>NC_143577.1:258895698-259217531 GCF_048544385.1 Mastigoproctus giganteus
CACCTAATGCTTATAGGGCCAAATATAACATTTCATAGAAATCCATCCACTAGGAGTTGGGTTATGCGTAGCCAGAAAGATGGATAGACATGATGAAGACAAAGGCACATTTATATATAATTTTCGCCTTTGCGACGATTTGTTTGGCGATTGAAATGCAGCGATTCCATGACCATTATTGGCCTCGTGGTCCTCTGTCAATATGGGGCATAATGGTCAGTCTGTTATTTTGATATTTTGTTTTGCTTTTAGTAGTTCTTTTAACCCTTTTTTGGTGATATTTCACAGTTTTTTGGAACTGGTACCTTCAAGGGGGTTACCGCTAAATCATTATAATTGGCATTATTTTAAATTTGACATCGGTTTTATTAATTGGATTTAAAGTGCTAAATTATATAGGGTACAATCAGCTACTGTTTGTCTTATTACTTTACTTTCCCATTTGGTTTATTTTACGTAATTTTTATGTTAATTTTTTCCCTCTACTTTTTTGCCATACTACTGGCTTTTGTTTTTAATTTTATTTTTGTTTTATTTTGAATTATCAGATATATCTGGGCTTCATGTGGAGGATGTGCATTTTGCTGCCTCTAATGACAGCTTAATATTTATTTATTTTCTTATTTTATTTGATGTTAAACTTTAAGCCATTATCTAAATATATATATATATATATGCTAATGTACCTAAAAGTTATCACCTTTGTCCTTGCAATGCACATGATTTTACTGGTATGGGAACATAATGAATAGAACTAAATAGCAGAAAGAAGACCTCCAAACCCAATGAAGAAGAAACAACAGAAAACAGCATTATAGCCAATTTTGTTTCCAACTCTTCAGCCCATATTTGTTTTGGCTTTTTCCCATGAAACTGAGTTATCTAGCTATGTTACTATAATTATTTATGACTTTAGTATGTAGCCCTGTAAAGACTAAACTTTCAAGTTTGTAATTGTTTAACCTTAATTGCACTACTGAAGGAGGTTTGCAGAGATTGATAAATTTTCATAAATTATGTTAATTAATGCATTAACCACCATTAGATATGACATTTGTCCCTTAACCTTTATGATTTTGTCTCAAGATTTGCTTTCCATTTAACACACTGCCACTGTTGTTACTTTCAAGCTCTGCAAGGTGGCAGATGCTTCTCACTGTGATTTGCACCATACGTGTATTTCTATATGTGTATAGAACATGAATATGATTTTTCTTGCAGTTACCTAATTATCTATTAGTTGTGTTACCTTTAGCGGTCTAAATAATTAGACTGCTTTATTGAACATTTGTTTTTGTGTTTCATTTTTTTAAATTTTGAGTAAAACTATATTAGAATTGAAAAGTACATTAATATAAATATGATAGTGTATTATTTTGAATTTATATGGAAAAAAACCCCATATAATAAAGGTGTTATCCAGGGTCTTGTCCTATTTCGTCCACATATTACTACTTTTTTGGTTTATACTTATTTATTGTAGAAGCTTGTCAAACAAAACATTTCACTTGTTGCCAGTTTGTATTCTGAAATTGGACTTATGGTGCTTTCCCAACCCCTCTCCTTCCCATACAAGATAAGCAGAACTTGAACTCTTAGTAAATGTCAACATGGCTAGAGATGACATTATTTATGTTAGGCCTTGTGATGTGTGAATTGTTTCACAAAAAAATCATATGAAAAATTGATTTTTCCATTTTCTGCATATGGGTTTAAGTACACAGATGAGATATTATAATAGCAAAAAAAAAAATAAAATGAAAATAATAATTAAAAACATTATCCCCATATGCATGGCAATTTTGTGTTTAACATTACAGTGGTGAAGTGTTTTAATATTAATGATTAATAGTGTATACTCATAGAATTTATAAAACATAACAAAATTAGAGTAGTACTTCAAACTTTGAATATCTTATGTCTACCTATACAGAATTTCTAGGAGAAACTCACAGAATAATACATAAATTTAATTTCATATAATGTGGTGACATCTTATTTAGATGTAATGGCAAAATTGCTCACTGGCTGCAATAGTGGCACAACTAAAAATTTTTAATTTTTAGTTAATACAACTAATGAATTTGGGATAGTGGACTCTACATTTATGCAATAACAGTACAAAGTGAGTTCAATATTTCCTCGCTAATTGGCACAAGTGTCATTATGCCATTTTAATTTTTACTGCATCAAGAAGCATCAACAGTGGCACTTCTTCAGTGTGCGCCCGACCTTGGGACTGAATGGAGAGTGGTCTGTTTGCAACAGTGACCCTTTTTGAGTTGTGCCAGTATTGCAGTGTTAATGGAACCTTCTTGCCTATGATATCAGTTGGCATTATTTTATTGAGCCACTATTTTACTCAAAATAGTTTACATTGTTTTGTGGCACTTGTTTTTTTTTTTCTTGTAATAGTTTATCATTGACTGTTCTGTTATGGAAGGCAAAACTTCAAGCTGTGGTGAATTGATGTTTTTTCAAAAAAAAAGGACTAGACGTAAATTGCCATATATGGCAATAAGGTGAAGGTGGAAAAGGTTCCACTGAAATAGGATCTTGCCTACTAACATATTTTGAAGACAAAACAGCTTCTTGCCAATCCGATGATCTTGACATTATCTTTTATTCATACAACTGTGGGGGACAACAGAAGAACAAATTTGCATGCTGTGGCGAACTTTCGAATCAAAACCATTAAGCACAAATTTCTTGTTGTAGGTCATATGCAAAATGAGGGTGACTGTACACTCATTAATATAGAAAAATATTAAAAGATCGCTAAAGTCTGATTCTGTATTCGTCCCATCACAATATGTTACATTAACTACAACTTCCAGAGAGACAGGAAACCCTTTCAAGGTGGCAGAGATGAGTCATGACAATTTTTACAACCTGAAAGATTTGGCCTGACACACTTCTATGAAATTTAATGAAAATACTGAAGAAGTGAAGTTCAACTTCAATGACATTGCTATCTTTAAAGTAGAAAAGCAGCATTAGACTCTTTCTTTTATAAAACATCATACAAATAGGACGATTACAAATTAGTTAATGTTAATGCTAGTAAAACAAGAAGATCTTTGGAGTCATTTTCAGATTTCAAATTGAAAAAGCCTACAAGAATTCCATTCAGATTTCTAAAAGTAAGCACAGTGACCTCCAATGTTGAACAATAACACAGTTCCCAAATGTCATGCCGGTATTATGCCAGTATTTCAGCCAGTGAGCAAAATGATCAGCTGAATTTTTAAAATTAGCTAAAGACATATAATTTTATTTCAAATTCATAATCCTTATTGATGAGTAGGATTGTTTGTTTAATAATTTGCAATAAAATAATTGTTTTCTCATTACTAGTTACATTTTATGACCAGCTGGCAGTGTTAGAAGCATTTGTTCTGACTTTGTGTGTTACTGTTGCTCTTACAATGTACACTTTCCAGTCTAAAAAGGATTTCAGTTCTTGGGGTGCAGGGTGAGTACTGAATATTTAGTTTAATTGAAAACTATTGAAGTTTATAGTAAAATATTTCTGACAATGCAGTGTTTCTTAAAGTAAGCATTGCTAAGTAATAATAAATTGCATTTCATTTTTTTTTTTTAATGAAAACACAAAAGGTATTTGAACCTATAATACTTAATGTCGTGCACAAGTTGAAGGTTGAGAAGATGAAAGAAGATATTTGTTGACATTAGACTTGAATTTTTCAAGATTGTAATTTTCAGGAAATGTGTGTGAAGGGATGTTGTTACAGAAAGTGTAAGTTGAAGAATAAACGAGGAAGAAGAAAAGTTGGTTCTGCGAGTATGAAGTTGGACAGTAAAAGGATGCTTCCTGGTTGTGGCACATATTCAGTTTGAAAGAGGGGGAGAAGGAATTATAGAAGCCAAATCAGAAAAACAGTGCCCATGGAAGTATCTATAGAAAAGGCATGCAACAGAAACAGAATGTCTATGAGACAAAGAGTGGAGAGATTTTGTAAGAGATGGTTCATTAATTAACCTAACTGCCTTCTTTTGAATGCAGCCTTGAAGCCTGAGAGAGGTCATGCCCCAAATGTGAGAATAATATTCCATAATGGATTTGAGATTTGTACAGAAGAAAAGTAACACTAAGAGTGAAAGAGAAAACCCAGTTTTTTAAATACAGAGGAAGCAATATTTTTGATGTACTTATGCTAAGAGTTTAGAAGTCAGGGTAATCCCTAATAGAGGTATCTCATCTTGTCTAGAAATCTGAGTGTTGTCGAAGATAAGCATAGGATCAGAAAAATCCCTTTTGAAAGATATGACAGGACCGAGTTTTATAAAGATTGAAATTATCTAAGTTATTTTTGCCCCACTGAGAATTACTTGGAGACAGTGGCGTAGCCAGGTGTGGGGGGGGGGGTAGCAAATGCTCCCCTATCATAAATTTTGTTCTACTTGGTGCCTTCTTTCCAACTTCCCAGATAAATAATGTTCTGAAGTTCTTAATTATAAATGATTTGTGTGTTATCTACTGTAATCTTTCAACAATGTATAGAATTTACTTGACACTGCCCATTAGTAATGCTGCAGCTGAAACTTCTTTCAGCAGACTTCTGCTTGTTAAGTCATATTTAAGATCAGCTATGGCAGAAGAAAGGTTGTCAGGACTTGCTCTGATGTCCATTGAAATATTCATGGCTAATGACATTGATCATGAGACTGTAATAGACCACTTTTCAAGATTAACACCTAGAGGAAAGAGGCTGTTGTAAACTTGTAAAGAATGCTGCCTAAGACAAGCTGTAGTTATAATTCAATTTATGATAAGCCAGATAATTGATTTAAAGTAGATTTATTTATCTGAGTCAATGATTCATATATTTTGTATTTAGACTTTTAAATTTCGTGTACACATATGGCATTGGTTTAAGGCAGTGGACAGCTTTCTGTTAATAAAGAAGAGTTAAAAAGACATTACTTTTCAGATATCATTTGCAGCTACATTCTTTAACTTGATTACTTTGCATAGATGAAACTTTGACACAAAAAGGTTTAAATTAATAGGAAATTACTAGTGCTGATCTATGTTTTGTAAGTTTACATTTAATAAAGAATTATTTAAGATTATATTGTATTTGCATCCTTCACTACACTAGTTGTAACTAGTAAGTAAGATCACCGATTTAAAGGCTTTTATTCACAAAAATCAAATGGCATTTATATACAATAAATTATTTTTCCATAATTTTCTTAACTGGAATAGTGAAATGAAAACTATAAAAAAATGACATTCAAACAAACAATTGGCACTTATTTTATCCCTTTGCTCCCCTGGCGCCTCCGTAGCCAGGTGGTCAGGAACAGCAGTGCATAGTACACGCTTCTTGATTAGACCGAGGTTCAAGCCCGTGACCACCAAATACAGAGGATGCGGAAAGGTCAGAGAATGACCACCACATATCCCGGAGCAATATGGCCTTAGTTGCTAATGCTCCTAAAACCAAATAACAAACAACAAACAAACTGCTTGGAGATTACGATTTAAGGAATTGGTAGTGTATACTCGAGAAGTTGAAGCTGTTTGTGCAGGGCAAGGTTTCTCAAACTGGATGGTGGAATGCAATGTGCTTTCACGAGCAAAACTATGGATAGGATTTTGAGTCAACAGAAAGTCATTAATATATAAGAGTGGAAAAAAGAACTGAACCTTGGGGAATACCAGCTTTAGCAGTGAAGTTAGAAGGCAGAAAGCTGTCTGCTGTCACTTGCAGTGAGTGGTCGGAGAGAAAGAAAACTGCATACCCAATTGCAAAAAAAACAGTAATTTCAAGTAACATTATTATTTAGCAAACCACTATGTGAATATTTTGCCTGGTATATTTCATAATATTCAGGACAGTGGATAATTTGGGTTATTGTTAAAATTAGCTAAATAACCCTAATTCAATAAGTGCTACAGTTGATGATGACATAACTAAATTTTAATTTTGTTGATACTACAGTATTATAATATATGTAATAAAAGCAGTAACTGATTACATTTATTCATATATCTATTACAGTTGTTATATTAATTATGAATTTTATTTTATTTTTTATGTCTAGGTTGTTCTCATTTCTCTGGGTTCTCGTGATAGCTGGTATTTTGCAAGTAAGCATTTGGAAGAATTAGATGTATCCATTTTATTTAATTATATATTTGTTTTTGATGGTTTGGGGATTAGCCACCTAGACCAGGTGGCTAATGTTTAAAAAAAGAAAAAGGACTTTTTAGTGACATTTCGTTAAGGAATTAAGGTTATTCCATTTATAGTGTACATTTTTAATTGGCTTTGGATCTGTCATTTTAGATTTGTCATCTAAAAAATCAACTGACAAATTCTGTGTTTAGGTTAGGAAAGGAGGAAAAATAGGAAAAGAAGTTGTGTATTTGTGTTAAATGACAAATACTGAGTTACTATCATGAGGGGGAAGGGAAGCATTTGCTTGCTTATTGCAGCTGGATGGGTGCATTTATGTTGGGATTGGGAGGAAACATGTTTTAAATAGCAAATCCAGTGAAATAATTTTAAGTTAATAATTATTATGACTGATAAAAGCCATGTTCTATCAAAGAAATTGGAAAAGACATAAAAATCACTATCTCACCTATATTGTAATAATAATGTGTAATAAAGATTGTTCTGCTGTTCAGACTCCATAGGCGTAGAAATATGTGAAAGAAAAATATGTCCTGATTGCTAATGCTTCTAGTACAGGGGAATAACAACTGTTCAGTGGTCCCCCCCCCCTTCTAGTCAGTCACACATAAGATTTTCCATCTTTCCTTCCTGATTACTTGAAACAGATTCCTTGGTGAACATGAATCTGCACATGCAATATAAGAAGTAATCCCTTACATGTCCCCAAACACCTGAATGGTTATAAGAATTTACAGTTAATAAGTCATATTAGCATTGACATGAATGACATTCATGTTAATGCTAATATGGCATAGACATTCATACTTGGCCTAAAAAAAA
The DNA here is from genome assembly GCF_048544385.1 of Mastigoproctus giganteus. Classification (NCBI taxonomy): domain Eukaryota; kingdom Metazoa; phylum Arthropoda; class Arachnida; order Uropygi; family Thelyphonidae; genus Mastigoproctus; species Mastigoproctus giganteus. Next base: position 258,902,691 of record NC_143577.1, read on the forward strand.
GACTCCACATTTGTAAGAGGCACCTCTTAGAAAAATACCGTATTTTTCCCCTCTTTCTTCATAACATTCTGAAAAGCCACAAAAAGCACAGGCAAAGGTGTAAGTGATTCTCTGTTTCTACTGGGATATGCAGAAACCTGGAAAGCTATTAAAGGATCTAATGGAATGAGCAAATACATGGGCTGTGTGCTGTGTAACATTCACCAAGAGTATACTTAGTTGCAGGATAGTAAATAAATTTGAAGTATTGGATAAGTCATGAAATGCAGACATTGTAGGGATATCGGAGACATGGTGTCACTCAAACATAAGGGATACAGAATTTAAATATGAGGAATACAATGTGTATAGAAAGAACATGAGTAGAGGTTAAGTTAAATTAAGGAGCCTAACTCTTAGTTAAGGAGCACATAAAATCTCTGACAGTGCATCCAGTTGACATGGTTGGCCACTGAATGTGGAGTAAGTTTATTGTGACATAAGCACAAGGAAAACAAAAATGAGAATTGAAGTGTTATAGGCCTAATGACTGTGATGAGTATAGCAAAACTACAGAGACAAATCAAGTGGAGTGGACCAGTAAATCAGTTGTCATAAAAGTGAGATTTTCTCTTTCCAGATATCGATGTGAATGTTTGTGTATTGAATGAATCCACAAAAGTGGATTTATTCAATAATTCAGCATGTTAGACAGGCAACAAGAAAAAGCAATACTCTTGATCTGATTATCAGCAGTGACACTTCATGCATTAAAAACCTGCAGATAAAAGCATAACTAGATGTCAGTGATTACAGTGCATTGATGTGGGATTTTCTTAAAGATGTAGCAACTGTTAAAAGCAAAGGAAAGGACTTTTTCTTAATGCCGAATACAGTGGTCTCAGACAGTTTTTAAAATCTATTTAGTGGGACCGACTGATGATGTTACCAACACTAAATTCTGAATTAAAAGAATTCAGGTTAGTAATTATTGAAGCTACTAGTACTTTTGTACTAAGTAAGAGATACAGTTCAAGGATTAGAACTAAATAGATGGCTAATGAAACTCATGGCAGTGAATAATACATGGGATGATATAATATCAGGTGATATTATTATTGTTAGTAGTAGAGGCATATGATGCAAGAAAGAAAGCAAGATTATAAAGCATCAGCCAAAAAAGAACCATCCACCTCACTTGTTCCAATAATATTGGCTGAAGGCAAACCTCTGCACATCTATCCTGCAACAATTGTTCCTCAATTTGAATTTATGTCCCTCATGTGTAGTCTGAGCAAAAGAAGAAAGTCATCAGCATTGAGCTTGTTCAATCCATTCAAAGCCTTAAACATCTTAATGGATCACCATGCAGTGCCTAGTCCTCAGATGATGCAATTTTCAGAACTGAAGCACTTCTTGGTAAGAACACTCTTTTGTTTTCCTCACCAGTCTCATTGCCCTTCTCTGCACCTGTTCCAGTAGATGTACATCCTTCCTAAAATAAGGCCTCCAGACCTGTATGAAATACTCAAGATGTGACTTGGCTTATTGCCTTATGCAATGGGATAATCACCTTCTTATCCCTGATAGCAAAATTCCTGTATATCATGGCGCATAGATACTGATGCGCCAAATAAATCCCCAATCAGCTAGCCAACCAACCTGTATATCATTGACAAAATCCCATGAACTGTCCTGGCAGGCTGTTTCCATTGCTGAAAGATCACATCCAACTGCACAGTTACCCCCAGGTCTTCATTTTATAGTACCCTGAGCACCACGCAGTTAGTACATTAATCAGGGATTAGTGCTACCCATATGCAGTACCTTGCATTTGTCAATGTTAAACTTCAACTGCTGTTTCTCAATCTATCTGCCTAATTATTTTTGATCTCATTGCAGTAACTTACCCTGATTACTGTCATTAACCACCCTGTCAACCTTTGTATCATCTGCAGATTTCGATGATAGTATCATTAATAAATGTAGAAAACAACATTGTGCCCAGCACTGAACGCTAGGTGACTCTACTAATAATATTAATTCATAAATAACTTCATCTTCACCCTCTCAACCATTCCTTTATATAGAGCAGTACTTTTCCCTTAATGCCACACATCTCCAATTTGTACAGCAGTCTTTTATAAGCATCAGTATCAAAAGCTTTTGCGAATTCCAGTATGTGATATCAGAATTATTTTTTGCAGCCAGTTTCTTTGTTACTGCATCATAGTATCCTATCAGGTTGGTGAGACAAGATCTTCCGTTAACAAATCCATGACTGCATTTATGACTGCAGTATACTTGCATTACTTCTTTAACTAGAGACTCCATTATTTTCCTTGGAACAGTAGTTAAGCTAATTACTCAGATACTAAACATACTTACTATAATAGGTAAAAATTAGTGTGCAATCAAGTTACAAAAATGATTAGGCAGAATATGGGAGGTTTCTGTAAAACAATTAAAAGTAGAAGAGACTCCTTACATATCATAACACTAGAAGGAAAGGAATTAATCATTGTTTCATTAGATGTGGATGCTAATAACCATTGATGCTGCTTTTTAAGTTGCCGACAAACTGATTATATATTTTGCATCCACTTTCACATTTGATGATCAGTTATGGATGGGGATGCCAGAAGTGTACCATATTTTAACAGAGAACTAAATGATTTTGTGATAACAGAGAGGTAAATGAAAGAGCAATTGTTGAAGATAAAAGTAATTATCTTCATAATTATGAGACCAACCTTTGATTGAGGCAAAGGAACAGAAATTTTTAACTCTATTCCCAGTTCACAAAGTGGAGGGGACAAAAAGGGCCTGGGCATAGTTCACAAAGGGCAAAAAGATTAGGTTTTTTATTTATTTGCTTAAATAGTTTTTTTTATATTGCTCTGGCTATGTAAATCTGTTTGGACTTTTATTTCATATTCCTTGTATGGGACCTTTTTGGAGTCACACAGTAATTAAGGCCTTTAATGGAGGAAATTTTTGAAAGGTTGCTTGCCAATTCACCTTTCATGGAATCTGCTTGGTTCATACCCACAAATTGTGGTCTCTGTAATTTTAGAAAGGAGATCCATTTTTTCTCGTGTCTTGCTGTAAGTATTTCATTATGAATCTTCAAATAGGACTCTGGGGTTGGGAATATTCATATTCACAATAACCTTAAGAGTTCTTATCTGTTACCCCAACTGGACATATTATCTAGATGTTCTGGGGGTAGAAACGTTTCACATGAGCAGGTAGCTAATGCCAGGGAAGAGAGCCTAAAAAACTTCAAGGGTTGTGTTAGGGTTGTTAAATATACAAGAACAGTAAGTCTTAATTGTTTATACAATAATGTTAGAAGTGTCGTCAATGAAATGAGCAAATTCGAACTACTGGTTAAAACAAGTAACGCGGACATAATAGAGCTTACGGAGACGTGGTGCTGCCTGGAAATTGGGGATGGTGAGTTTCAGTATGGCTTGTATAATGTATTTAGGAAGGATAGGGTAGATAGAAGGGGTGGTGGGGTAATGCTTCTTATCAGAAGCAGCCTGAGTGCGACGATAGCTTTCCTGGATTCAGACGTTTCACATGCTAGTATAGAATCTGTATGGTGTGAGATAGTTGGAAACAAAGGTATAGTTGGAAACCAAGGCGAGTAGGAGTAATCTACAGACCAGGTGATTGTAAAGATTATGATAAAAGCCTCTACATGCAAATGGAATGGGCATGTAAGCGTCAGTGTCTTATTATGGTTGATTTCAATTTGCCTCTAATTGATTGGAGTAAATCGGAAGGAAACTCGACATGGGGAACAAAATTTTTTAAATCAACTAGATAACTGCTATTTGTATCAACATGTCAGGGAAAGTACTAGGGAAAAGAATATCCTAAACCTCATCATCACCCATGAATCAGGTGACATAACAGGGCTGCAGTCGAGGAACCAATAGCAGGAAGTGATCACGGAGTTCTATGGTGGATGATGATGAGAGAGATAGCAGCAGTAAAAGGCAAAGGAATGGGTTTTAATTTCAGAAAAGGAAATTACGATGTCTTAAGCTACTACATGGCCTCTATTAACTGGGTAGATATCGCGCAGAGAATGAACACATTTGAACTGTGGTATGATTTTAAAACATTAATCATAGATGCCTTGAATGTGTATATACCATTAAAAAAATACTCAATGAGGAGGGTTCCAAGTTGGATGAATAGTGAAATTGCCACATTACTTGAGCAGAAAAAGGTGGCATGGAAAGGTTACAGAGCAATAAAAAGTCCTGAAGCCTATAACAGCTACAAGGTGATCTGTAATAGAGCCACAGAAAAGGTTCGACAGGCAAAGGCAGTTTATGAGAAATCACTAGCAAACAGAGCAAAGAGGGTGGGATAAGGAATTCTTCACATACAGAAATGCCAAGAAGAGCAGGACAAACCAGATCGGACCTTTATGTAAAGGAAAGGCGATGTTATTAAAAACACCAGCTGCCATTGCAGATGAACTCGAGTTATTTTGCATCGATATTTACAAATGAAAAACTTTTTGTGGCAATGGGAACTTGTGGCAGCGAAGTTAAAAAATATGTAATTAATGATACTGAAATTTCGCAAGATCATTTAATGAAAAAACTTTCGAGCCTACAGACAAGTAAGCTCCTGGAGTTGATGGCATATACCCTATAATCTTAAGGGAGGCGGCAAGCGAGTGCATTGAACCATTGAGGCTAATTATGCGAGCATCACTAGACTCTGGGGAGATTCCCTTGGATTGGAAAAATGCAAATGTATCTCCCATACATAAGGGTGGCTCTAAAAGTGAAGTGGGAAATTATCGACCTGTCAGTCTGACTTCAATGGTAGGGAAAATCATGGGGGCAATGATCAAGGGTGGAATTCAGGATCATTTGGATAGAATTGAAATTCTCAAGGATACTCAGCATGGTTTTGTAAAGGGGAAAATCGTGTTTAACAAATCTGATTTGCTATTTGGAAGGGGTCACTCACGAGCTGGATTTAGGGAATAATTTCGACATTGTTTATTTAGATTTCAGCAAAACTTTTGAGTCAGTCCCACATGAGTGGTTGCTTTATCAACTGGAACAGGTTGGAATCACTGTGAAAATCCTTAGATGGATAGCAGGATGGCTTTAGGGCAGTAGGCAGAGAGTTGTGATAAATGGATATTCCTCAGATTGGGTTGATGTAAGAAGTGGGGTTCCCCTAGGATCAGTATTAGGACCATTGTTGTTTTTAATTTTCATAAATGTCATTGATGAAGGGATAGAGGGCGTGATGTCTAAATTTGCAGATGGTGTAAAAATTGGTAGAGTAGTTAATGATCACTGTCAAGCTGAGCTTCTTCAGAGAGACCTAGATAGACTTCAGGAATGGTCAGAAAAATGGCAGCTATGCTTTAATCCAACAAAGTGTAAGGTATTACACCTGGGAAACAGTAATCCCAAAATAACTTATTCACTTGGTGGAGTTCAACTAAACTCAGTACTGGAGGAAAGGGACTTGGGTGTTACGTTATGGACAGATATGAAATTCTCTGAGCATTGTAAACAGGTTTCAAGGAAGGCCCATGGTGTCCTATCGATGATCTATCAAACTTTTGCAAGTAGAGATAGAGACGTGATAAATCCCATTATATAAGGCTTTTGTTAGACCACACTTGGAATACTGTGTTCAAGTATGGGGACTGCACCTAAAGAAAGATATCGAGCTTCTTGAAAGGGTGCAAAGACGGGTCACCCGCCTGGTGAGATTGGCAAAAGGGCGTCCTTAGAAGAAAGACTTCGAATATGTGGGTTGCAGAGTTTGGAAACTAGACACCTTAGAGGAGATTTGATTGAGGTGTTTAAGGCTCTGAAAGGCATCAGTAAAATGAGTGAGGACGAAATTTTCAAGATTATAAATGATGCTAGAACTAGCGGACATAAATTAAAGTTATGGGAAGAAATATTTAGACTGGACTGCAGGAAGTTTTATTTTAGCCAACGAGTTATAAATTACTGGAATAAGTTGCCTACATGGGTGGTGGAGGCTGACAGTTTGAGGAAATTCAAAGGTCATCTGGATAGTACCTTCGGGTCAGAGAATCGCATAGGATGATAGGTTTAATTTTCTTTTTTTTTTTTATTTAATTTTTATTATTTATTTGTTTTATTTTTTTTTTATCATCATTTTGTTCGGGTTTTTTTTTTTTTTTTTTTTTTTTTTTTGGCTGGTGCAGCATAAGCCATAGGATTTCTTGCACCATGTGGCCAATACTAATACTAACCGTTATTAAATAAATTAGCGTTGTGTTGTTTTAAAATAATAATGATACAAATAAAATTAAAGAGAATGATAATTACACTGGATAAAACTGATAAAAAAAGGTAACCGTCTGTACCATACAATATGGAATTTTTAAAATGCAATAAAATAAATTAAATTACTTTTATATAAAATAAATTACATAATTAAATATAATTTATTTTATTGTATTTTAAAAATTCCATCATCTTCTGAACTGTATTTTAAAAATTCTTTCATCTTCTGAACCTGCAGCTAATGTACAGCACAGTACTAAGTACCATAGATTATAATACCTCTCATGCTCAATATGGTGAACACAAAAGTAATAGTATGATGAACTATACTATTACTGCTAGCTTGGGGGGGGTACAAGGACTAATAGATTAACAGTAGCCACTGGCAGAGGTGAAAGTGATTCTTGCACTGCTTCTATTGGAATGAGCAGCAGCCTGGAAAACAAGATGCAGAACACATGGGTTGTGTTAGTCTAGCTAAGAATAGGAACAGGTGCATGTATACTTGCATGTACACCAAAGCTAGGAGTTTGGTAAATAAATTTGATGAATTTGAGGTATTGCTCAGAACATCAAAGGCAGATATTGTTCGGATTTCAGAGACGTGGTGTCACACAGATATAAGGAATGCAGATCTGGAATTTGGGGAGTACAATATGTACAGGAAGGATAGACAAGATAGGAAGGGAGGAGGGGTTATACTATTAGTTAAGAAACACATAAAATCGAAGGAAGTGAAGCCAGTCGACATTGCTGGACAGTGCAATGTCGAGTCAGTTTGGTGTGACATAAGCATTTGGAAATCAAAATCGAGAGTAGGAGTGTGTTATATCCCTAATGACTCTGATGAGTATAATAAGGAACTGTACAGGGAAATAGAGTGGGCCAGTAAATCAGAGAGTCTTATAATGGGGGATTTTGATTTCCCAGATATTGACTGGAATTTGTGGGTTGGTCACTCACACACTAGAAAGGCTTTTGTGAATTTATTGGATGATTGTTTTAGCATTAGCATTGGTAGAGGCATATGATGCAAGAAAGCAAGCTTATTCAGCATCAGCCAAAAAAAAAAAAAAAAAACACACACCACTCCCATTTCAACCCTCCGTTCGTTCGAAATACCTGTCCAGTCGAGCTTTAAATTTGTTTAGGCTATGAACTTCAACAACAAGTGATGGAAGTCGGTTCCACCAACCAACCACCTGCTGGCCAAAGGCAAATTTCCGCACATCTATCCGACATCCGTCCTTCCTCAATTTGAATTTATGCCCTCTGAGGTGATTATTCTGAGCAAGATGAAGAATCCCATTGGCATTGAGCATGCTCAAACCATTCAAAGCCTTATACACCTCTATCAGATCACCTCGCCGGTGCCTAGTCTCCAGACTCTGTAATTTACAAAACTTAAGCCTTTCTTCGTAAGAGCAACCCTTTGTTCCATTCACTAATCTTGTTGCCCTTCTCTGTACCCGTTATAGCAGTTCTACATCCTTCTTGAAATGAGGCCTCCAGACCTGTATACAGTACTCAAGATGTGGCCTAACCATTGCCTTATACAAGGGAATAATCACCTCCTTATCCCTGCTAGATAAATTCCTGTATATCATTGACAAGACACCATGAGCTACTCTTGCAGCTCGTCTGCACTGCTCAGAGAACTTCATATTTGCCTGCACAATTACCCCCAGGTCCTTTTCATTCTCCACCACTGTCAGTGTAGTACCGCAGAGTTGATACGTTGCTCTGGGGTTACTGTTTCCCATATGTAGTACTTTACATTTGTCAATGTTAAACTTCATTTGCCACCTCTCAGCCCATCTGTTCAACCTTTCCAGATCCTGTTGCAGCAGCATAGCGTCAGTAGTGTTCTTAACAACCCTTCCAACCTTTGTATCATCTGCAAACTTGGACATTAAACTTGATATCCCATCATCAATATCATTCATAAACACCGAAAACAACAACGGACCCAACACTGAACCCTCAGGAACTCCACTTATAACATTAGTCCACGTTGAGCAGTGTCCATTGATTACCACTCTCTGTCTTCTGCCACTCAACCATCCCCTTATCCATAGCAGCAATTTGCCTCCAATGCCACACTGCTCCAATTTGTGCAGCAGTCTTCCATGTGCAACAGTATCAAAAGCCTTTCTAAGATCCAAATATATAATATCAAAGTTATTCCCTGCATCCAGTTCTTTTGTGACTATATCATAGTATCCAATCAAATTGGTCAGGCAAGACCTACACTTAACAAAACCATGCTGCGTCTAAGCTATAACTGAATTCTTGTCTAGATGATCCTGCAGTGCTTCTTTAACCAGTGCCTCCAATTACTTGTGTCAGCCTTTGATCCTCCTTTGTGAATTGGGGTTACATTTGCAAATCTCCAGTCTATGGGTACCTCCCCTGAGTCCAAAGAAGCTCTCATAATTATGGCTAGGGGTTTGCATACTTCCTTTGCTGCCTCCTTTAATATAACTGGATAGATCCCATCCACCCCAGGTGCCTTTTTTATGTTTATCCTCAACAATCTCTCCTCCACTTTCCTCTCAGTTATTACAAAATCATCCAGCTCACTGCCAATGTTTACTTTACCTACATCATTCTCCTTCCTGAATAACTCCTCATGCGTGAATGTAGATGCAAAATACTCGTTTAGATTGTTAGCCACCTGAGCAGGATCCTCAACTGTTGAACCATCAATATCCAGTGGACCAATCTGATTCATCCCTTTCCTTCTTGAGTTTAAGTATGTAAAGAACTCTTTTCTGTTTTTCTTTGCATCCTTTGCCAAGGATTTTTCTAGTCTGCCTTTGCCTGCCTAATCTCCTTTGTGACTTGGTTACAGAACAACTTATATCTATCATAGGCTTCCATGTCACCCATTAATTTGTATGTATCCCATGCATTTTTCTTCTCTGCCACAAGTCTCATTAGTTCATCTGGCAACCATTTAGGCCTAAACCTTGAACAATATTTCTTAGTTGGTATGTAAAGCCTGGTAGCCTCCAAGATTAGTTCCTTGAATGCTTCCCATTTTGAGTTTGCTGTTGGTAACATCATCAGTTGGTCCCACTGTATAGAATTTAAATACTGTCTCAGACCATCATAGTCGCCTTTACGAAAACAAAAACCCTTCCCTTTACCTCTGATGGTAGTTACCTCCTTGAGTAAATCCCACTTCAACACACTGTGATCACTGCCACCTAGTGGTTCATTTATCTGCAGATTCTTAATGCATGAAGAATCACTACTGATAATCAGATCAAGAGTATTGCTCCCTCTTGTTGCCTCACGAACATGCTGATGTAGAAAACAATCATCCAATAAATCTACAAAAGCCATGCTAGTGTGCGAGTGACCAACCCACAAATTCCAGTCAATATCTAGGAAATTAAAATCCCCCATTATAAGACTCTCTGATTTACTGGCCCACTCTATTTCCCTGTACAATATCTTATTATACTCATCAGAGTCATTAGGCCTGTAGCACACTCCTACTCTCAATTTTGATTTCCCTATGCTTATGTCACCCCAAACTGACTCGACACTGCCCTGTCCATCGATGTCGACTGGCTTCACTTTCTTGGCCTTTATGTGTTTCTTAATTAATAGCATAACCCCTCCTCCCTTCCTGTCCTGTCTATCCTTTCTATACACATTGTATTCCCCAAATTCCAGTTCCGCATTACTTATATCTGTGTGACACCACGCCTCTGATATCCCAACAATATCTGCCTTTGATGTTTTGAGCAATACCTCAAATTCATCAAATTTATTTACCAAACTCCTAGCATTGGTGTACATGCAGGTATACATGCACCTGTTTCTATTCTTAGCTACCCTAACACAACCCATGTGTTTACTTGTACCGCAATGACTCCAAGCAGTCTCTGAAATATCCTGCATCTTGTTTTTCAGGCTTCTGCTCATTTCAATAGAAGCAGTGCAAGAATCACTTCCACCTCTGCCAGTGGCTACTGTTAATCTATTAGTCCTTGTATCCCCCCAACTAGCAGTTTTCCAACCCACCTAACACTGCCTCGACAGCATCAGCAAAAATTGTTGCACCCTTTCTATTTAAGTGTATCCCATCCCTGTAGAAGCAATCTCTCCTGTTAACAAGTACAGTCCAGGCTGAAAAAAATTCTACCCCTTGAGCCTTGCACAATCCCTCCAGGGCCGAATTGATCGAGAAGGCTCTCATCATATACTCCCTCCTATCGTGTTTGGGCAGAATTGCAGGCACTTTCAAATTCAACCCTAATTCACGGCTTTTTTTCAACAGTGACCTGTACTTGCTAAGTAATTCCGCCGGTCTCCTACTCTTAATATCATTAGTGCCAACGTGTACAACTATATCACCTTTTGTGCCCTTAAAAGATGATATCTGCTCTACAACGTCATCAACCTTTGCCCCTGGCAGACATACCCTGGTCCTATTCCACCTATCCTTTTTACAAAGCATGTTCCCCGTTTCCCTGACAATAGAGTCACCAACAACTACTAGTTCCTGTGGGACCAGCGCATTCTGCCTAGGGGGCTGCCTCTGTGTTGCCTAATGACCAAGTGCAAGCTCTGGCGTTGATGTGGGCAGCTGAGAGCTTGATGGGCCCCTCAATTTATTTCCTTCGAGGGCATCCACCCTGTCCTTCAAGCTCTCATAAAGGTCCATAAAACGCTGAGTTGTCGCCTGATTTCCTTGCACTCCTTACATCGTGCACACACAAAGACATCCCCCTTTGCAGTATCATGTTCCGTACCCGACTGCTCCGCAAACATCAAGCAAACAGTGCATTTTAAAAGACTGTGATTCAGAGGACAACTGCCCCCCTCAGTTCTCCCCTGAACCACAGCACTCCCATTAGCTTGAGCCTTTTGCTTTGCTGCTCTGGTCAGAGTCATGATTCCGATTTAATTCAATAAAATTTCAAAACAAAAATTAAATCCTTAAGTTATATCCCAAAACAGTTATGTTATATATATATATTTTTTTTCGGTATCTAGTGTTTTCTACGAGTTCCCTTTATACAACTTCCGTATCACGTGTACCACTATAGTTATGTATTAATTATTTGTTACGATTAAGTCGTTATATATATATAGAGTTAAAAATACAATTTAATTGACAATAAAGTTTATCAAGATTAATAGATTTACTGATTAATTGACAATATTATATTATGCACTATACTACACTAAGCTTATGCTATCATGTAAAAATGGCGGGAATTCTCGAACGGTACTTCTACGGACTCGTAAGTATGGATTAGCTTCCAAATCTCGCTATCTCAATTTAGAATAAACTAAGGATCCTGACTAGGTCTATAATCTACTTATAGAAGATAATTTGATATAACAATTGGTTAATAAATCGACTAATTTGGTTAAAAAAAAAGACCTCTCGTTCAATTTGTAACAAGTGGATTTGATACTGTTACCAGTATTAAGTAATACCTACAAAATCTCTGTCTAAGTTAAACTTTAAACTAAGTATCGTAACTAGGAATATAAAGCTACTCTAGAAAATAAGTTAATATGACAATTTAAGCTAATAAATCAGAAAATAAATCAGGAAAAACTTCTCTGTTCCAAGAGCTTCAAGGAGCTTCGTCCGCACAGGCTAACCTCGAATTAACCTTTTCTACATTAGAATGTTCGGGAGGCAACTAGAGGGAGTAATACTCTTGATCTGATTAACAGTAGTGATTCTTTATGCATTAAGAATCTGCAGATAAAGGAACCACTAAGTGGCAGTGATCATAGTGTGCTGAAGTGCGATTTACTCAAAGAGGTAACTACCATCAGGGGTAAAGGGAAGGGTTTTTGCTTTCGTAAAGGTGACTACAGTGGTCTGAGACAATATTCAAAATCTATACGGTGGGACCAACTGATATTGCTACCAACAGCAAATTCAAAATGGTAAGCATTCAAAAGAATCTAAATGGATATCAGATGAACTAATGAGACATGTGGCAGAGAAGAAAAATGCATGGGATACATGTAAATTAATGGGTGACATGGAAGACTATGATAGATATAAATTGGTCTGTAACCAAGTCACAAAGGAAGATTAGGCAGGCAAAAGCAGATTATGAGAAATCCTTGGCAAAGGATGCAAAGAGAAACAACAACGATTTCTTTAAATATGTAAACTCTAGAAGGAAAGGAATGAATCAGATTGGTCCACTGGATATTGATGCTTCAACTGTTGATGATCCTGCTCAGGTGGCTAACAAACTAAATGAGTATTTTGCATCAACATTCACTCATGAGGAGTTATTCAGGGAGGGCAATGCCAGAGGTGAGTTAAACTCTGGCAGAGATGGATGATTTTGTAATAACTGAATGTAGAGTGGAGGAGAAATTGTTGATGATAAACAAAAAAAAAAGGCACCCGGGATGGACTGGAGCTATCAAGTTATATTAAAGGAGACAGCAAAGGAAGTAAACAAACCCTTAACCATAATTATGAGAGCTTCTTTGGACTCGGGGGAGGTACCCATGGACTGGAGATGTGCAAATGTGACCCCAATTCACAAAAGAGGATCAAAGGGCAACACAAGTAGTTATAGACCTGTTAGTTTAACTTCTGTTCCAGGGAAATTAATAAAGGCACTGGTTAAAGAAGCACTGCAGGATCATCTTGACAAAAAAAAGACTTTAGTTATAGCTCGGACACAGCATGGTTTTGTTAAGGGAAAGTCTTGCCAGACCAATTTTATTTGATAGTGTGATATGGTCACAAAGGAACTGGATGCAGGGAATAGCTTTGATATTATATATTTGGATCTTAGAAAGGCTTTTGATACTGTTGCACATGGAAGACTGCTGCACAAATTGGAGCAGTGTGGCATTGGAGGCAAATTGTTGCTATGGATAAAGGGATGGTTGAATGGGAGAAGACGAGTGGTAATCAAGTGGCTGATCGTGTGGCTGATCCTGTATAAGCTTGCTTTCTTGTATCATAATGCTAATTACTTTCGTATTTGTGGTTTTCATATAAAAAAAAAGCCAGTTAAACTTTTTTTCTCACCATGTCATGTTGCAAAATATAAGTCATCCTGTTGGTTCACAGATATAATTCTATGTGGTTTACTGCCACCTCATTTAAGATCCATGAATGTAAATTAAACTAAATTAAAATTGCCTCAAAATATTTTTATTGTATGTTTCTCTGATGTTTAGCTTGTAACATACCCTGAGCATCATCTTTACTTTACCACAAGTCATCTTATGTGACAAACAGCTTCACCCAAATGATCAAATTCTGTAAATAATCTTATTGCTTTCAGATAGCTTTTGATAATAAGCATAACCCATGATGCTACCCCTCAGGGGATGGGGTCTATGTCTCATTTAGTCCTACAGTATCAACATTTGATAGCAAAGCACTTGGTCCGAAGCTCAAATTCATTCATTTTGTTTAAACCGCTCCTCTTGTGGATAGCGCCTCCGTAGCCAGGTGGGAAGGAGCAGCAGTGCGTAGCACATGCTTCTTGGTTAGACCAGGGTTCGAGCCCATCACCACCAAATGCGGAGGATGCTGAAAGGTCAGGGAATGACCACCGCATATCCCGGAGCAATATGGCCTTAGCTGCTAATGCTCCTAAAAACCAAATAACAAACAAACTAACAATCTCGTGGATATAGACAAGTTAGATTTTTAATTTATACTATTACTTTAATTTATAAAGTTCCCAGACTTGTATACAATAAAAATAACACAGAGTAAAGGAGTAGCTCAAATATGGTTTTATCTTTATTTAAAGTAATTAATTACTACATGATTGAATGCATTTATTACACCATTCTAAAAGTTTTACACCATTCTATTTGCACCATTCTGAAAGTTTCAATAAGTTTCTGAAAGGTAGTCAGTGAAGGCATCCAAAGAGATTATTATTATTATAATTATTAGCCATATTGTGGAGGGAAGCCTGAGGCTTATGCTGCACCAGCCAAAAAAAAAAAAAAAAAATTCAGAGTTACCCTGAGAGAGAGAGAGAGAGAGAGAGAGAGAGAGAGAGAGAGAGAGTCAGAAGTAGAAGGGAATCACCAAGAAGGAAAGAAAAGAATGATGATATCCAGCTCAGGACCCTGAGTGTGCCAAGCCCATACTCACCAAATGTGAGCCCCTAGGGTTAAATTTGTTCAATTTGGCAGTTACGTGTTTCTTTGTCTTTAACATCCTGAAATCTCTTTTCTCACTTTGACTGGTTTTCACACCAGCATTTTAAAGAGGCAACAAGTTAAGTGGTACCCTTGATGTGATTATCAACAGTTACTTCTCAGGCATTAAGAATCTTCAGATAAATATACTACTTAGTGGCAGTGATTAAAATTCAATGTTTCTGAAAGGTAGTCAGCGAAGGCAACCAAAGAGATTATTATTATAATTATTAGCCGTATGGTGGAGGGAAGCGTGAAGCTTATGCTGCACCAGCCAAAAAAAAAATTTCGCAGTTACCCTCAGAGACAGAGAGAGACACAGAGAGAGACACAGAGAGAGAGAGAGAGAGAGAGAGAGAGAGAGAGAGAGAGAGAGAGAAGTAGAAAGGAATCACCAAGAAAGAGAAGAATGATGATATCCAGCTCAGGACCCTGGGTGTGCTAAGCCCATACTCACCAGATGTGAGCCCCTTGGATTATTCAAGATTTAGATCTAAATGGATGTGAGATGAACTGATGAGACTAATGGAATGGTAGAGATGAAAATGTGTGGTATGATTATAAATTATCAGGGAACAGAAAAGCCTATATTAATATAGTTTATAATGAAGTTATTAGGCAGAGAGGGGTTGGCATGCTAATGCAGATTACAAGAAATCATTCATTAAGAACACTGAAAAAAAAAAAAAAACAGTAAAGAATTGTTTGCTTATATATAAAAAAAAAAAATGTTCTTGTTTATACTGCGGCACAACCACCAGGTCAGTGAAGTCTACAGTAAATTATCATTCATCATCATCAGCCATTTTCAATCCACTGCAGGATGAAGGCCTCTCCAGCAACTTTCCAGTTTCTTCTGTTTTGAGCACTGGCCATCCATTTACTACTCAAAAACTCATCAATTTCATCTATCCATCTCCGCCTTTGTCTTCCAGGTTTTCTTCTAGCTCCTCTTGGGTACCATTCTGTTATTTTCTTAGTCCATCTGTCATCATGTCTTCGAGCTATGTGTCCTGCCCAAGACCATTTTAGTTCTTTAGTTTTGATAAGAATGTCCTTTACTTGAGTTTGCTGCCTAATCCATGTGTTTCTCTTCTTATCTAACAGTCTGATTCCCAATATAATTCGTTCCATTCTTCGCTGTGTAGTTCTTAGCTTCTCTTCCATTCTTTTGATGAGTGCCCAAGTTTCACTTCCATAAGTCATGGTGGGGAGTATACATTGATTCATTATTTTACGTTTCAGACAAACTGGGATATTGCTCTTCAGTATGTGACTATATTTCCTGAATGCTATCCATCCAAAATTTATTCTTCTCTTGACTTCCAGCCATTTATCATTATTACAGTTAATAACTTGTCCCAGATAAGTATATGACTCCACCTTTTCAATTACTGCTCCTTCAATCATTATTTCCCTTTCCGTGGCATACTTGTTCATCATTACTTTTGTTTTAGCCGTATTCATCTTTAGTCCAAAATCTTTACTAACTGTGCATAACTGATTAAGATTTTCCTCTAATTCTTTGGGATCGTGGCTTATGACCACAGTGTCATCTGCAAATCGTAAATGGTTTAGGTACTCTCCGTTCACATTGACTCCTTTCTGCGACCAGTCTAATCTTCTGAAAGCTTCCTCAAGGGCAGCAGTAAACAGCTTCAGAGATATTGTGTCTCCTTGTCGAACTCCTTTCTCGATTTTAAATTTGCTACTGTCTTTGTCTAGTCTAATAAAGGATGTAGCACTCTCATATATTTTCTTCAAAATCATAATATATGGAGTATCTATGCCTTGTCTTTCCAGTGCTCGAAACATTGCCTTATGCTGTATGGAGTCAAATGCCTTTTCATAATCCACAAATGCCAGGCATAATGGTGTTTTATATTCATTTGCTTTCTCCATTAGCTGTGATATTACGTGAAGGTGATCCATAGTTGAGAATCCTGTCCTAAAGCCAGCTTGCTCTTTCGGTTGATTTTCATCAAGTATTCTTTCTAATCTGTTAGTAATGACCCTTGTGAACAACTTGTAGATATGGGATAACAAGCTAATTGGTCTATAATTTCCAATTTCTGATTTATCTCCTTTCTTATGCAGCAAAACTATGATTGCATTATTCCACTGCTTAGGCATCACACCTTTCTAATGCACTTTGTGAAGAGCCTTGCCAGTTTTTGTGTTATGTCTCTTCCTCCCAATTTTAACAACTCTACAGTAACTTCATCTTCCCCCGGGGCTTTCCTATTCTTCATTTTCTTCAAGGCATGTTCTACCTCATCAGGAAGAATATCGGGTATGTCGTATGTGTTGCTACTTTGCAATCCATCTTCCCCACTGCTGGTATCATTCCCTCGCTCCTTGTATAATTCTCTATAGTAGTCTTCTGCTATTTAAATTATGCCTTCTCTGCTGTTTATAAGTACACCATCGCTATTCTTCAGTTTCAGTATCATTTGTCTTTCTGTATTACTGCTCATGGCTGTCGATTTAAATCCTCATTACAAACATTAATTGTATTTAGCAGTCTCAGGGCTTGAACCCCGGTCCACTCAAATAGCACATGCTACTGCACTCTCGCTCCTGACCACTTGGCTACATTTTATGTTAACATTGGAATGGAAGAAATGGATTGTATTGGACTACTGGATATGAAACAGATAAATGTTGATAAGCCTGTGCCAGAGGTGTACCTTATTTTAACTGTGAGGGGAAGTGGAAGAGAAATTGTAAAGACTAAAAGTAAATCAGGCACCTGGGGATGATGGCAGCCATTTAGTTATACTGGATAGATGCCATTTGTGTTATTCCTGGTGTAGTAAACACATGATTTTCCATTGTATGGAAGGAAACCATGCTTTTACTGCACGAAGCAAAAAATAAAAAAAATTGCCAATCCATAATCCATTGCAATCATGATATTCTGAATTACATAATGCAGGTGGAGGGCAGAATTACTAGATTAAGAATAGCAGGATTGTGGCATGAAATTAATTTTATAAACATAATTATCAGTTTATGTTCATAACTGATACCCTGTTTTTTTACAACTATTTGTATTTATTTATATCTATTTTGGTATAAAATGTTAAACAGTTTCTAGGATTGATGCTGTTATAAATTGTTATGGCAGTATCAGTAACTATTAATCTGACTATTATGATGGTTGAATGATAGTGTTAACAACTACAGTAGAGCGTCAGTTATCCAGAATAATTGATGTCAGGCCTCTTCTGGATAGCGAAATTTTCCGAATAATTTTTCTGGTAAGATTAAGAAAATTTAATAAGATAATAAAATAAATGTACGGTAAGATTAAATAAATTTAAATAAAGACTAAATAAATTTAATATTATCTTATGATTAAATTAAATAAAAAAAAATTATAAACCAATCTCAGAAAACAGAACGTCCATCCAGGCATTTTCATACAAAACAGGAAAATTAGAAAATATTTTTAAATGCTCTTGGTTTTTATCAACTTACTGATAACGAGCACGGACAATCTGTGTCCCGGTGGCATTTGCGCACACAGCAATTGTAACTCGCTCTTTTCTCATCTTAAAATTTGGTGCAAGCATTTCTCTTTTAGTGGCTAGGGTTTTTCTCAGTAATTACTTTCCATAATAAGCGCATCTCATCGACATTATAAATGTTTTCTTCCTCATAATTTGCTGTAAGTGAAGCAAACTTCCTTTTAAAGGACACCGCTGCTGATTCGTCTGCAGAAAGTTTCTCACTTTGAATATCTAGTTCAGGTATACTGTGTCTCAGTTTAAAATTTTTCAGCCAATTTTTCAGCCTTAAAATATTCATTACCTCTTAATTTTTGATTAAAATCCAATGCTTTTTTCACACAACATTGGGCCAGACACTGGTTCACCTAAACTTCACTTCTGAAGAAACCACAAATAAAGTGCACTTTCCAAAGTGTGGCATTTTCAGATTTCCACATTGTCTCTTTCCTGCTACATCCTCCTTCACTATCCATAATGGACACAAATTCTGTTATAGCATTGGAATTTTTCTTGATGTCATAAATTGTTGAAGTTCCCACATTAAACTCTTTGGAGTGATTTCCTAAGTTTCCACCTTTTCTAATTCTATAATAATTTCCATTTTTTGTTTAAATGTTAAAACTTCGCATTTTCTTTTCGTTCACATTTTAGCTTAAAAAAATTGAGTAAAATAAATTGCACAGTTTTGGGCCGATATTATTCTTACCGAATCTGGAGCTAAACTAATCAGAAATTCACTCATGGTTTCCGAGAAAACCCAGTAATTTCTGTGATATTTTTCTATTCTGAAGGTCACATAGAATTCTAGAGATTACAACCATAAAACAATTTGCAGTTTATTGGGCTTTTTGTTTGTACAATCTGTTATAAACAGGTAGTAAACTCGATCTTTTGCTTATTATAATCAAAATTCAATTTGTAAACGTGATCACTATAACCTGAGTTTACTGTACTACCGTTAATTAAAAAAAAAAAAAAAAGAGAGAGGAAAGATCAGCCTTTCAAATTATTCTGGATAACTTGACTTCCGGATAACCGACATTCTACTGTATTAACTTGCTAAACTATTATGAAGGGTCAGTTTCTAATTCAGATTGATACTGTCAGTTATCGAATTCATGACTGATGCTGTCATATGAGTTTATTGGTAGAGTTTAACAAGATTTTTGCTTCACAAAACCATGTCCTATTCCTTTGAGAATGTCATTTCTGTCTACCTTACCTGGCATTACATTCTTAACCAAAATGTCCATTATTTTTCCCACAACTGACATAGGACTGACTGGTATGTACTTACTGTTTCATTCTTAAAACTACTTTTATGGATTGGCAATACATTGTTGCCTCACTGGTGAAAGGGAATCGTTATGAGGGTTCAAGAAAATCCTCATAATTAAACTTAATGGTATGATGCAGTCCTACGTTGCTTCCTAGCATAACTGGATATAGCATATATCCTGTTTGCTACTCAGCATAACTGGATATATGCTATCTGATCCAGGGACTTTACTTGCCTACAGGCTCTCAAGTTATTACAGTTTTTTCAGTAATACAAATTGGCCACACACACACACACACACAAACATATTATATGTGAAGAAAATCACATGTGGAGCCACATGAATTTGGCAACCTATAATCAACATGCCAAGGAACTTCCAACTCATAGAATTTTCTTCTTTGGAACAACCTTCCGCTTTATAAATTTTCTGAAAATTACAACTACAGAAATAAAATTCCGATGTCAACTTTTCTTGTTCAATCAAATTTTTTTGGCTCAACTCATTCACAGTACTAATTCACTCGTTTCAGTAACATTTCATTTTTGGCTGACCATAAAAATAAATGAATAAAATTGATACATTAAAAATTTAAGACATCAAGGTACATTAGTGATTTAAGACATCAAGGATAAATCTTTCAAAACAGCCATGCTATCATTGTTTTTTTTTTTTTTTTTTTTTAAGGTCAAATGGACCAAAGTGTGTACCTGGCCTAATAAAAATTTGCATTGTAATACAATAGTTAAACTAAATGTAATGAAGAAAACTCTGAAAATATAGTTGAATTGCTTAGCAGCATTTGAATCAAATAGATAATGGAAAGTAAACAGAGTGGGCAAGAAAATTATTCAATATAACCAATAAGAATTTAATATTAGTCAAATCTGTATTGTTTTATTATATGCTAGTACAATAATCATTTACTGTTTTAATTTCTGTTTGATAGTTTGAAACCTGTTTAATTGGAAATAAAATTAAGACACTATCGTATCAGACTGTCTCAATATTAACTGATAATTTTCTTCATTAGGTTGTTTTTGGAAGTACCCAAATGGAACTGTTGCTGTCGATTGGTGGTGCTGTTCTCTTTTCATTATTTATCATTTATGATACCCATATGATTATGAACCGGCTTTCTCCAGAAGAATATATAATTGCCACAATTGATTTGTACTTGGATATCATTAATCTGTTTCTCTATATGCTTCGTTTGCTTGGGAATGCTAGAAAACATTAGTACAAAAATTTTAATTGGTTATGTACATTAAGTTTCTTGTATTATATTATTTGGAGAAGTCATGTTTTTCTTCCCCTCCTCAAACTGTTGTAGTGATTTAGAGTTCATTGTATGAATTGCACATAAAAATATTGCCTTGTGTGAACAGTAATTTTGAGGTCTATGCTTTTGTATACTTTTGTGTATTATATAAGAAAGAGTATCTAAAATTTGATTAACCATTTAATTTAGCCTTGAATGAATAAAGAGTTGTTCTGATTATTAATAATATTTAATTATTAACTAATATTTGTAACAGTAATGGTTTAAATAACATTAAATTTAAAATGTCCAATATGATTCTTATTGGAAATGGTTGGACTTTAAAAGCTCACATGCCACCTGTTTGGAAAGTTTAAGTTTGAATTCTGTTGACGATGGTGCATGAAACTTAATGAGATTGTAAATCAGGAGGACTGAGCCTGTTCCCAAGCAAAGGTGTCCTTTCTATCTCAGATTCTGTCTTTCCATAAACAAACAAGCAAACCTTATTGTTCACCTCATTCAGTCTGTAAACTAGGTCTAAACTTTCCAAACTATATCAAATACACTATAACTAATAGTATTTAGTGTTTCTTAATGTCTAAAACTATTTGGACACTAAGAAAAACTAAGATAAATGACATCAGTTTCCAAATTAAATTTTAATATAACATAGGGGCCTCTTTTGACCTGCATATTACAGCCACAATTCTCTTCATAGAATACTTTCACCAGTACATGTCATATCAATGGAAATATTTCTAAATCTTCCTGCATAGCAATTTTCAATTGGACAGAAATGATTAAATTAAAAATTCATGAGTTGCCTCTATTTTCCTCCATAGGATTGCTTCTCTTCAAAACTCTCCTTTATACACAATTAAAAATTTAAAATGATTAAAATATACTACATTTAAAATCAAATAAATGCATTCAATTTTAAATTACATTTAAAATATATCGTAAGTCGACAAAACAGGTATGCTATTACATTATTCGAGTTATCCTTTTGCTTATAAACGTTCTGTTATTTTAAATCAATTCACAAACGCATATAAATATATGACAACAAAAAAACTGCATTAAACCATGAAACTGAAGAGCTTACATACAGGTTTCTGAATATTCAAAAAATATTTCTTGACTGCATGTCTAAGAATATGAAAGAGGTTGTTTATGCATGGGTATGGCACTTCCATCATTTCTACTACCCAGGTAGTATGAATGCATCATTTATTCATATCTCATATTGTGAACACCTTCACAACGAGTTGCCTAGATATTGCACTACTTCGAATAAATAGTGCAATACCTTGGCAACCAGAGAAGTGTTACTTATTCGAAGAATAAATGAATAAACTTGTTCGTTTATTCATATCACAATATGAGATATGAATAAACGATGCATTCATACTACCTGGGTAGTAGAAATGATTGTTTATGCACAGGTTGATGGCACCTCTTGTGCCATACCCATGCATAAACAACCTGTTTCATAGGGGGTATTCATTAAGTACCATAAACAATATTAGGATGCAGGCTAAAGAAAGGTTGGTTAATAATGATAACAACAACGAGGAGGGGAAAAACATTTTATTGCCGTTCGATATGTCCAACAATGGTACAAACAGCTCAATATTCTTTTTAGGGACACTGATTTCAAAGTAATAGCTGTTGTTGTTATTTGGTTTTTTAGGAGCATTAGCAACTAAAGCCATATTGCTCCGGGGATATACGGTGATCCTTCCCTGACCTTTCTGCATCCTCCATATTTGGTGGTCTAATCAAACCTCGGTCTAATCAAGAAGCGTGTGCTACACACTGCTCTTCTACCCACCTGGCTACGGAGGCACCCAAAGTAATAGCAAAGACGACTCAAAAACTTCATTCCGTGCTGAAAAGGCGCTCCGCACTTTCCTCTTAGTTATGATATAGTTTACAATATTCTATGTGGTAATTGTGATTCTTCGTATGCCCATTCCACTAGGCGCCTTTTAGATACTTGTTTAAAGCAAATGCGGTGTTGGTTAGGGCAATGAGGGCCACAGCATCTGAACTTTCATTTCATTTGATAAATGAGGATCATGTCTTCTTGTTTAATGAAGCTAAAGTTTTGAGCATACAGCATGATTACAAAAGACTTTTAATAGCTGAAACCTTAGAAATGAAAATAAAAATACAACGCGATTAATATATGGAGACCTTTCCTCATATTGGATTCATGGACTTTTTTGCGCATGCAGGTTAACAAGTAATGTCGTAGTAATAAATAGCATGGGGCAGTTCACATTAGTTTCCTACCTGTGATCATGACAACAAGTCAAAATTTTGTCCCTTTAGGAATGAAAGTAATTTCAAGTAAATTTTTTAAAAAAATTTAATTGTATATTCGTGAATTTTAAACTAAGTTTATTTTAAAAACTTTGACACAATGCTTTCAATTTCTGGAGGTTGTGAGGTGTATTGGATAGATCTAGGGTCGGATTGGGCCCTTTGGTTATGATCCTGGGGATGTCTAGCCATTCATGAGCTTAGAGAATTGAATGCATTTATTTAATTTTCAATGTAATATATTTTAATAATTTTAAATTTCGAATTGTGTATAAACAAGGAGAGTTTGGAAGAGAAGCAATCCTATGGAGGAAAATAGAGGTAACTCTTATGAATTTTTAATCAGATTTAGACATAGGACATATTGAGCCTTGATTGCTCTTGGTTTATAGAAAGAAGTGATTAAAAAAACAAACTGTTGTCTAAACCTGACCATTCCAGACTCTCATAAAAACTGATAACTAGCACCTTCATTTATGCTCTGGATGGCTGTGGCAAAAAATAGAATTTACGTCATTCTAGTACTGCACGTCTTGTGGCAGCAAACTGACTCGACCACACAATTTGCATCCACATATGTTACCGAAGGATTGCTGCCAGCCCAGGCAGTAGTTTAAGCGCATTTGTGCACTGCAGCTACTAGTGTATGTTGATCTGATCTAATTAAGTGTTAAAACTGAAAGTAGTATACTTATAGTACAAGCTCTATGGCTTCAAAAATAAATTTCGTTGGTAGCCAGCATTCTTTCTATCATGAGTAATCACATCATGTTTACTAGCGGTTGAAAGCCTGCTGGCTAGCAAACATGGAAGGCAACATTGAAAGCACACAAAGCAACCAATGGAGGTTTGGGTAGCTTTAATTAAATGTTATTGAATATTACAGTTATGCCATTCGTAGAACAGGTCTTTGTCACCAAAATAAAATGACTTTAAAAAAAAAATATATATATATATATATATATATATAACTCTGAATTTTGGAGAGTTTGGGTTTCAGACAGGCTGGATTTCAGAAGTTTTATCCATACCATATGACCTGAACGTGCGATCATAATGAAGCATAAACCTGAAATAAAGCAAAAAGTATTGTTGCTGGTAACTATTGTCAGAGAAACAGGAAATATATTGTGCAGATAGGATTGGGGAGTAGGACCAGGGTATGTTTGCCAGGGGTTAAAGTTGATGATGTTTTAGTGTAAATATCTTTTAGGAGCACAAAATATGTGCCCCTAAAAGATGGAGATCTGAAGTAGATCTGTGGGCTCACTTAACAAGTTCAGGACAACGTTGAGAAAAAGCCACAAATTAGGGTTAAATTTGAAAGTATCTACAATTCCGCCTGGACATGAATAGAGGGAGTATATGATGAGAGCCTTATCAATCAATTGGGCACTGGAGAGCTTGTTCACAGGAGAAACTGCTTCGACAGGACTGAGATATACTTAAATAGAAAGGGTGCAAGAATATTTGCTGATGCTATCGAGGCAGTGTTAGGTGGGTTGGAAAATTGCTAGCTTGCAAGCGGGAGGATACACAGGCAGATTGACAATAGCCACAAGCAGAGGTAAAGTGATTCTTGCGCTGCTTCTATTGGAATGTGCAGCAACATGGAAAGCAAGGTGTGAAGAATTTAAATGCCTGCTGTCAGTCAAGTTAATACATGGATTATGTTAAAGTAACTATGAATAAGAAGAGGTGCATGCACCTCTTCTTACAAATAAACTTTTCTTCAGACATTCAGTGGAAGAACAGATGGAGATAAAGATGGATGATCAGAAGGCTTTATATCTGAAAATAGGAAATTAAAGGAGTAGAAGTACCTCTGTGGGAGGAGCTCATCCTCTACGGGCTGTTAAGAACAGAAAAATTTGTGGTAGAGTCCAGCAGGCAAAAACTTTGGTTTGGGAGATGGAGAAGGGAAACAGAATGTAGGGGAGTAAAGTCACAGGGCCAGGGCACCTATGTGGGGAAGGAGATCGAACTGCAGACATGCAGTGCTTTGTAAGTAATCCCACACTGCCCAGGCTACATGCCCCATTCCATGCTTCAGATCAGGAGGCATGACATCAGCAAGGCAGGGGCTTTCCTAGTTGTAGATATAGTCAAATTTTTTTTGGGGGGCGAGGCTGTTAGAATAACACTCTCTCTCTCTCTCTCTCTCTACATGCACTCAGCCTAATTGCAAACATGTCATACTTATTTACCCAAGACTTTTTTCTTTTTATGTATTTTGGCTCAGACTGAAGTACAGCACATAACTCTCACACATTTGTCATTCTTATATTCATCATTATACAAACAAATAGGACACAGGTGCCACTATCTAATTATTTTTATTTTTTTATTATACATATTCTGGTTACAACAGTAGATGTCAGGACATTCTCATTCATTCCCCCATTTTCACACCCTTATCCCACTCACTAAAGCACCCTGAATAGGGCTAGCCGGGTGGGCAAAGTGCCTGCCTGGCAACCCAAAGGTTGTGGGTTCGAATCCCGCCTCGGGCTTGGATCAGAGTACTGCAAAATCCTTGGGAGGTGCATTATGGCCACAGCAGCTAATGCGCCAACAACTAACTAAAAAAAAAAAACCCTGAATAGGACAGCACACAAACAAAATTTGTTGTTCCCTACAGGGTAATCATACTCATTTCCTGCCCACACAATGCTCATTTGGTCCTTGAGGTTTTGCAGACATTCTCCCAGATATGCCAGACAACCTGTGCTTGCTATCTGGAGTCTAAAACACTGATGGGTGATGCTAAAGTCAAGTGGACCCAATTTCGGCGAAGTCCAGACGTCTGTTACAGCCAAATCCTCTGCTTGCACCTTCACGATGGTGGGACTGTTAGTAATCCTGGGTATAACCTCCATGTGCAAACAAACTGTGGGTAACCAACATAAGCAGGGGACGAGGTGTGGCACCCACACTGCATGGAGGAATGCCACCCCTCTGTGTTACCAGGCAATACAAGGTGGTAGATGACTCTCATCAACCAGTGAAATACCACGAATTTGCTTATTGGAGGCTTGAAGTGGTGGAATCCATTTCCAGAGCTAAGTTGCATTTCAACCATTCCCAATTTCTTCCATCATGCAGTATAATAGATGTCTTTTGAGGTTATGATGAACACCATGGCAAGATCCAAACTTCATTATGCTTTGAGGGTACAGTTCTCAAACGGTGTTCAAAGGCAGGCCGCTAGTTAGTACACTGGACCGAACCTATTGGTAACTCTCTAGGAGGCTTCCGGATCAGCTAGTGCTGATCCGGAAGCCTCTAGGCAAGATTCAAGCAAGATTCAAGAGGCTTCCAGATCAGCTAGTGCTGATCCGGAAGCCTCTTGAATCTTGCTGCCTCTACTCTGCCAGATAGTGACTGGAGGGAATCCGAGTAGTGTTTACGCATGGTGAGGCATTGTCAAGACCACGTTATGCCAAAGATCTGGGTAAATTCTTACCATTTGTAAGCCATATCCAAAAATTTCATTATTTCAAACAGCATGTCCACCCCACACTTTTTCTTACTGTTGAATACACCATGAATTGTCAAACTAATAGAGCTGTTGTTGTTATTTGGTTTTTAGGAGCATTAGCAACTAAGGCCATATGCGGTGGTCATTCCTGACCTTTCCGCATCGTCCATATTTGGTGGTGACTGGCTCGAACCCCGGTCTAATCAAGAAGCGTGTGCTATGCGCTGCTGCTCCTTCCCACCTGGCTACAGAGGCGCCATAACTAATAGAGCAAGCTTATCTGTGAAAAGATCTAAAATTGCTAAACAATTCAGAGTTCATTTCACAAATATACGTGGTCTCAGTTCTAATCTCAATGATGTCCATTTCCTCTTCGTCTGCCAAGCCCCATGTACTTTGTCTGACAGAATCTCAGTTATCGGTTGACTCAACCACTTATCATCTCAGTTGCCCAAATTATTCGCTGTATGATTCCTTTCACCTCAAAGGTGGTACTTGTGCATATGTCCATTCCGATATTCCCTATCAGACATTTAGTAGTTTGGATCTCTTTTCGATCTTCTCTGGCTTAAAATCTCTATAGTTCATTCTGTCAAATTCATCTGTCTTTTCTACCATTCTCCGAATTCCACTAATCACTTGGAAAGCTTTGATTATTCTCCTTAGTGATTTTAATGGTCACAACTCCAGCTGGATTCCGTTTTCTAGTTACACAGACCCAGCTGGTCGAGATGCTGAGGCTTTTGCAATTACTAATGACCTTCACAGACTGTTCATTTACTTATCAGAATATTAGACAGTCCTAATATAAAGTCTTGCCTGACCAATTTTATTGGATACTATGATGTGGTTACAAAGGAACTGGATGCAGGTAATAATTTTGATAGAATTTTGTTAAACTTTCTAAGATTAACAGATCTTAGAAAGGCTTTTTGATACCGTTGCTCATGGAAGACTGCTTGAAAAATTGGAGCAGTGTGGCATTGGAGGCAAACTGCTGCTATGGATAAAGGGATGGTTGAGTGGGAGAAGATAGAGTTGTAATCAATGGACACTGCTCATCGTGGACTAAAGTTATTAGTGGAGTCCCTCAGGGTTCAGTGTTGGGTCCCTTGTTGTTTTCTGTATTTTTTAATGATGGTATATCATGCTTAATGTCCAAGTTTGCAGATGGTACGAAGTTTGACAGAGTTGTTAAGGACACTAATGACAGTATGCTGCTGCAACAGGATCTAGAAAAGTTGAGTAGATGGGCTGAGAGGTTGAAAATGAAGTTTAACATTGACAAATGTAAAGAACTACATATGAGAAACAATAACCCCAGAGTAACGTATCAACTCTGTGGTAATACACTGACTGTGGTAGAGAATGAAAAGGACCTAGAGGTAATTGTGCAGGCAGATATGAAGTTTTCTGAGCAGTACAGACGGTCTGCAAGAGTAGCTCATGGTGTTTTGTCAATGATATACAGGAATTTTTCTAGCAGCGATAAGGGTGATTATCCCCTTGTATAAGGCAATGGTCAGACCACACCTTGAGTACTGTATACAGGTCTGGAGGCTCATTTTAAGAAGGATGGAGAGCTGTTGGAACGAGTACAGAGAAGGGCAGCAAACTTAGTGAATGGAACAAAGGATTGCTCTTAAGAAGGAAGGCTTAAATTTTGCAAATTACAGTGTCTGGAGACTAGGCACCTGCGAGGTGATCTGATTGAGGTGTATAAAGCCTTGAATGGTTTGAACATGCTCAATGCTGATGGAATTCTTCCTGTTGCTCAGAATAATCACCTGAGACGGCATAAATTCAAATTGAGGAAAGACAGTTGTAGGATAGATGTGCGGAAGTTTGCCTTTAGCCAGCGTTTAATTGGTTGGTTGGTGGAACGACTTCCATCCTTTGCTGTGGAAGTTGATAGCCTAAATAAATTTAAGGCTGAGCTGGACAGGTATTTTGAACGAACGGATGGGTGAAATGGGAGCGTTTTTTTTTTTTTTTTTTTTGCTGATACTGCATAAGCTTGCTCTCTTGAATCATATGTCTCTACTAATGCTAATGTCCAACAACATCGATGCATTGGAGAGCTACAAAACAGCATAAACTGCCATTTATGATTTTAATATATACCCAAGCAATAACACACCCCAATCTTCCCATCACGGGGGATACACGGACTAATAGATTAATAGTAGCCACTGGCAGAGGTGAAAGTGATTCTTGCACAGCTGCTATTGAAATGCTATTGAGCAGCAGCCTGGAAAGCAAGACAATGGCAATTTCCAGTTCTGCTGGGAGTCACAGTGGAATAAATAAATACATGGGTAACTAAGAATAGAAACAGGTGCGGGTATACTTGCATGTACACCAATGCTAGTAGTATAGTTAATAAATCTTGGGAGGGCTGTAGAGCTGTTGGAGCGAGTGCAGGGGTTGGTGAGTGGAATGGGGATGCTCTTGTAGGGAGGGGCTTGTGTTTTGCAGATTGCAGTGTCTATGGACTGGGCACCTGCGAGGTGATCTGGTTGAGGTGTATAAGGCCTTGAGTGGTCTGATCATGCTCGGTGCGGATGGAATTCTTCCTCTTGCTCAGAATAATTGCCTCAGAGGGCATAAGTTCGGATTGAGGAGGGATGGTTGTGCGGAGGTTTGTCTTTGGCCGGCGAGTGGTTGATTGCTGGAACAAACTTCCATGTCTCATTGTAGAAGTTGGTAGCTTAAATAGATTCAAAGCAGAACTAGACAAACATTTGGAGCAAGTGGATGTGAAATAAAAGGTTTTTTTTTTTTTTTTTTTTTGGCTGATGTTATAGAGGGTGATTCACTACCAGTGCGACAAACTTGCAGGAGGTGTATGGGGCAGAAAGACGAATTGGAATCACATAGCATTAGAGGGTCCGAAATGCCTTCGTCATGCCATAGAGGACGTTGAATGGGAGGTCGCGTGTACAGCGATCCCGCTGGAAGACAGCATTGCGAACCGTTTCTGTTGAAGAAACCAAGTAGCAAAAGTCCTCCAAAGTGGATAATCCGCAGGGTCCAATGATTGGACGCGTTGCAGATGGTATGAACTCATTTGGTTTGTTGACAATATCCTCCATACAGTGGATTGGGAAATACCCAATCGTTGGCCTATCGTTCGAGTACTCGTACTCGGATTGCCTTCTGCAAGACGTAGGACATTCTCCTCATTGTCTGGCGTTCTCGTCGTTCGCTGTCGATTCATGGTACCTCTCGTGAAACAACCAGTCTCACGTAACCTTCTGTGCACACGTGCGAAAATCGTATGATGAGGAGCACGCCTGTGCGGGAAACGTTCCTGGTACAAGCGCAGAGCGGCGCGCCCGTTACAGTCTGCAGCTCCATACGCGAGGTGCATGTCTGCCAGTTCAACGTTTGAATACTCGTCCATCCTACTGCCTCGGGAACCGGTTCGCAAATGCTGACTTCCAGCGGGATCGCTGTTCACGTGACCTCTTGTTCAACGCCCTCTACCATATGACGAAGGCATTTCGGACCCTGCAATGCTATGCGATTCTGATTCGTCTTTGTGCCCCCCACACCTCCTGCAAGTTTGTCGCACTGGTATTGAGTCACCCTGTATAAGCTTGCTTTCTTGCATCATGTGCCTTTGCTAATGCTAATTCTAAATCTTATGAGCATGAAGTGCTAGTCAAGACATCAAAAGCAGATATTGTTTGAATATCAGAGACATGGTGTCACACAGACATAAGCAGTGCAGAATCGGAATTTGGGGAGTACGATGTGTACAGAAAGGATAGACAGGACAGGAAGGGAGGAGGGTTATGCTGTTATTTAAGAAACACATAAAATCTAAGGAAGTGCCTCCAATTGATGTTGGTGGACAATGCAATGTTGAGTCTGTTTGGTGTGACATAAGCACTGGGAAAGGAAAAATGAGAGTAGGTGTGTTTTATAGGCCTGATGAGTATAATGAGCAATTGTGCAGAGAAATAGAGTGCGCCAGTAAATCAGAGTGTCTTATAATGGGTAATTTTAATTTCCAAGAGATTGACTGGAATTAGTGGGTTGGTCACTCACACACTAGCAAGGCTTTTGTGGATTTATTGAATGATTATTTCTACAGCAGCATGTTTGGGAGGCAACTAGAGGGAGCAATGCTCTTGATCTGATTATCAGTAGTGATTCTTCATGCATTAAGAATCTGCATATAAAGGAACCATTAAGTGGCAGTGATCACAGTGTGCTGAAGTGGGATTTTCTCAAAGAGGTAACTACCATCAGTGGTAAAGGGAAAGGTTTTTGCTATCAGGAGTAAAGGGAAAAGTTTTTACTTTTGTAAAAGTGACTATGGTAGTCTCAAATAGTATTTAAATTCTATACTGTGGGATCAACTGATGATGTTAACCAACAGCAAATTCAAAATGGGAAGCATTCAAAGAATTCAAAGAAAATGGGAAGCATTCAAACAGTGTCTGGAGACTAGGCACCTGCGAGGTGATCTGATTGAGGTGTATAAAGCCTTGAATGGTTTGAGCATGCTCAATACTGATGGGATTTTTCCTCTTGCTCAGAATAATCACCTGAGAGGGCATAAATTCAAATTGAGGAAAGACGGTTGTAGAATAGATGTGCAGAAGTTTGTCTTTAGCCAGTGGGTGGTTGATTGCTGGAACAAACTTCCATCTGTCGTAGAAGTTAATACCTTAAATAGATTCAAGGCAGAACTTTACCAGAAACAGTACAACCAGCCTTTTCGTATCTCGACTGGATCCATGCACAACCCCTGAACTAGTCAAACAGGTTTATATGAAGAGCTGAATCTACGGCCAACTGTACATAAACTACAAACTAGGAGTCAACAATATGCTGCATTCAAAATTGACTGTAGCCGACAGCAAGTAGACCTGATAGGGAGCGTCGCCATTTGGCCTGTCGGAACGAGGATCAGGCCATTTGTTCACTATCAATCAACCTCGATACATAAAGCGACTACTCAGATCCGACGAAAGTACTCCCACCGTACTCCCAGCTGACTTGGCGAGTATAATTGCCTGCCAGAAAGGATGCCAGCACCAGAATCTTCCCACATCAAAATACTGGAACAAACTCCGCCCAAGGTTGGTAATACCATCCTCCAACGCGAGAGAACCCGAGGTCGCCTCATCCCTGTCCTGATCTCTCATTATCGAGAGCCTCTACTTGTTCACAGCCGGGAAGCAAGGCTCCCTCCCGTAAGGATAAGCATTACAACCTCTCCTACCATCCGCATAATGTTCCAGAATATCAGGTCCTTAAGAAATAAACTTAATACCCTGGAAAAGATTCTACTCTCAAACTCACTAGACAAAATGTTCCCTCGCTGAAACGTGGTTAGAGGTGAACCAGACAGATATCAGCTGCTCCATTCCTGCAGGCTTTCATGTACTGGCTGCCTCTCGCGATAACCGCAGAGGGGGTGGAGTTGCTATAATTTTCAATACGACAAAGTTCTCCACCGTACACTCTGTCTCAAGTATCTCTCAAGACGTGGAAGCCTTAATGATAACTCTGGAACATCAAGGTACCACTATAGACGTCGCATCCCTGTACTTTCCTCCAACGCCAACTATGATGGCCATTGACGCAGCCACTAACTGGTTAATAAATAATATCCACCCAGCAGCCACTCACATCGTATGTGGGGGCTTCAATCTTCCGCCATCTACCCAACACCTCAAAAATCGTCTTACAGAATCTCTCCAATCAATCCAAATATTCCAAGTTAACTACCAGCCAACGAGAGACCAAAACCTACTGGACATAGTCTACACCTCGGCAACATGCCAACTCGAAGAAACCACAGCCGACATGTTTCAATCAGACCACCAACCAATCATATTTATAGCTCTCCAATCATATTTACAACCAATCATATTTAAACCAATCATATTTATAGCTCTCCTACCCAAAAAATATTTCAATACCCCCAAAACCAAATCTGTGAAAAAGGTCACCGCTCCAAAATTTCTGAATCCAGCACTCTGCATTGAAGCCGCATCCACAGTCCCATGGAACATCTTAGATGGATGTGAACTGAGCCTCGCAATCGATTTAATGACCAAATGGATCAATACCATAGCCCTTCACACCGCTACCAAGACAGTCACCATTAGTCCGCACTCCAGAGCATGGTGGACTCCCCAGCTCAACCAAAGTTTCCACTACAAACAATTATTACACGCCAAGTGGAAAGCTTCTGGCGATGTCCAAGACCGCATTTCATTCTCCAAAGCCAGGGCCGAATTCAACAAAAACAAATCAGCTGCAATTAAAAAGCCCCTCGAAAGAACCCTAAAAAGGGGAAAACCATTCTACAGAACAAAGGCTAGTTCTTCCCGCAACATCGACCCAATTGACTGGCTCAACAACGTTGCCAGATTTTCTAATCAACCTTCAGCTGTACCTAATCTGCCACTCAACCGCTCTCATCTCACTGATAGTCTTGCTACGATCCGAATTTCCAAGCAACAACTGATGCAGGCCATTAATACTCTCCCTCTCACAACAACCACCGGTGACGATGGCATCCCCCAGTTCATAATCAAATGTTTAAGTGTCTGCATCATCGACTCACTCTTCAACCTATACAACAGATGCCTCGAAGTTCATTTCTTTCCACCCCAGTGGAACAGGTACTCTGTCTGGCCCCTTCCTAAGCACCAACAATCGACGCTCCCAAGCCAACATAGGCCCATCGCTTGCGCCTCTGTATTGCTAAAAATTCTGGAGAAAGCATTGCTACCGTCTGTCACCCATCAAATTCTCCGTGACAGTCCTCAGCAAATACACTATGGGATATCAGGAAGGTCAACTATAACTAACCTTGCAACAACCACTCTGCACATCTTAGATGCCTTTGAACAAAGACAGGGATTGTCAGTTATATATCTTGACATCCATTCCGCATTTGATGCCATCTATACACC
Source organism: Mastigoproctus giganteus (assembly GCF_048544385.1). Lineage (NCBI taxonomy): Eukaryota > Metazoa > Arthropoda > Arachnida > Uropygi > Thelyphonidae > Mastigoproctus > Mastigoproctus giganteus. Next base: position 258,935,977 of record NC_143577.1, read on the forward strand.
TAATCTCCTACGTCTCTTAGAAAGCTACTTCAATTTTCGCGGCGATGTTCTCTGGTTCCTAGAATCTCTCCTATCGAAGAGGACCCTTGTTCTAAAGATCGGAACAAAGACCTTCACGCGTCACATAACTGCCGGTGTACCTCAAGGGGGGTACTGTCTGGCATTCTCTTCACAGCAATCATGGTGCCATTTGTAACCAATAAGTGCAATTTGATCACATAAGTTAACGATGTCAAGCTCCTTACTAGAATATCGCCATCCAACTCGGCAGCCGAAATCACTCAGCAAATCACTAGCAAACTGCAGGACATGGCTGACTACCTCAATACCTTCAACCTCCAAATCAACCCCCTAAAATCAGCACAAATAACTTACTCTCTAAAGGGCAGCCCAACAACGTTGGAGCCTGTGCTTAACGGCTCCTCAGTTCCAAGTGTTCAAACACACAAAGACCTGGGGGTCGTTTTCGACTCCAAACTATCTTTCAACGATCACATAAACCTCATACAGTCGAGACTGAACTCACTACGCTGGGTCGCCAAACAACAGCTGCTCCACACCACCGACCCACAACTGGTAAAAAGATACATCGTATCAATCCTTTACCCGACAATACTGTATGCTTCAGAGATATGGGCGTCGGCCGCCGAATCCAACATTAAAAGAATATTCTCTGCCGAATTCTGGCTTCTAAAATGGGCCAACAGCAAACTGCACCTTCCCCCTGCTCTCAGATCAACGCAGTTAGCAGAAGCTCTTCAACTACGCAGGCACCGGTCCTACATCGCAGAAAGAAGGCTGCTTTTCACCCTCAAGATGGCCAACGGTAAAATTACAGAGCCGAACTTCTGGGATCACTGCTCTTGGCACATTCCTCCCCCTTATCTCCGGTCTTCAGCAGAGCTGCTAGCAAACCGTAACCGGCTAGTACTAACCGACAGATTCCTGCCAAAGCAAATGCTGCCCTCACTGCAAGCCATCGACGGGGACCTCCAAGAAGTGGTCAATAATAAAAAATACAGGAAGGGTATCCTCGTCGAACTGAAAATGTAAAACTGTGCTTTGTTAATAATCTGATTTATCTTTTTTTCTCATGTGTATCTCTTTTGTAAATATGTTTTGTAAACCCCTGGCACCACCATGCCGTGACGGAACTAATTGTATGTCTAACATTGTTGCAATTAAAGATTCTATTCTATTCTATTCTAAACTTGACAAACATTTGGTGCGAGAGGATGGGTGAAATAAGTCTTTTCATACCAATTAAAAAATATTGTTCACGATTTAAGCCTAAATGGATGTCACATGAACTAATTAGACATTATTATTATTATTATTATTATTAGCCATATCGTGCAAGGAAGCCTTGAGGTTTTTGCTGCATCAGCCAAAAAAAAAAAAAAAAAAAATTTGAGTTACCCTGAGAGAGAGAGAGAGAGAGAGAGAGAGAGAGAGAGAGAGAGAGAGAGAGAGAGAGAGAGAGAGAGAGAGAGAGAGAACAAGTGTCAAAAGTAGAAGGGAATCACCAAGAGAAAAATGATGATATCCAGCTAAGGACTCTGGGCGTGCCAAGCCCATACTCACCAGATGTGAGCCCCTGGAGGTAAAATGGAAGTGTGGTTATGCCTGTGGCAGAGAACAAAAATGCATGACATTCATGTAAATTAAGCAGGGAAACCTATGATAGATATAAGGTGATCTGTAACCAAGTCACAAAGGAGATTAGGCAGACAAAGGAAAATTATGAGAAATCTTTGGCAAGAGATGCAAAGAAAAACAGCAAAGAGTTCTTTACTTATGTAAACTCTAGAAGGAAAGGGATGAATCAGATTGGTCCACTGAATATTGATGGTTCAACTGTTGATGATTCTGCTCCAGTAGCTAACGAAGAAAATGAATATTTTGTATCTACCTTCACACATGAGGATTTATTCAGGGAGGGGAATGCTAGAGGTGTATTAAACTCTGGCAGTAAGGTAGATAATCTTCTAATAAAGGAGAGTAAAATGGAGGAGAAATTGTTAAAGATAAACATAAGAAAGGTACCTGGGGTGGATGGAATCTATACAATTATATTAAAGGAGGCAGCAAAGGAAGTAAGCAAACCGTTAGCCATAATTATGAGAGCTTCCTTGGACTCAGGGGAAGTACCCATGGACTGGAGTTGTGCAAATGTGACCCCAATTCACAAAGGAGGATCAAAGGCTGACACAAGTAATTATAGACCTGTGAGCTTAACTTCTGTTCCCGGAAAATTAATGGAGGCACTGGTTAAAGAAGCACTGGAGGATCATCTAGACAAGACTTCAGTCATAGCTCAGACACAGCATGGTTTTGCTAAGGGGAAGTCTTGTCGGACAAATTTGATTGGATACTATGATGCAGTCACAAAAGAACTGGATGCAGGGAATAACTTTGATATTATATACTTGGATCTTAGAAAGTCTTTGTTACTGTTGCTTGTGGAAGACTGCTGCACAAATTGGAGCAATGTAGCATTGGAGACAAATTGCTGTTATAGCTAAAGAGACGGTTGAGTGGGAGAAGACAGAGAGGTAATCAATGTACACTGCTCTTTTTGGACTAATGTTATTAGTGGAGTCCCTCAGGGTTTAGTGTTGGGTGCATTATTGTTTTCTGTATTCATTAATGATATTGATGATGGTATATCAGGCTTAATGTCCAAGTTTGCAGATGATACGAAGGTTGGCAGGGTTGATAATGACACTAATGACAATATGCTGCTGCAACTGGATCTAGAAAAAAAAAAAAAGTTGAGCCGATTGGCTGATAAGTGGCAACTGAAATTTAGCATTGAAAAATGTAAAATACTCCAAATGGGAAGCAGTAACTCCAGAGTATGTATCAACTGTAGTCATATAGTATCAGTCTATCATTCCTGTATATCCTGGACAAGACACCATGAGCTACTCTTGCAGACAGTCTGCAAGAGTATCTCATGGTGTCTTGTCCAGAATATACAGGAATGATATATATCCAGGATATACAGCAATTTTCTAGCAAGGTTAAGAAGTTGATTATGCCCTTGTATAATGCAATGTTCAGGCCATACCGTGAGTACTGTATACAGGTCTGGAGGCCTCATTTTAGGAAGGATGTAGAGCTGCTAGAATGAGTATAGGGAAGGGTAACAAGATTAGTGAATAAAACAACTTTTACGAAGAAAGGCTTAAAGTTTTCAAATTACACTAGGCACCTGCAAGGTGATCTGATTGAGATGTAAAAGGACTTGGTTTTAGCAAGCTTAATGTTGATGGAATTCTTCCTCTTGCCCACATTAATCGCCGGAGGGGACATAAATTCAAATCAAGGAAAGACAATTGCAGAATAAATGTGCGGAAATATGCCTTTAGCCAGCGGGTGATTGATTGCTAGAACAAACTTCCTAATACAAGTAGTCATTGTAGATGTGGACAGGTTAAATGAATTCAACAGAGAACTAGACAAACACTTGGACTGAATGGATGGGTGAAATGGGAAGGGTTTTTTTTTTGGCTGCTGCTGTATAAGCTTGCTTTTTTGCATCATATGCCTCTACTAATGCTAATTAGGGCAACTGTGATGAGCAGTGATTGAGGCAACTGATAATTGAGATTCTATGAGAAAAAAATAAGTGGAGCTTGGCAGACTACTGTATATGGAAATGGATGTCATTGATGTGGAACTGTGACCACATAAATTTTTTTAAATTAATGAAGTAGATCTTTTTGCCTATAAATTGTTTTGCTAGTTTGACATTTCACAACGTATTCAGTAATAAAGTGGGTGGGGACTATTGAAATAATGAAATTTTTGGATATTGTTTACACAAAGTGAGAATATACTGAGCTCCTTGACATAATATGGCATCGATAACATTCCTCTTCCCTCTCCCCATACACACTGCTCAGATTCCATCCAGTCACAATCTAGCAGAGTAAAGGCAGTGAGTTTATACACTAACTGTTCTGAATGTTCCTCCTCCCAAGAGAGTTACCAATAGACTTGGTCTGGTGGACTATCCATCTGCTGGCCTGCAATCACCATTTTAGAGCTGTACTATTGAAATCCAAGGAAGATTGGATTTTGCCATGTTGCCAATCATAACCTCAAAAGACCCCGGGGGCTCACATCTGGTGAGTATGGGCTTGGCACACCCAGGGTCTTGAGCTGGATTCTTCTCTTTCTTGGTGATGATTCCCTTATAGTTCTCTCTCTCTCTCTCTCTCTCTCTCTCTCTCTCTCTCTCTCTCTCTCTCTCTCTCTCTCTCTCTCTCAGGGCAAATAGAGGAATTTTTTTTTTTTGGCTGGTGCAGCATAAGCCTCAGGCTTCCTTGCACCATATAGTTAATAATAATAATAATAAGACATCAGTGATCTTTATGACTGATGAAGAAACCAGGCTTGCCAGTTGTTTGCTGTAGAGACTACACATGAGTTTCATCATGTTACTGAAACTGACTGAGGTGTTACATCACAGTACTGAAAAAAAAAGACTGAGCTTCTCGAAAGGGTCCAAAGACGGGCAACTCACATGGTGAGATCAGAAAGGGCAACTGTATGAGGAAAGAATCTGTTTAGTGGGCTATAGAGCTTGGCAATCAACACCTCAGAGGTAACCTGATTGAGGTTCATAAGGCTCTGAGAAGGGTTATTAAAATAAATGAAGAGAATTTTCACTGTTATAGAGAAATCCAGAACTAGGGGCCATAAATTAAAATTAAAGGGATTTAGGTTTAGACTAGATTGTAGGAAGTTTCCATTTCGACAGCAAGTCATTGATTGCTGGAACAAGTTGCTTTTGTAGATAATTGAAGCTAACAGTTTGAATAAATTCAAAGGTCAAAGGTCAGTATGAGGAGGTGGCATCCTTGCACTATATGGCTATTACTACTACTTCTATAATGGGGTACAGTTGGTGAAAACTGTGGATTACTTCCTATTATTAATTCCATGGAAGGTCATATGAGCACATACTTTTGGTAATCATGTCATTCATACTGTCCACTGTTGAAATTTAGGAGCTTTTGTTCCGTGTGTTGTCACGTTTGCATCTGCATTTGGTGTTTATTGATGAATTTCTTTTGATGTGTTTGGTGTTAATTTGTGTTGGGGTATTTCTAAACCTCTTGAAATTTATGAACTTTGTGTGTTCTTAGAATAGTTAATTGTAGAGAAATTGGTATAGTTTCTCTCATTGTTTCTGACAATAGCAGTTTCATAATGGCCGGCATTGTGATAGCGATGCATCGACTATTGTTATCGATATTCAGTTGGTTTTTCTGCTACTGTAAGTTAATGGAAATCAAGTCTAATCTGTATCAATAACTTGGCTAAATTTCAGAACAGGGTGCGCACTCCAGACTGTTGCCATTGAATTCACATTAGGTATTCTTTGTGATATTTTAATAATAACTCTATACCGGTTAATTATGCGAAGCTTCCTATTAAAGAAATTTTTCACTTAATTAAACTCTTGGTTGAAGCCAACTATATCACTTTTCAAGACAAAGTATACAAACAAATTTTTGGTTTGCCAATGGGATTTAGTCTAAGCGGCTTAATATCGGAGGTCTATCTCTCGCGAGTGAGCGTAGGCATTTGACAGATTTTCTACCCCGTATCACATACTATGGGAGATATTTAGATGATGTTCTTGTTATTATCGATTGTAGCATTATCCAAGACATTTTACATTTGTTTTATAATATTCGTCATAGACTCAATTTTACATTGGAAAGGAAAAATACGGATACTAAGTCATTGAATTTCCTAAATTTCATGCTTACTCGGGACTCAAATAAAATCTAATTTAATATCTATCGTAAACAAACAAACACCGGTGTGCTTCTGCATTATAACAGCTATCACCTATTCACCTACAAAGGTCTATTATCTTTAATCAATTCTCAATGCCTATAAATATTAAACGACGGAATCTGCTTTAGTAGACTCCCTTGCTACAATAAACCGAATCAGGGTACGAGCTGAGGATAGGATACAAAAACTACACAACCAACAATAGTAACCAAAAAATTCTTTATTTCTGTCCCATATATTGAACAGTGGCACAAACAGCTTAGCAGATTCTTTAAAGATACCGAATTTAAGATTGTGGAGATACGGAAATATAGACCAATATGGAAATTATATACTTATACTGAACAATCGCAGCTTATACAGCATCAGCCAAAAAAAAGAACCCTTTCCATTTCACCCATCCGGTCACACCAAATGTTTGTCTAGTTCAGCCTTAAATTTATTTAAGCTATTAACTTCCACAACAGCTGGAAGTCTGTTCCAGCAAACAACTACCCATTGGCTAAAGGCAAACTTCTGCACATCTATTCTACAACTATCTTTCCTCAGTTTCAATCTATGCCCCCTCAGATTCTTAGCCTCAGCAAGTGGAAGTATCCCGTCAGCATTGAGCCTGCTCAAACCATTCAAGGCCTTATACACCTCAGTCAGATCACCTCGCAGGTGCCTAGTCTCCAGTTACTGTAATTTGTAGAATTTAAGCCTTTCTTCATAAGTGCACTCCTTTGTTCCATTCACTAATCTTGTTGCCCTTCTCTGTACTCGTTCTAACAACTCTACATCCTTCCTAATATGAGGCCTCCAGATCTGTATACAGTACTCAAGGTGCGGCCTGACTTATACATCTTGTATCCTCTTATACAAGGGGACAGTCACCTCCTTGTCTTGGACAGCAAAATTCCTATGTATCATTGACAACTCCATGACCTGCTTTGGCAGCCCACCTGCACTACGAGAACTTCATATCTGAACGCACAATTAGCCCCAAGTCTTTTTCATTCTCCACCTCTCCACCTGAGTGTGGTACCACAGAGTTCGTACGTTTCTGTTGGGTTACTGCTACCCGTATTCAGTAGTTTGCATTTGTCAATGTTAAACTTCAGTTGCCACTTCTCAGCCCATCTGCCTAACTTTACTAGATCCTGTTGCAGTAGCATACTGTCCTTAGTGTCCCTGGCAACCTTTGTATCACCTGCAAACTTGAACATTAAGCCGATATACCTTCATCAATATCATTGATAAATACACAAAACAACAATGGCCCCAGCACAGAATCCTAGGGAACTCCACTAATAACATTAGTTCACTTAGAGCAGTGTCCATTTATTACCACTCTCTGCCATCTCCCACTCAACCATCCCTTTATCTATTGCAGTAACTTGCCCTTAATGCCATACTGCTCCAATTTGTACAGCAGTCTTCCATGTGCAACAGTATCAAAAGCTTTCCTCATATCCAAGTATATGATATCAAAATTATTTTTTGCATCCAGTTCCTTTGTGACTACATTATAGTATCCAGTAAAATTGGTCAGACAAGACAAACCCACGCCCATGGTCAGACAAAACAAACCCATACTGTGTCTGAACTATTGCTGCTGTCTTTTCTAGGTGATCCTGTATCACCTCTTTTACCAGTAACTCCATTATTTTCCCTGGAACAGAAGATAAACTAACAGGTCTATAATTATTTGTGTCACCCTTTGAATACCCTTTGTGAATTGGGGATACATATGCATATCACCAGTCCATGGGTACCTCCCCTGATTCTAAGGATGCTCTCATAATTATGGCTAAGGGTTTTCTTACTTCCCTTACTGGCTCCTTCATTATAACTGGATAGATTCCATCTGCCCCAGGGGCCTTTTTTATATTTAACTTCAACAATTTCTCCTCCACTTTGCTCTCAGTTACTTCCGGCATTCCCCTCTTTGAATAACTCCTCATATGTGAATGTAGTTGCAAAATACTCATTCGGTTTATCCACTACGTTAGCAGGATCATCAATAGTCGAACCACCTATGTTAAGTGGACTAATCTGATTCATCCCCTTCCTTCTAGAGTTTACATAATTAAAGAACTCTTTGCTGTTTTTCTTTGAGTCCTTTGCCAAAGATTTCTTGTAATCTCCCTTCGCTTGCCTAACCTCCTTTGTGACTTGATTACAGATTAGCTTATATCTGTTGTAGGCTTCGGTTTTGCCTGATAATTTATATGCATCTCATGCATTTTCCTTTTCTGCCACGAGCCTCATTAATTCATCCGATATCTGTTTAGGTCTGAACCTTGAACAGTGTTTCTTAGTTGGTACGAAAAGCCTAGTAGCCTCCAAGATTAAGTCCCTGAAGGCTTTCCCATTTAGAATTCACCATCGGTAACATCATCAGTTGATCCCACTGTATAGAATTTAAAACTGTCTGAGACTTCTGTAGTCACCTTTACAAAAACAAAAACCCTTCCCTTGACACTGATGGTAGTTACATCTTTAAGTAAATCCAACATCAGTACACTGTGATCACTATCACCTAGTGGTTCCTTTATCTGCAAATTCCTAATACATACACCATCACTACTACTGGATTTTTTAGATGATGTGCCCTTGGCCAAGTGCTGTAAAATGTGATTGAACACAATGGCTCTGTACACATTTCGAGGGTTTAGTTTCAAACAACCTTAAATAAAAATATGCATTTTTTTGAGATAACTAGTTTTACTTTATACAAATAAAAATGCATATCATGTCATAGAACTGTATATCTCAAGTACTTTACAGTCCAAGCTAGCTTGGACTCTAAGTACATTTCTGGTAAACCAAAAAAAAATGTCAAATTACTATTTCTTGGTTAATTACAAGCGAACCCACGGAGAGCAGTATACAGTCAGCACGAAGGAGGCCAGGACAGCAGAGGTGCCAGGCAGGATCACTTTCCATAAACTAACCAAAATATGATTTTGTAGTTAATGTTGTTTGACACTTAACCCTCGATTTTAGTGCTGTTGTTGGACATCCCTTCAGTACTGTTCTCTCAGCAGTGCAGACAAGCTGTCAGGACAGATGGGGTATTGTCATGATATACAGAACTTTGCTAGCAGGGATAAGGAGATAATTATCTCTTTGTAAAAGGTCATGGTTAGGCTACATCTTGAGTACTGTATACAGGTCTGGAGGCCTCATTTTAGGAAGGATGTAGATCTGCTGAAATGGGTGCAGAGAAGGGCAACAAAATTGGTGAAGGGAACAAAAGGATGCTAAGAAATGGTAGGGGCAAAGAACTAGACCAAAAAATATGCAAAAAAAAGTCTAGTAAACACTGGTCCTTAATTGAATCGTTTTCGAGATATTGCACATTCCTAGTTGGGATCCACCACTGACAAGGTGAACTGTACAGAGTTCGGATCCACCACTGACTTGTTTGTTTAGGTTAGGTCAGTGTTTCTCAATCTTTTTATTCTCGTGGCACATTTTCCAAAGAAGAAAAATTTCGCGGCACACCTACGTAGTCATAGAAGAAGAAATTTCTAAATTAAATAAATAGAACGAAAAATAATATTAACAATTTTTTTATTTATACTTATATTATATTTTTGTTATGCAAACAATTCTTACAACCAAAATAAAATATTCGGACAATGATGTTAAAATAAAAACGACGCTAGTTTTTTTTTTAAGATTTCGTGGCACACTTGGAAAATTTTGCGGCACACTAATGTGACGCGGCACACCCTTTGAGAAACACTGGATTAAGTTATGCTCATTCTCTCCCTTCCCCCTCTCTCAATGCTCTGAGACGCAGCAGGCATACCAGTACTTGCCAAAGGATAGTCAACATGAAAAGAGGTTACTGCAATGAATAATAAGCAGACATGCATCATGTATGGTAAAGCCAGTGCAGTCGTGGCTGCACGTTTATACCAAGAAGCATTTCGCGCCGAAGGCAGCCCAACAAGCGCACATTCATCGGGGTACATCAATGCCTTAGAGAACACGGACACTTCGCACTTGGAGTACGAGCAGGTAGGCCCAGAAGCATAACACCTGATGTTGAGGAAAGGGTGTTTGTTAGAAAGAACATTCTGTAACATGTAACATCTGTAAAATTCTGTGGTGTTGAAACCAAAAATTAAAAATGTATTATCTTACGTTTCTCTCTCGAGAAACGGTGCCTTAACGTGGCGAGAGAGTTTGCGTACGTTGAAGAAACTGAAAGCTATACTGTCGGGAGCTACATGCTCCCAGAAGGGCCTCCCATGGCGGAAAGGTTTCAGTGGAGAGTCAGACGAAACCCGTTTCAAAAAGGTCCACACACGACCTTTTCAACTAAATTGTGATCCAAGAAAGCAACGGGAAACTACTTGGATTATCCTTCCCTTGAAAACTTCAATGATAGCAAGCAAAATAAACCACGGCCCCGAGTTTCGGCGTCCCTTGAATGGGACAGGGGTGCTAAGAATCTCCGAGCTTGCGTCGAAGAATTTTCTGAAACTAGCTAAATGGAACGTTAGAAGCCTACTACAACCAGGAAAACTAGCCAATGCTTTACAAGAAATGGAACGCATTAACATCAACATACTTGGGCTAAGTGAAACCAAATGGCCTGGAACAAAGAAGTTTATATCAAACGACCACCACGTCTTTTGTTCCGGAGGAGAAGAGAACACCAAGCAGACGTACGGCGTCGCTTTCGTTGTCCACAAACAACTGGCCAACAAAGTCACCAGTCACCCCAATATCGGAACGAATCGCACTACTACAGTTAGCAGGCAACAAGATCAACCTGAATGTGCTCCAAGTCTACGCACCAACAGCGGACAAAGACGATCAAGACGATCAAGAAATTGAATTGTTCTACGACAAGCTAAGCAACACTTTAAAGCCGCTGAAGAAGCACGACATTACGGTCATCCTCGGTGACTTTAATGCCAAAATCGGTCAAGGAAAGCTACAAAACATTGTCGGAGAACATGGCTTGGGGACACGGAATGAACGAGGCGACAGACTCGTCCAGTTCTGCCAAGAAGAAAAATTTAGCATTGCCAACACTTGATTTAAACTACCACCTCGACTACTATACACCTGGACCTCACCACAAGACTCTGACAACAATATCGTCAGGAACCAAACTGACTACATCTTAATTAACATCAGATATAAGTCAAGTGTCCTCAAGGCAAAAACTTACCCTGGAGCTGACATATCATCAGACCATAACCAAGTAATAGCAACGCTACGTCTCAAACTACGAGCAGTCAAACGCACAAGCACAACAAAAAGAATCGACCTGGAGAAAATGAAGAACAACGTCAACAGGCGACAAGTACAGCTTCATCTCAATACTACAATCAGATCGATCGAAGCAGTAACAACAGATGTGCAAGCGTTCGGGCGTTCACTCAAACAGTGCATTAATGAAACAGCAGAAACCCTGCTAGGACATCAGGCGTCGAAAAAGAAACAACGGTGGATGACTCAGCACATACTAGACCTAATGGATGAACGGAGAACATTCAAAAGCAACAACAACCGGGAAAAATACAAAGAAATACAACAAAAGATCAAACAGGAAATCCGGAAGGCGAAGGAAAAATGGATGGAAGATCAGTGTGCAGAAATCGAAGACCTAATCAAGAAAAATGACAACTATAACCTGCACAAGAAGCTTAAAGAAGCTGGAAACATCTACAAACCGGCTCCTATCCCAAGTTTATATACGGACAACAATCAACCTATACTAAGCAAACAAGCCAAACTCGACACCTGGAAGAGCTATATATATACAATCTGTTCGGCACCAACAGAAAACCGGCAGAAACGCAACAACAAACACAGGAACACAATCTCCACATATTAACATCTGCAGTGGAACATGCCATCCGAATAACAAAGCCAGGCAAGGCCTGTGGACCTGATCAGATTCATGTGAAACTGCTGAAACAACTAGACTACAGCAACATCCAACAACTAACGAAATGGTTCAATCAAATCTACAACAACGACATTCCATCCGAATGGCTCCAATCCATCTTCGTGACCCTACCAAAAAAGGCTACCAGCCGGAAATGCGAAGACTTCAGGCTGATCAGTCTAATGAGCCAGGTGCTAAAAGCCTTCCTCAAGGTGATTCAGCAAAGGATAAGATGTAAGTGCGAAAGTGCACTAGGAAACACACAGTTCGGATTCTGCAGGGGACTAGGCACCAGAGAAGCAATTTTCTGTTTACAAATATTGCTACAAAGGTGCTATGAACATCAAAAAGACGTGTATATATGTTTTATTGACTACGAGAAAGCCTTCGATTCAGTAGACCACGACCGTCTAATTGACCGACTGAGAAAACGTGGGCTTGAAAACAACGATATCAACTTTATTACAACTCTCTACTGGAATCAAACAGCCCGGCTTCGCTATGACAACGACCTGACAGACCCAATTCCAATAAAAAAAGGCGTCCCGCAAGGCTGCCCATTATCTCCCATTCTTTTTAACATCTATTCGGAAATGATCTTCGACCAAATACTGGCTGACAAGAACATCGGCATAAAAGTTAACGGACACTACATCAATAACTTAAGATATGCCGATGACACAGCACTAATAGCGGATTAAGAACAAGATTTACAGACCATCTTGAACGAAGTGGACATAGAAAGCCAAGCATGGGGGCTACGAATCAATAAAAAAGAAAACAAAGGTGATGAATGTCGGCAGGACTGCAAGCAAAACCACGATCAAACTGAACAATGAAAAATTAGAGCAAATACACCGCTTCAAGTATCTCGGAGTACTCATTGATGACCAGCTGAACCATGAGGCCGAAATCAAAAGCAGAATTGAACAAGCCAGGCAGGCATTCACCAAGTGGAAAACCCTTCTCACCGACAGAACCTTGAACATCATGCTCAAATTACGCACATTGAAATGCTACATCTGGCCAATACTGCTCTACGGTGTAGAAACCTGGACTCTAACATCAGCCACTACAAAAAAGCTCCAGGCCTTCGAAATGTGGCTCTACCGAAGAATGCTGAAAATCCCGTGGACAGCCAAGAAAACCAACGTAAAGGTCCTGCAGGACATGCACACGGAACGGGACCTGCTAAAAACCATCATCAGCAGGAAATGCAAATACCTAGGTCACATCGCTAGGAACCAACAAAAATATCACCTACTACCACTCATCCTGGAGGGAAAGATCGAAGGCAAGAAACGCTCAGGCAGACCGAAAATGGCATGGCTAGATAACATCAACACCTGGCTTCACACGACAACAGCACAAATTCTACACGCAGCGCTAGACAGAGAACAATATCAAAACGAAGTCGCAAACGCCATTCGGCAGCATTAAAGAAGAAGAAGAAGATCTTATGTTTAATAAAACCTAAAAACTTAGCAAAGAATTGGTAAGTTTTTTAGGTTTTCCCAAAAACCTTAGCAAAGATTTCACAGCTTTTTGCCAAACTAGTGCTCCGATAGTCAGTGGTGGATCTTAACAGAAAATGTGCAAAGGGTTCATTTGCGGCCCGATGTTCACTGGGACTTTTTTGCTTAATTTAGTTTGTACTTTTCACCTTTAAATTATTGACCATCATTTTTGAAACATCCTGTACACACACAATTTTTTTTTTCTTCCTCTGGAGTGGGCCCCCAGAGGAATCTGGCCCATCTTTTTCCAACATCAGGTGGGTCAGAGTCTCGAATTGAGACAGTGCGAGCTCCATTGAGAATGGCCCACCTTCCCGTGGTGTGGACGAGTACCCAGAATCATCTGTCCAGGTGACTGATGATTCTGGGTAGCCAAGCGGTCAGACACAACAACAGAACACACACAGAATACACACAAACATACACTACTTATTTCTGGCCCTTCTACAGTGGTACTGTTCTTCACAGAGATACGAGGCGGAGATGAACTGCCGTTCTAGGTGCCGCCCATTACAAAAACACACACACACACACACACACACACACACACACACACACACACACAAATAACTGTGATGAAGGAGATTCTTCTCCCTAACTTTTCATTCAAGTTTTAAGACTTTTACCTATCAATTAGTATTTTATTTCACTTGAATTCTTGAAAATAATTTTTTGTCAGAATAAAATTCACAATTTTTTTCCATTTCCAGTATAGAATAGTGCAATACATTAAATTTAAATAAATGGAATTTGAACCTTGTGGATCTTGGATCTGCTCATTACAGAAAAGCTATTTATATTGAAAAAAATTTATTTTTTATAATGTGACCAGCGAATAGGTACTAAATGTACAATGCAGCTCCTAAAGTGAGACGAAGTTGTGCAACCTTACTCTAAAATAAAGGCGTTTTCTTAAGCTGTAAATAATCATAATATGCACAACATTGAAAAACAAAATGAAAGTAATAGCTTTTATATATATAAGATATACAGTTGAAGCTCTTTATAGTAACCCTTTTTTTAACATCCCACGTGTTATAACATCTTATGTGGTTGGGTGCCTCCGCAGCCAGGTTGGCAGGAGCAGCAGTGCGTAGCACACGCTTCTTGATTAGACCTGGGTTCGAGCCCGTTACTACGAAATACAGAGGATGCAGAAAGGTCAGGGAATGACCACCGCATATCCCCCGAGCAATATGGCCTTAGTTGCTAATGTTCCAAATAACAACGACTATGTGGTTGGCCCTGGCCAATTTCTCATTCCCCCAGGGGGGTCATTATATAGAGCTTCAACTGTATGTCTTATATGATGATACTATTAGAAATGTTGTTTATTTTGGCAATTACTTATTACTAGTTTTGTTGGAAAATTAAGTATCAAAAGAATTTTTAGTACAACAACTTTGGTGGAATTTTGAACTCTAATGGAATATGAGGAATCTGTGGGAAAGATGGATAATGCTGCTTTCTAGCAGTCATCCAACAAAACAAAAAGATTGTATTTTTATCATTAGTTTGTTTGTTATTAGGAGCATTAGCAACTAAGGCCATATTGCTCCGGGATATGCGGTGGTCATTCCCTGACCTTTCTGCATCCTCCGTATTTGATGGTCACGCGCTCGAACCCCGGTCTAATCAAGAAGCGTGTGTTATGCACTGCTGATCGTGCCCATCTGGCTATGGAGGTGCCTTATCACTAGCGGAACAATTTTTTTTCCTCATCAGATTCATGAATGACTGCCCTGTGCTCTTTAAGAACCGGGGTAAACTAATTTCAACTAGCCAGGCCCTCCTTCCGAGATGGCAATCTTGTTGTTGCTTCGTAGCAGCAAAATTACCAAAGCAGAAGCAAAACGCGTGTCCCTTTAAGAAAGCCTTTTTATACGCAGCTTTAGGACTTTTTTAGGGTAACAGAGAGAATAATTCTATATACCATATTCTGTATGACATTCTTAAAATTTGCTATATGGATTCTTTAATGAATAAAGACAAACACGCCATCTTCAATATCTTATCACACTAGATTAAATTCAATTAAAAATGATTTTATTTTTTCAGAAAGTTTTTTAAAATACATCTTGGTATGATTATTAGAGTTGAATTACATCATATTACAATGCTTCGTGTCTAGATTGAAAATGAAGTTATTTTCTATTCACAGCATCACTTAAAATAAATGAAAATACATTATACTCAAACAGGGAAGAAAAAAAAAAGAAAAAAAGATATTAATGTTAAGGAAATTTTACAGACGTATACCATTCAAAATATATGTAACATATATCGAAACATCTAAATCCTGTGATCTGCATTTCAGCCAATTGCCATATTTTGGATTACGTTCGTAGTATCTTTCCATGGGCTGAAGTCCATGCTGCCAATTTTGCTGCAAGGCACCATATTCCTGAAGAAATACAAATTAGGGCTTTCATTTTGACAATACCCCAATAATTTTTTAATATCGTTATTAAAATGAATATTTTAACTAATGAATGTGTTATTAAAATGAATATTTTAACTAATGAATGTGTTATTAAAATGAATATTAACTAGGGGAATTTCCCCCCTGCTCGCTGTTCTCCCTTCTTTTGATAAAATAAAATAAAATACTTACAGTGGCTTTCGATCTGTGTGCGTCTCTTCCTGAGCTATGAATACATAAATACGTTACTATATCTATATAATATCGGTGTAGATACACCATAGACAACTCATAAAGAAAAACTCGATCAGAGTGTGAAAGGCATCATTTCATCTGTATCTCATATTGTGTTCATCCTCCATAACGAGTTACCAACTATTGTCCTACCTTAGGGCAATAGTTGGTAACTCGTTATGGAATTGAATAAATAATGCTTCACCAATAGAGAAGACTATTGTCACTTAATCTCGATGGGCGCTATCACCCAGTTGGCACCGTTTCAAAGCTAGTTAGCTTTTCATTGGTGGATGCCTTTCACACTACTTTAAGAGTTGTCTCTGGTGTATCTACACCGATATTATATACCTATAGAATCTTAAACTCTTAAAATATTACGCTTTGTTGCATTTAGTGTATTCAAATAAATACAGTAGGTTACATTTTTTAGCATTAAATCAGATCACACACCAACCATAAGAGTATGTATTTACTGTAACTAAAATATTTACATATTAAAATAAATAAATAAATATTTACAAAAACTGCTATTATATTAAATTAAATTATATACATATAAAACATTCAAACCGTGATAAAATCCTTGAAATAAAATACACTAAAATAAACCGGATTAAAACGATAAAAATCTCTGGAGTTTTCGGAGGCATCCGCCTCCTTCTTCAGCAGTAACAAAACTTCCTGCAGCACGTCCATATATAACAGGCTCACGGTACCTATACACGTGGTGCAGTCGGCGCATGGTCTGAACTGGAAGCGGAAATAGCTCGGGAACGTGTTAAGCAAAACCATTCATCCGTACTTAGGATGATAGTTTCAAACAGAGGATGCATACGCATACCTCTGTCCCTATTCATAATATTGTGGTCGGATGAACAGATTCGTAGGCTCTCGAGCCATTTACGGTTCCAGAACCCATGCGCTCGGTCCAAGATATAATTTAATTTAATATAATAGCAGTTTTTGTAAATATTTATTTATTTATTTTAATATGTAAATATTTTAGTTACAGTAAATACTTACTCTTATGGTTGGTGTGTGATCTGATTTAATGCTAAAATATGAATTTTCCCAACCTCAGAGGCCTTTTTCAGGAAACAGTAGGTTACATATGGAAATCAAGAATGGTACCGAGTGGTCAGGTTAGATAAATATAGCGCGTGACCCAACTTAAACAGAAGCTTGTTTTACTGTGTATTTTAGTATTTGTTACGTATTTCCACGTAACCCGCATCTTTCTTCTCCCATTGGCTGAATAAATATCACTAGGAGAAAGACGATTTTAATGTGTATAGAAAGATATTATTTTCATATTGATTAAACCCTAAGTGAATCGAGTTGAACTTTCCTTTATTGTGGCACTGATGAGACTATCTTTGTTGAGTGGATTAATTAAATTTATCGGTTGAGTGGATTAATTAAAATTATTTATGGTAACATTAGAAATAAAATCAGATTCTAAAATTCGGTTCAAGTGTCTACTATATTTAGCAATGCAGTACACACTTGATAATTTGAATTTTTGCATCTCACACTCTACTAATTTGCTCTCTAGTAATTTGAACTTACTAGGAATAATGCTTTAAAATTCTTGTTAACAGAAGAGACTGCTTCTACAGGGATGGGATACACTTAAATAGAAAGGGTGCAAGAATATTTCCTGATGCTATCGAGGCAGTGTTAGGTGGGTCAGAAAACTGCTAGTTTGGGGAGATTCACAGACTAAAAGATTAACTTTAGTCGCAGACAGAAGCAAAAGTCATTCTTGCACTGCTTCTATTGGAATGAGCAGCCTAAAAGGCAAGTCGCTGGGGATTTCAAGAGCTGCTGGGAGTCATCATGGAACAAGTAAACACATGGGCTGTGTTGGGGGTAACTTGATAATTTAAATACATTATAGCAAGAACTAGACAAAGTTTTTAACCCCAGGGGCTCACATCTGGTATGACCAGGGTCCTGAGCTGGATATCATCATTCTTCTCTTTCTTGGTGATTCCTTTCAACTTCTCTCTCTCTCTCTCTCTCTCTCTCTCTCTCTCTCTCTCTCTCTCTCTCTCTCTCTCTCTCTCTCTCTCTCTCTCTCAGGGTACTCGAAAACTTTTTTTTTGGTCGGTGCAGCATAAGCCTCAGGCTTTCTTGCACCATATGGCTAATAATGATAATAACTATTGGAGTTAACGAATAGGCGAAATAGGAGGCGCCATTTTCTTTTATATTCAGTCACTGCCTCTGTCATCAAATCTGCCGATCACTTTTTCAGTCAATTCTAATAGAGATAGAAGGCTGAAACTTTGTACATATTCTTAATTCGTTTGACAATGCATTCTATAAAAAATTTAGCTAAATCTATGAAGCGCATCTAAATCTATCAATCTGCATGTCCTATATACGTGACCCAGATTTCGGACCTTTTCCTCACTTAATTAGGATATTTTATATATAATTTTAATATGTTTCAAAAATATACTTTATATTTCAATTATAGCGCACAAAAAATTGAAAATAATTTTTTTCCTTTTCGCACACTTTAAATCAAATTCTTACCTTATGTATTGATTTAGGAATTTCACTCTTAACTTTCGTTTTAATTAGTACCCCATTTTGTCTTGGGGAATATAATTTCACAACTTTCTTTAATCAAGACAGATAGTACATTTGACATCAATTTCTGGACTAATGCTGGTCCCAAGGGTTAGCTACATTCATAAGGCTATTTCTTTCTCTGTATTTCTCTACCCTTGCCTTCCAAAATATCTCATACCTATATGTTAGACAATAACTAATAACAAATATCAAATTTCTCTCCTTTGCCTTTCTACATATGTTTAATTATACATTAATCAAAACCCAAAACTATCATCTGACTTATCTCTATATTTATGTATATATTTATATCTTTGTATAGCCTTCCCTTAACATCTTTCTAAACATTATACTAATCTGATATTAGAGTTCCAACAGTCCCTTATTTGTGAGGGAGAATACTATATAACTAGTCACTTACTTAATTTTACGAATCGGATTTCTCCGTTTTGGGGCCTTCAGCTTCTTGTCTGGGAGTGGCATCATCGTTTACCAACTGCATTCATCTCAGAACTTCAAGTTTCTCCATGGGCTGCAGTCTACGTCTGGACAGGGCAACATTGTGTCTTTTAGGAATTTATGGGCTCGTCTTCGATACTGCTACTTAACCTTCGGTTCAGCTATTCTGGCGGACTAGGAATTACAACTTTATCTTCTCAGCTCACTTATCTGCGTCTTGCCTTTATCACTGCCTTCAGATGATGGACTAGGGTTATTTCTTTCCTTGGCCTTTATCACTGCCTTCAGATGATGGACTAGGGTTATTTCTTTCCTTGGCCTTTATCACTGCCTTCAGATGATGGACTAGGGTTATTTCTTTCCTTGGCCTTTATCACTGCCTTCTTATGATGAGCTAGGGTTATTTTTCTCCTTACTCTACTTATTCTCACGCTGGCCACTTTCATTACCTTCCTATTACGGACAGGTTTATTTCTTCATACACTTCAGTCGTTTGCATACGGGCTACTACCCTTGCCTTTAGACGACGGACAGGCTTATTCTCCTTACACTTCATTTATCTGCATACGGGCCACTACCCTTGCCTTCCTCCGATGACGGACTAGACTTATTTGCATAAGGGCCACTACCCTTGCCTTCCGATGACGGATAGATTATTTGCATACTGGCCACTACCCTTGCCTTCCGATGACGGACTGACTCGACTGTTCTCTTCTATTATGAAACTCCACTAACTTTTCCTTAACTTACTTTCCACACACCCCCACATACTCAGCTCGGGGTTCTCACTGTTTCTAACTCATCTTCATAACCGCCCACATAAAGCTCAACTGCTGGATCTGACTTTTCTAACCCATCTTCATAACCACCACATAAAGCTCAACTGCTGGATCTGTGTTTAACTCACATTTTCATAACCACCCATATAACGCTCAACTGAGGGAACTGATCTTCGTTTTCCCCCTGCTCACTGACTTTTTGTTACTTTGAATTCGGCAATGCCCCTCATAATTCCTGCCCGCCTTTTTTCTGAGTTGACCCAATCTTCTCATTTTGTCAACTTTCATCATTTCCTATTCGTCCTTTAAAATTTCTCAAGCTGTATATTCAGAGCTCATTTTAATAAATTTCCAAATTTTTCCCAGGCAATCCGCCGCTTTGAAGTTCGCCGTCGCCTTCGCCACCCCTCGTTAAACTTAGAAGATTTATTTTACATGCTCTAACGACCTTGCCATCGCCGACAGTCAGACGCAAATACCTGGCTGATATCTCGGTGTCACCGGACAAAGGGATGTCCGACAATGGTCAGTCTACAACTCTTTGTCCTTCGGAGCCATAGTTATTCGCACCTGCACGCCAGTAATCTCTGCCATGGTGGGAACTGAAATGTACCCCTAATTGCTAATAGCTTACCGCTCCCTTCTCTAATTCAACCTTGTCTAATTTTCAATTCCTTGTGAGTGACCTAGAATAATATTAGTGACTGCTAATGTTTACTGTCTTATTTTGCTATTTCCTATGTTTTAAATAAATCTCACTTTTTTTTTCTAAAATAATAACATGTAAGATTTTACATCTTACAATATGTCTTCAAATGTGCTCGTGAAAGTTTTTATAAAAAATTAATGGAGCTTTTGACGCAAATATGATCGTCAGTGACACTCGTCGCAGAAAGAATCTGAGTATTTAAAAAACATCTGCGGTAATCTTAACATCACATCTGGTGCGCGAAAATTTTATTTCAGTCAAAGAGAGTAACGGACTGTTGGGAGAGACTCGCATCTGTTATTGTGGAGGTTCGAGATGATTTGGGGATGGGGTGTACAGATCGTTGGAGGGAAGGACAAATGACGCGGGCAGTTTTTTTCTTTTTTCATTCAATATAAGCTCGCTTCCTCGCATTGTTTGCCGCTATGAATACTAATATATGCGGAAACGTTGTATTAAAATTATATTCAAATTATCTTTCCATACGTTATATTTAAAAACACCATATATTTCCATATACAGTATTTTGTGTACCACGTGCATAATTAACGTGTACATTGTGATTTATGCACGAGATGTATGAAAAAATTAGATGTTTGAAATGATTTTCATCGTATTAAATATATTTTTAAGGCAGTCAAATTGTTTTTCCTTCTAAGCAATACAGCCACACCTTTTCTTTGGAAAAGCCTGATTTCGCTACCAAACCGGAGATCCCATTAGCGACAACAGGAACTTGCTAAAAAGCTGTTCGAGCCAAGTTTCTCAAGATGAGGTTTTCTTCACTATCTGAGGTTTTTTCATTCTGTAAAGCAGGCAGAGAGTCTATAACACATGCAATTACCAGACAATACCTTATTTGCAGCGAACCCCAGGGGTTCACATCTGGTGAGTATAGGCTTGGCACACCCAGGGTTCTCAGCTGGACATCATCCTTCTTCTCTTCCTTGGTGATTCCCTTTTATTTCTCTCTCTCTCTCTCTCTCTCTCTCTCTCTCTCTCTCTCTCCCTCTCCATAAATTCTCAGTTCAGAAATTTTTTGGCTGGTGCAGCATAAGCCTCAGGTTTTCTTGCACCATATGCACAATAATAATAATAATAAAGCATGTGGCTTCCTTGCAACTATTTGGCAAATACTATTACCATTATAGCTTTCGTTGCCTTGCCAATTCTTCCAAACAATGCAAACAAACCGTTAACTTTTAAACAAGTTTACAAAAGAAACCAATTTGGATTTCAAGAATTTTTTTTTTGTTGACTACAAACTATAAGGGTTACTTACTGTTGGCTCGGATCCAAAAAAACAGCCGGCATGATGTTCTCTATGTTGTCACCATTATTGCACATGACGAGGGCCAATGTGGTTTTCTTCAGCTCATTAAGTTGATCTGAAATGCAAAATACGCATCCTCAATTTTGTTACTCGCAGTGTGC
This sequence comes from Mastigoproctus giganteus, assembly GCF_048544385.1. Lineage (NCBI taxonomy): Eukaryota > Metazoa > Arthropoda > Arachnida > Uropygi > Thelyphonidae > Mastigoproctus > Mastigoproctus giganteus. The sequence continues at coordinate 258,957,839 of NC_143577.1, forward strand.
ACGCTAACAGAACACTGATAATAATGATAAAACCATCTAACTATGATTCTCCAGAACACTTGTTTCGTCTCTCCCTTCAAAAAATCTTGGGAGCATCCCTGAATACTTCCTCTTATATTTGCTAGAGTGAAGCCATTACATCGAGTTCTAACACGTATGGCAAGCTGGTGATAGTCGTGCCCATTGACATGTGGATATGCATTATGAGAGAAAATCCATACACGACCACAAGAAATGCAAGATCCACTTTCAGCTGTTGTGCTGATTTCTTGGCAGCAATAAAAGTTACATTGAAGTTGTCACATCCCCTTTCCACACAGTATAAATGGAAATTTCTGTTTTAGCTCCATTTTTGCTCCTAAATATGGAGGCTAGGCAAGCAAAGGCAGATTACGAGAAATCTTTGGCAAAGAATGTAAAGAAAAACAGTAAAGACTTCTTTACTTATGTAAACTTTAGAAGGAAGGGGATGAGTCAGATTGGTCCACTTGATATCAATGGTTCTGCTCAGGTAGATAGACGAGAAACACAAATAACAAACTGAATGAGTATTTTGTATCTACATTCACACATAAGGAATTCTGTACAGAAGTTGAGGACAGAACAAACTCTAACAGGGAGTTAAATGATTTTATAACAGAGCAAAGTAGAGGAGAAATTGTCGAAGTTAAACATAAGAAAGACACGTGGGGTGGATGGGATCTATCCACTTATATTAAAGGAGGCAGCAAAGGGTGTAAGCAGGCCCTTAGCCATGATTATGAGAGCAACCTTGGACTCAAGGGAGGTCCCCATGAACTGGAGATGTGAAATAAAAGATTTAAAATCTACCAAAAGAATCTGAAAACTCCTTGGTTTTTTTTTTTTTTTTTTAATGAAAACCTCAAACACGAAAGGTATCAAAACCTATAGTACTTAGTACCGTGCATGGGTTGAAGAAGTATGGGGGAGGCGGGGGATGCCGGAAACTTTGCTCTAGAGATTAAACATGGGTTTCACCACTTCAAGCCTCCAATAAGCAAAGTGGTGGTATTTCACCGGTTGATGAAAGTCATCTACCACCTACTATATTGAAGTCGAAATTTCTAACACATGGGACGCTTTTTTCTTTCTATTTATTGGGATCACCAAGAACACGGAGTGAAAAAAGCCATTAAAGTTCCTTTTGTCATTGATAAGATTTTAACCCAGGCCTTTTTCCACTTGGTGTGGGGAGGATGATGGTGACAATACCGTCACCGTTGTTAACAGGAAAGACTGCTTATACAGGGATGGGATACACTTAAATAGAAAGGGTGCAAGAATATTTGCTGATGCTATCGAGGCAGCCTTAGGTCGGTCCGAAAACTGCAAGTGCATATGCAAATGTTCTTACTCTTAGTAAGAACAGAGAGAGAGAGAGAGAGAGAGAGAGAGAAATCACTTGCCTGTCGTGAAAGAGTTTGACATTCCACCATGTGTGAAGAAGTGTCTGTCGCAATATTTCAGGTTTTTAAACTGCATGCCAATCATAGAAGCGCATAAGGGGCCGACCACTGCTCCTGGCAGAGGCGTTTCTGATATCATCCCACTGAACAGATCAATGTCATCCACGTGTCTGAAAAAGATTTGAACAATATGATTAGTCAATTGATGTATTCGGAACCACCGAAACATGTTTTTATACATTAGTTTTTAACCGTATTTAGAAATGAGGGATGCGAAAGCCATTGTGCTCTTCAACTCCAACGAGGATACCACCACTCCATTTCACCCCCGTCCCAGGGTTGAAAGAAGTGTCTATTCCGCTATCTTTCATTTCAAATAAATGCAGAAAAAGAAATCTTTCATTTCTTTTTCTGCATTTATTTAACATCGAGCGAGTCCTAATTGTTATTCGTCACCTTGTAAAAAAAAATTAAGCAGAAAGTGGGGTGGTACGTGGTGTTTTATCTTGAAGATAGCAGTTATGATACGGACACGCTGTTCTTGCACCGTTCAGAACTTATAGAAAAGTCTTATCGTCTCTCAAGCATGGGCGCCAGCAGCACGGTGCAAAAGTTTTGGATTTCAAAGAATACACGATGAAACATTAAAACGATATAAATTCTACAAAAAGAAAATTAATTCAAATAATTTATCGAAACAAGAACAAAATTAAAATAACTCTCGCAAAACGGAATTAGACCCGGTTAATTTTCGTCATTATCTTTGAATAAAAATTGCAATCTTTTCGGCTCCGCTGCGAATTTTGATGAAGTTGCGTTGTAAAATCTTCATTGCCAATGACGCCTTTTTCTTTCTCACTCTGCTCCAATTCGCTCAGTGTGGTGCGCAGTACTTTCTCCCACCGATCACGAAACGTTGACTCGTTGACTGTACACGTGAACAGCCAAACTCGACTTAATTAAGGTGTTGCGTGCGTTTGAAATTTGGCGAACAAAATATTTATTCTCGCAAGCGGCACCTCGCAGAATATGAAATAACCTTTCGCAAAACTAAGACAAATCATTTCACTAAGTTTAAATGACATATTCATACCTATATATTATTATATATATTATCATATAAATTAGAATAAGGTATAAAATAAAAATTATATAAAATTATTATATATATTCGTATATATAGTATATTCAATACTTAGAAAACTGTGAAACCAAAAAAAAAAGGAAAAGAATATAAGAGAAAAAGAGAAAAATCATACTACGACTTCACTTCACTGTAGATTGTAAGAGCACCAAAGAACGTCAAAAGTAACTGCAAAAGACACTGAATTAGCTGCACATTTCTTAGGCCCTCCAGGACAGTTGCCAGAGTTTAATGTCACCAGAGCACTCGATGAAGCTCCAGAGTACTCGATAAAGCAGTCTGGTTCGCCAAACTCTGGAAATTCCCGGTAGCAAAACACTTGAACTGACTGCGCAATGAGGGAAGCCTTGGCGGTAACATCAACAAAATGATCAATTCAAGTTTACAGACCTGCAATCTTTTCTGAAAGTGGAACTTTCAGCGTGTGCCTTACAATATTTCGTTTCGTAATAAAGAAGTACATATATTAACCACCACCCCTCCCCTCTTCGAACTTAAGTTCGATAATCAGGACCTCAACTAGTCAAGCATCCGGATATCCTAGTGAAGACTTCGATCTTTTCTTCGTATTCCGCATCCCTTTTCTAAATATCGTTTCCTTTCCACGTTTTCTTTTCAACGAGAAGCGGCAATTTTCTTCCATTCTCTTTCTTTTCCTTTTCGCCTCCATTATGCTCGTTACCTGACGTGGTCATAAAATATTCTCACGTAGCTCCACTTACCCGTGGAAGAAGGTATTCGAAAGCGATCGTCTCGCTGCAGGTCGGCCCTCCAACTACTTGCTTGTTTGTCGCTTCAAAAAGTTCTGTGCACCGGTTCTGATATGGATTGAGAAGTGGCAACTGAAGTTTAACCTTGACAAATGGAAAGTACTGCATATGGGTAGAAGTAACCCCAGAGAAACGTACCAACTGTGTGGTACTACACTTAAGGTGGTAGAAAATGAAAGAGACCTGGGGGTAATTTTGCATTCAGATATGAAGTTTTCTGAGCAATGCAAAGAGACAGGCTGCCAGGGCAGGTCATAGGGTTTTGTCAATGATATATAGGAATTTTGCTAGCAGGGAAGAGGAGGTGATTGTCCCTCTGTATAAGGCAATGGTCAGGCCAACGCACTGAGTACTGAGTACAGGTCAAGAGGCCTCATTTTAGGAAGGATGTAGATTTGCTTGAGCGTGTACAGAGAAGGGCAACAAGATTGGTGAGGGGAATGAAGGGATCCTCTTACCAAGACAGGCTTAAGTTCTGCAAATTGCAGTGGCTGGAGACTAGGCACCTGCGCGGTGATCTGATTGAGGTATATAAGGCCTTGAATGGGTTGAGCACGCTGAATTCTGATGGGATTCTTCCACTTGCTGAGATTAAGAACTTGAGGGATCTTAAACTCAAATCGAGGAAAAACAGTTGTAGAATAGATTGTGCGGAAATTTGCCTTTAGCCAGCGGGTGGTTAATTGCTGGAACAAACTTCCATCTGTCGTTGTGGAAGTTGATAGGTTGAATAAATTCAAGGAAAAACTGGACAAACTTTTAAAGGGAATGGATGTGTGTGTGTGTATAATGGTCTTTTTTTTTTTTTTTTTTTTTTTGGCTGATGCTACATAAGCTTGCTTTCTTGAATCACACACCACTACTACTACCTTTGGTTTTATTCCGTGTAATGGTGGCAGGTTTCATCAGTCCTGATTTCCTTTGTATGGATGTAACTTGAGAAAGAATTTCAGACGCATTTCCTTATCTCGTCTTTCTTATTTCTGCCTTTCTTGGTTGAGATGCTTCACTCGTGATTATGTAGTTATACGATTTATATTCAGTTTTTATGAAAGTTTTCATTCGGTATATTCGTAACGATATAAAGTAGAACAATTTCAATTACGCCGAATTACTTACTCCAAATCTCCTGTTCAGGACTATGGAGAGAGTGAACAGAGCAAAAGAAATCAAAATATGAAAGCGTTAAGAATGCAACTCTGGTAAATAACTGTGATTTAAAGCCAATTGGAGAGTAGTTTTTTTTTTTCAATATTTATTCTGAGAGCATCGGGGGTTTCTCCCAACCCTGCGTTGTTACTGTGTAGAATGCAATACTCTTTATAACACCAGAGTATGTGTTCTGTGAGGTATTAGTGTGGGGCAGGTTGTTCTTCTATCCACCAATCTCCAGTTTCCGTTATCGCTTCGGAGAGGCCATAAAAGGGAATAGCTCTGGCGAAGCGAACTCCTGGGTTCAGCAAAGTTCAGCGAACAGCCTAGGCTTCCAGGAAGAGCCCAGAAAAAAAAAATAATGATAAAATATAAAATAAATAATAAAAATAAATAAAATTTTATTGGAAAGGAAATAGGGGGAGATAGACAAAAGTGGGATAAAAGGTTGTTGTTGTTATTTGGTTTTTAGGAGCATTAGCAACTAAGGCCATATTGCTCCGGGATATGCGGTGGTCATTCCCTGACCTTTCCGCATCCTCCGTATTTGGTGGTGACGGGTTCGAAATCCGGTCTAATCAAGAAGCGTGTGCTACGCACTGCTGCTCCTTCCCACCTGGCTACGGAGGCGCCCAGGGATAAAAGGAAAAAGAGGAGGGGGCTGTAGCAAAGGAGCCTGCCTCATTGGAAAGGGATGAGAGTAAAAGGTTCCCTGGAACAGGATGCCCATTCTGGTCCGGGGAGAAGAGAAGTGAAAGAGGGTAGTGGGGTCAGACACCAGGAGAAAATGGGATAGAAGCCATCCAGGAAGGGGGGAGGAGGCACAACTAGCCCAGGTGGGAAGAATGAAAGAACATAGCGAAAGGGATCCCTATGGTATGGAGTCCGCATCAGCCACTGTAGTTCCACACTGGCCTGGGCTAGCCCAAGTGGCCAGTGTCAGCAACCCACACCATTCTGGCTAGGAAAAGCGAACAGCATGGTGTCAAAAGATGGCCGTTGCGCCTATAAGGTTCCCATGGCAATCCGCCTGTCCAGTGCAGAGGCTGGAATACAACATGCAATTAATATCATTCGCCCATAAATCACTCACACACCATTTTTATTTTGTATTTTTTTTTTTTTTTACATTTATGTTTTATAGTTTTTTTCCTCCATTTCAAAGACACATTTTTCTAGTTTTTACATTTTACAAATTCTTTATGCTTTTTTTTTTTTTTTTTTGCTCCATTCATCCATAATTCTCATTCACACTAGGGGGTATGCAGTCAATTTAAACCGAAGCAATATAATTAAGCAATTAAACAAGAAAATAATTTAAAGTAAACTCAAACTGATTGAATGACACGAAAAACATAATAATTGGGAGAATATTCATCTACATATCTAATCACACAATGAAACAAAAAACACACATTTATATGACTCGCATTTATACATACACATTCACATGTAAACGTACTCACATTTATATATACTAATGCTCACATTTATATATACTAATGCTCACATTTATATAACTAAAAATTAAACATAAACTTCCTATCATACTTTTACATTCTCCCTTCGACATTTATATATTCAACACATACAGCATCTCTCGCAATCATTCACTCATCCAGGCACACGCTCTTTCACCCTTTCATTCGCACAGCCCATTGCACTCAGACTCCACAGCCATTCGCTCAACAACACACTCACCCTCGTCCTTTACTTTCGCACTACCAATTTCACCCAAATTTCCACATTTACTCTTCTAGCACTCATCCTTTCTCACACATTCATCCCCAAGGTCAAAGATTATCATTCTCTCACCTTTCCTAGCATTTCCTTTCACATTCGCACCTTTATGATGGCTGGCGTGATCTCTTCGCCTTGCTTCTGGCAGCTATGTGAGTGGCACATCCCACCATCTGCCTTAAGAGGCACGAAATCCCTGAGGATGATAGCTGACAGACCGAAGATGGCCGACAGGTTCTTATCAGCCAGTGTTGCAGTCAATTCGCAGCTTATCACAAATGGGAATTGAATCTGATATACTTGTAGAAGATGATAAGCTTATGGAAGACAAACTGCGGTGTGCTTCGCACAACAGTTTTGTGTCAACAACTGTGTACGCAATTGTGTGTAATTATTTGAACGAGTACTTATCTCGCATAGGTTGTTTCAGTAGATGTGGTGTTAAGCTGAACGTTTTACTACAACTGACAGGACTCTTGACAGAAATGTAGTGATCAGACTTTCATTTTATATTTCAGCTTTTCTGTTATATTTTGGATATTCTTTTATGTAAATCCTCTGGCATTTTCTGCCGTGAAGGGAATTTGTCTCGTACCAATGTACTACTGTATTTATATTTGGTAGGTCATATAAAGATTCTTTCTTTCTTTCTTTTTTTTTTTCTTTACGTTCACTCATCCGTTTCGCTCCAGTTGTCATTCATTCACCCTCATTCATACTTTGGAACCTGCAGCCTACTGTGTTGTCCAGCTGAGAGTAACCCTGGCTGAATCTCTATACCAGTCTCTTTAAAGGCCTTGCCGCGAGTGTTGTCAAGTTGGAGAATTCAGTCTATCTTCGTTAGACGTGTGCTATGATGAGGGGGGGTCGTACCAGCAAATTGGCGGTGGTGGTGGTGGATCTGACCGTGTGCGCAAGCAGGAAGGTTTGTGCTGGAAACAGTGCTTTCCAGAACAAACTGAGCTAGACTGGATTGTGTGGCTTTCTCAAGTATTTTTAGGATGGTGCGGCATATGGATATGGGCCTGAAGTCTTTGGATTCCTTTTGGATTCTTCAATTTGGCCACCGTTCTCACGTAGTAGCGGTTCCATATCCAAATGCTTTAGGTCACAGAGTGTACGTAACAAAAAAGCGCGAAGAAATAAAAATTCGTAATGATAATAGTGTTTTTATAACTGACAATGTTTGCTTTGTGTTATTAGTCGAGAGTGCGTCTCGATCACTTACTTGTACGCTCTGTCAAGTTTTCTCAGTTTCTCCATTGATATCAGCGGGCTCAAGTCGTTCATGGAGGCGACGGGGTGATTGAATATTAGACGGACATAATCGGCGTAGGGGCGCAAACCGTGGTCTCTTCCTCTCTGGATATTCATTGCTGCCAGATCAAAGCCATCCCTAACCTGCGGGTTTTGAAAGAGGTGGTTCGTCACTTCGACATTCATAAATTCGTCGTACCTGTCAGAGCGGGACATCATGAAACCTCGCATGATGGCGTCCATCCGCCCCGCGTGAATTTCTCTCACGTTGAAGAAGTGATCGCGCATTGGGAGGTTTCGAAAGCGCCCGTCGCTCAGAACTTCGGTGATGTTTTCGTGGATGAGGGAATGTCCGAATCGGTAGGCCATGTCGAACTCGTTCGTGATGGTGGGGTCACACGTGGGGTCGTAACTCGAGTAGAAGGTCTTGGTGATTGAGAGGTCGAACACGTCCATGTACGGTCCGATCACTTTGGGGAGATACTCTCGGTAAGTGATCACCTGAAGCTGGGCCGCCACAATCCTCCTGAAAGAGAAACAAAATTTAATTAGCAACCCTTCGATAAGCATTAATTTCGCGCGCATCACAGCGGTCCCTTTACATTCCTTTGTGGTTATTTTCTTTGGTCGTTTATTTTTTAAATTTACGTTGTCATTATTTTGATGTCTTTCTTTCGTTGATTGCCTCTTTAAAGTTGAACCATAGCGACTCGAAGACAAAGAGATGAAACCTTAGAGCTCTATGTGAAGTTGATCGGAGGTGCAAGTGATCCTTGATTTCTTTTAAATTCCTTTTGAACCTTACTCCTCCGAAAACTCTACTATCCACTCTCAAAGAGAAATACCATTTATTGCCATCTAACCACTTGATAATCCAGTTGGCAGCATAAAGGATCGATGTAAGTTGCACAGCAGTAAGCGACCCTTAACTGAGGACCCCTATTAATTCTTGCCAACGCCTATTCATGTTTCGAAGTTTGATAATTTTTAGGAGCAATCGATAATTATTATTTTTTTTCTAATATGCCCGTTGGTTCTTTTTGTGGTAGATTTTACGAGTTATTCGTTGGTAAAATGGACCACCGACCCACCTACAAATGACATCTCCCATTGCACAGAAGTGTCGCAAGAACTGGAGCAAAGGAGCCAGTCAACACGGTTGAAGATAGCAAACTTCTGCTTATTGCAAAGATGTTCACTGGCATTACATCAGAGTCCATTATTTTTGACTGGTCAATGGCATTCTCCCATGGCATTGGTCCCAACATTCATCCCGTTCCCCAACAGACTAACCATCTCAGACCATTCTCTGCCTAATCAAATGCTCACAGAAATCCAAGGGCTGCACCCAGTTTTTAAATAGCTTCTTTTATTATCGTTGGTGTTATTTCAATTTTTAAAAAAATTTTAGTGCATTTATGAAATAATATGAACGAAAATAATTTACATAAAAACAGAGGAGAACCTAACTTATTAGCATTATTAGCATTGGTAAAGGGAAATGATGCAAGAAAGCAAGCTTATTCAGCATCAGCCAAAAAAAAAAAAAAAACCCTTTCCATTTCACTCATCAATTCATTCCAAATGTTTGTCTAGTTCTGCCTTGAACTTATTTAAGTTGCTGACCTCCAATACAGCAGATGGAAGTTTGTTCCAACTACCAACCACCCGCTGGCTAAAGGCGAATTTCCGCACATCTATTCTACAATTGTTTTTCCGCAATTTGAATTTATGCCCTCTCAGGTGAGTAATGTGAGTAAGAGGAAGAGTCCCATTAGGATTGAGCTTGCTCAATACATTCAAGGCCTTATACATCTCAATTAGATCAGCTCGCAGGTGCCTAGTCTCCAGAAGCTGTAATTTGCATAACTTAAGCCTTTCTTCGTAACACCAATCCTTTGTACCACTCACCAATCTCGTTGCCCTTCTATGTACTCATTCCAGCAGCTCTACATCTTTCCTAAAATGAGCCGTCCAGACCTGTATACGGTACTCGAGGTGTCAAGTTATACAAGGGGACAATCACTCCCTTATCCCTGCTAGGAAAATTCCTGTATATCATTGACAAGACACCATGAGCTACTCTTCCAGCCTTTTTGCACTGCTCAGAAAACGTCATATCCGACTGCGTAATTTCCATCAGGCTCTTTTCATTCTCCACTACCCTGAGTGTAGTACCTGTTGCAGTAGTGTACTACTGCAACAGGATGTGGAAAAAGTTACTGTCATTAACAACCCTGCCAACTCCTTCCTCTTACTGCTTACTGTCATTAACAATCCTGCCAACCTTCGTATCGTCTGCAAAATTAGACAAAATTAGATGATATACCTTCATCAATATCATTGATAAATACTGAAAAAAAAAAACAATGGGCACAACACCGAACCCTGGGGGATTCCACTAATTAGTTATTAGTGAAACATTCTTAATGGGACACTGTTAGCGGAATCCCCCAGGATTCCACTAACAGTGTCCATTGAAAACAACTCTCTGTCTTCTCTCACTCAACCATCGTTTTATCCATTGTAGCAACTTGCCCTTAATGCCATACTGCTCCAATTTGAACAGTAGTCTTCCATTTGCCAAAGTGTGGTCTAACCATTACCTTATACAAGAGGACAATGAACCCTTTATCCCTGAGAGGAAAATTCCTGTATATCATTGACAAGATACCATGAGCTACTCTTGCAGCCTTTTTGCGCAGCTCAGATGAATTATTATGGTGGGTAAGCTGATGATGTGGTTATGATGTATTGGTTTGTATATAAAGTTCAATAGGAATATTTTAATTTTAATTTTACATAATCAAGGCTATTATGGTGCCAATTACGCATGGGGCAATTAAAATACAGGTGGATATAGCTATGATTTTGGTTTTTCTGAATATGGTGCTGATCCCCAATTTGGTACATTTGACTATAACATGTCATCCCAAAATACCAGTGGATACGCTGTCGCACCAGGTCCTTATTTCGCATCGCCATCTTCAACATATATTCTGGTAGTATTCTCACACCAGATACAGCTTCTCCATTCAGTGGCACTAGTGATGACCTTGAAGAGGAACCTCCATTATTAGAAGAGCTGGGCATTAATTTTTGACCACATACTACAAAAAACTTTTACAGTATTGAATTCTTTTAAGGAACCCAATGCTGAAATACTTCAAGAAACTGATTTAGCTGGACCCCTCGTGTTATGTTTGACGTTTGGAAGTTTTCTTTTGTTAAGTGGAAAAACGCAATTCGGATATATTTATGGTATTGGTGTTTCGCAATGTGTGCATTGCTGATTTTAATGAGTGGTTCTAGAGTTTCAGTTGGCTGCACCATTAGTGTTTTAGGTTACTGCCTGCTTCCTATGGTGGAAGCAGCAGTAACCTAGTTTCAGGAACCTCAATACTTTTGTTTCTTAAAGGTACTTTGAGGACAGTTGTCGCCATACTTGTAGTTTTGTGGTGTTCTTTATCTGCTTCAAAACTATTTGTAACAGCTTTGACAATGGATCATCAACAGCCATTAGTGGCATATCCACGTGCTTTGCTGTATGGTGTATTTGCACTTTTAACTATTTCCTGATTTTTAAAACAATTTTGTTTAATTGTGTAAAGCGATACGAGGGAAAGCATTTATATTTCAGAAAAATTATGAGATAACTTATCTGTTTAATCTATATTCGAGTGCTCTGTTATGAACTAAGATGAATGAACTGTAAATTAATATGACGACAAATGCATATGATATAAAAATAATAAAAAATAAACACCTTAAATGAATATTTAATAAATTGTACTACTGTTTGTGAATATTAAAAAAAAATGGTTTCAGTATAAACTGCTCTGAAATTTACTTTAAAAATAAAAGTAGTTAGAATATGAAAAAAAAACAAAAAAAACCCAATAAGGCATGCAGAAAGACTATTTGCCAACAAACAACTGAGTTGCAACACTACCAGCTAGAACCCACCACAGTCTTTTAGCACTCTGAGTTATGCTGTCATCACGACATTCCAGTGCGAAGTTAATAAATTTTAGAGTTGCGAATGCTCCTCTACAAAGACATTCCGAAACGAAGAACTAAATTTTTATACTAATACACATTTCCTTTATTACTAAACTGCAAATATTTTTGTAAATTTATCCTCTGCATTGTAAATAAACCCCTCTGGCTTGCACACCGGACACGGGGCGATGCGATTGTATCTTGCAGTCAACTGAAAAATAAATAAATAAGTATCAGAAGCTTTCTAAAATCCAAGTATATGATATCAAAATTATTATTTGCATCCAGTTCCTTTGTGACCACATCACAATATCCAATGAAATTGGTCAGACAAGATATCCCCTTAACAAACCCATGCTGTGTCCAACCATAATTGTAGTATTGTCTAGATGATCCTGCATCGCTTCCTTAACCAGTGACTTTATTATTTCCCTGAAACAGAAGTTAAACAGGTCTGCAATTATCCCCCTTTGATCCCACTTTGTGAATTAGGGACAAATTTGCAAATCTCCAGTCCATGGGGACCTTCCCTGATTCCAAGGAAGATTTCGTAATTATGGCCAAGGGTTTGCTTACTTCCTTTGCTGCCTCCTTTAATATAACTGTATAGATACCATCCACCCCAGGTGCCTTCCTTATGTTTAACTTCAACAATTTATCCTCCACTTTGCCCTCAGTTATTACAAAATCACTTAGTTCCCTGTTAGAGTTAGATAAACTTCTGGCATTCCAATAGTCAAACCATTTATGTTAAGCGGACCAATCTGATTCATCCCCTTCCTTCTAGAGTTTACATAAGTAAAGAACTCTTTGATGTTTTTCTTTGGATCCCTTGCCAAAGATTTCTCGCAATCTGCCTTCGCCTGCCTAACCTCCTTTGTGACTTGGTTACAGACCAACTTGTATCTATCATAGGCTTCTCTGTCACCTGTTATTTTATATGTATCTCATGAATTTTTCTTCTCTGCCACATGTCTCATTAGTTCATCTGACATCCATTTAGGTCTAAACCTTGAACAATATTTCTTAGTTGGTATGAAAAGACTAGTAGCTTCCAAGATAAATTTTTTGAAGCTTCCTATTTTGAATTTGCTGTTGGTAACATCATCAGTTGGTTCCACCGTATAGAATTTAAATACTGTCTCAGACCACTGTAGTCACCTTTACGAAAGCAATAAACTTCCCTTTATCCCCATCAGTTTGTCGCCAATGCTCCTAAACCCAACAACAACCAACCAGCTTCTACAGGGATGAGATACACTTAAAGAGAAAGGGTAAAAGAATATTTGAGAGAGAGAGAGAGAGATAATCTTTAATGCCCTTCACGGCCAAAAAGCCAGGGGTTTACATTTTTACAACCTCCCGAAACTTCCGGGAAAATAGAACAATTAATTTACAAAAACAGGTAATTTTACAAAAGAAAACATATTTTATACAAAGGAGAGAACTCCTTACGAGAGTTAGGTCTGATTGAGCTGACTTAACATCGAGATAAGAGCACCAGCTCAATCAGACAGGAACAGATGCAAGGTACACATGTCAATGCTGATTAGTCCTCCTAGACATAATTTTTTTCCTGTAAGTCCGGTCAACAGCGAATTTGTTCAGGTCGGCGTCAAGTGCCTGGGTTTGCTTGAACATCTGCTGAGGGAGGAACCTGTCCGAGAGATGGAGTCGCGCTGAATGCGAGTAGAGCTCGGGATTGGCCCTAAGGGCAGCAGGGGGGATCCTCCAGCCACAGGTATCCCAGAATGAAGGTGTTGCGATTATGCCTGTTATCATCTTGACTGTTGCTAGGAGGCGTTGGTCTTCGACTAAGGTGAGAAGCCGTGGAATCCCGAGAGAGTTGGCGAGCTGCGTGGTATGAATCAGAGCTGGAAGGTTGTGCTTCCTGTTGGCCCACTTTAGGAGCCAGAATTCTGTGGCAAAGAGTGGTTTCTTTATTGATGGTGCCGCTGACGCCCAAATTTCAGCAGCATAGAGTAAAGGTGGAAAGATGATTGCTCTTATGTACCTCACGGTTGTCTTTTTATCTCTGATATGAAGGAGATGCTGTTTTGCTATCCACCGGAGTCTTGAAGAACGTGTGAGGAGCATGTCTATGTGGGCGTTGAATCGAAGTTTGGAGTCGAATACAACGCCCAGATCACGATGGCTGGATGCAATTGGGATGAGGGTGTTGCCGACCGAAGGCTGGAGAGAAGAAGGAGTTTGCTTCAATGAATACACCATGAATTCGGACTTAGCAGGATTGATCTTGAGCCCGAACTGGCAGAGGTAAGATGTGACTGCAGTGAGAGTGTTGTTAATTTCCGTTTTTACCAGATCAAGGTCTTGACCAGGTATGATGGGAGTAAGTATCTTGATATCATCTGCATAGCTCAGTAGACATCGAGAATGTGCAACCAGTGGGAAGATAATAGATGAGAACAGAAGGCCGGAAAGGACCCCTCCTTGTGGGACTCCTATGGTGACGGATCTAGTAAGGGTGCGATCTCCTGTATGAAGCTTTATAACTCTGTTATTCAGAAGAGAGGAGAGAAAGCGTAATATGTTCCCTGTGATCTGGAAGTGGCTTTCCAGGAGAGTGAGTAGTTGGTTTACTTGGACGGCATCAAATGCAGCCTCAATGTCTAAGTAAGTAACAGCTAGTTCGTGCCTTTTCTCGAATGCTGACAAGATAGTATTCGTTGTGGCTAGCAGATTTGTGATCGTTGATCTGTTTGGAAGGGAATAGTGAATTTGGGCTGGATTACTGGGCATGATCTGCTTGGTGAGGATCGGGAGTAAGGTCTTCTCCAGGAGCTTCAGCAGGCTGGAGGAGTTGGAGATGGGTCGGAAATGTTTAGGTTTCGATGGCGACTGAACTTTGGCTAAAGGTTTGATAAGATAGTTTTCCCATTGCTGTGGGAAAATCTGGTTCGAGAGTAACTGGTTGAAGATAATTAAAAGTGGCTGAATAATGTACGGACTTAGGCATTTGAGCATGAATTGGGGAACTCCATCATCACCAGTGGTTGACGAGGCAGGTAGAGAATTGATGGCGACGATCAGCTGTTGTTTTGTGATCTGAATGGTGTTCAACACTTCCTGCTGGGTGGGCTCTGTTAGTAGAGCCAGATCTGAGTTTGGCATAGGATTACGATTAAATCTTGTGACGAAATCGAGCCACAATTCAGGATCAAGTTGCAGAGGAAAATGATGGTTCACTTTCTTGTATGGAATTTTTCCTTTAGCCAGATCTCGGTTAACTTATAATTTGATTGCCTCAGATTTCATGCGATTAAATTGAGCCCGTGCCCTAGAATAAACGATGCGATCATTGACATTTTGCGACTGTTTCCATGTGCGATGGAGCTGTTGCTTCAGCTGGAAACTCATTTTGAGTTCTGAATTCCACCAAAGTCTTGTATATGGACTGATTGTGATTTTTTTAGAGGCGGCATATTTGGCAACCGTGTTGATCCAGTTTGTGAGAATGTTCACAGCTATTTCTGGGTCACAAGTCTCTAAGGCCACCCAGGGAATGAGAGAGGCGGCTCTGATGCACTTATCTACGTCAAGTAAGTTGGGGCTAGTGATGTCAACCTTTTTTGTTGTCCTTCTGGTTTCTAATTTGGGGGCTGGCAGATATGCAGTCACATGTATTGGGACATGATCAGAGTCGAATGACGTTTCTGCAATGTAATCAAGGGTGCAAGGGATAGAGGCTAGAACTAGATCTAAGAGGTTATTCCCCCTGGTTGGAGCTTCATTAATAAGTTGTAGATCAGCACATCTCAAGTGTGCCAGAAGATCCTTTTTCATATTAGATAGCTGAGGAGGTAAATTGAAATCACCACAAACTACGTGAGAAGCTGTGGGATGCAGCTGATTGATTATCCAGTTGGAAACTTCTAGGATGATTTGCGGGGAAGGCGTTGGAGGTATGTACACCACACAGAGGTCAAACGTCACGAAGTTGTATCTTAACGTAACGAGGATTGCTTCATAGTTAGGGGAGTTACTGGATTTATTATCCAATAGCTTGAAAGTGGATTTCTTGTAAAATATTGCGACGCCTCCACCCTTGCGTGCAATCCGAGATGTGAATACGACCCCATAATCAGCTGGGGCAGCTGCTGCTAGGAATTCTTCATCGTCATTGAGCCAGGTTTCGGTGATGGCGAGCAGGTCAAAATATCCGGGGAGCAGAATTTGCTCCACAGTGTCAAGCTTGTTCCTAAGACTACGCACATTTTGATAAAATATGGTGCAGGCAGGTACTGTAGGTACTTTGATACGGGCGGGTGGTCTCTGACATAGCACGACTCGATTCAGCGGGGTGTGTCTAGGACTGATGAGCACAGGGATCGGCATATTGGTGTTCCGTGTCTGTGGTGCTAGTTGCGGTAACGAGATCTGGGATTGCTATGAATCAGGGTACCATTGGTGGGAGTCCTTTCCATTACTTCTATATCGCTGCCCTTTATGCCCGAGATATGGCATAACAAGAGCTCCAGCAGGCCAGATGTCAGGAGTGAAGAGTGCTTCAAAATCTGCATCAGCTACATCGATCTTAAAGGAGGCGTAGGTGGGATATTTTGTGGATAGCTTGGTGACTCTACCATTCATTTTGAAAAAGAAGGTGTTCCACATCATCAGCTGTGGTAGCAGGGGAGAGCCTACTAATGAAGACATTACGGAATCGCTTGCTCATCATTCCAGTGTTCGCAATTTGCATCTTGCTGAAGTGCAAATTGGTTCCAATAACTTTAAGATTGGGGCTCAGTTCCTTAAGAGTTGGATTGCGGGTCAGTGTTTGTCCTTTTGTTCGTTGGCTTGCAATCATTGCATACGTTGTAGTGTCTCTATGGGTCTTTACATTAGATGCAATCGTAGTCCCTGCATAATGGTTACCTCTCACGTTGTTTGAAGCGGAACTACAATTGCGATGTACTTCAGCAGCCAAAGCATTATCCGGTTTTGAGCGCGAGGACCCCATATGTGAGTTTTGTGATCGCGAATAGGTGCGATTTGGCAGATTCTGCTCCTGATGAATTTTTTGGGTCTTCTGTGAGGCAGTATTTCCTGAGTATCCGTTGGCATCTGCTGTGATTTCAATATATACTGGTCTAGTGCTACGTGCAGGGCACACAACTTCAGACTCACATGTTGTAAGAATGGGGGCTAGAGAGGGGTCATGTGGTAATAAAGATGGGGTGGTTTGGGTAGGAGCTCTCGGATTCGCGTGAAAGTGTTCGTCCGGAGGCTGCTGCTCATGATGGTTAGTTTGAACAGCAAGATCACAAACCGATTGCTTCAGGTCCTCAAAATTTTTCCGCAACACCTCCAATGTTTTGTGTATGCATTCATTGTGTTCTCGTAGTCGCTTGTTTTCCAGCAGTAGGTCTGCGAGGATATTATGAATTGGCGACAGCTTTATACATAGAGTTGTCTCAATATTTGTGAGGAGCGAGACCAGGAGTGGACTGTGTTCGAGTGATGTTTGATTAATTATTGCGGAGATCTCTGTTGATAGGGTGTTATCCTGTTGGGAGCTACTAGATTTTTGCATGATGAGATCTGAATGGTCATTTTGTTCTTCCTGTAATGAGTCGGGTGTCAATTCCACATGTGCATCTGGCGATGTCAATTTTTCCGTGTCTACCTCAGGTTCGGGTTGGGTCCTGTGCTCAGGTGAATCCGAAATTTGGTTAACGTCGTTAAAAGTTTCACCAGTTGTTCCGAGTGAATGCATATAATTTTCTCCCTTACAGGGGGGACACTGCCAAACTTTCCGTCGCTGCTTTCCGAGCCTCTTTAGGTCCAAAGCGAGACATTCGCTTCCGTATGTCTTGAGACAGGAAGTACATTTTATAGCTACGTCCGGAACAATTCCACAAATTACACAGCTTTCATTATTTGGGTGATCTTGCTTTAAAGGCATTTTCAGATTTTAGGCGCATATAAAAGGATTACGAGTAGTGGGCTGGAAAAGAGTTTACAATTGTGTTTAGTAGTTGCCTTAACTACGTATCGAATTCCAAGTGATACGTTTACCGATCAGATACAAAATAAGTCAAAAATTACGGCTTATTTTAGTTGGCTAGACTTGTTACTGTTGGATGTAGAAATTCGCTTGTACGAGGCGTGGATAATTGCTAGGAGGCAGTAAACGACGTGTGTTGCCATGGTCACTTGACCGCAAGTACAAACCCACAGCGCATTTGCCTGACCTTGACCTGTAGCTGGAAGCGATAGGTATCTCTGGTCAGCCGTGAGTAGCAAAAACAGCAAATTTTGCAGTATAAGAAAACTATAAATAATAAATAGCTGGATGTCCAGGTCGCCACACAATGGATATCCTCTTGTTCAGCATCAAATTAGGAATACACCAACATAAAAATCATCATATAAACCTGAGCATAATTCTGTTAATTTAACTGATTAACCGGAGCAACAAAGACACACAGCCGTACAACTGAACAACTCCAACTGAACCCAATTTGCTGATGCTATCGAGGCAGTGATTGGTGGGTTGGAAACTTCGGGTCCACACAGAATAAATTAACTAGAACCGCATTCAAAGATGAAAGTGATTCTTCCACTGCTTTTATTGGGGCATGCAGCGGCCTGAAAAGCAAAGTGTTGTCGATTTCAAGCCCTGCTGCGTGTTGTGTCGTTATTGAACAAACGTTAGGTTAACTAGGAGTACGTTAGGGTTAAGAGTAGGCTAAGGAATATTAAGGTAGAGATAAGTATTTTAGGGTAAAGGGTAGCTAAGAGTACGTTAGGGTTACTCTGACATATGACTATTTTAGACTAACTAAGAGTAAGAACAGATGCATGTATACTTGCATGTAACTAATATTAGGAGCTACTAAATAAACTTGATGAATTTTAAGTGCTGGTGAAGTCTTCAAACATTTTGAGATATAATCAGACATCAGCCATTTTGAGGTATCAGAGACGTGATGTCACTCAGACATAACGGATGCAAGATTTGAATATGGGCACAGAAAGGATATGTATAGTGTTTACTGTCTTTCGGCATCGAGGGTATCCCTTAACTCTGCGTAGTGTACTATTTTCCTTTGACCAATTAGCGCGGGCCCCCGGAAACCGGACCTCTTGCCCATCCAACACCACGGGGAAGTGGGCCAGGTTGTAAAGTTTAGATTTATCTGGCTGCGATGAACCCTGGTGTCCCCAAGGCTTTCCAGGAAGGGTGCTAAAAAAAAAAAAAAAAAAACCCAGAAATTTTTGTTGGAAAAGAGCGCTGGAAAGACGGTTTGAGTAGACAAGTAATTATAGTTGAATGTGAAGGCAGAGTGGATGGTAAGGAGACTTCCACCTGAAAACGGAAGTTAAAGGGATAAAGGGGCACCCCTATGGTGGAAGCCCATCCTTTAGAGGGGGACTGCTAAAAACAGAGAAAGATTGGGGTGGCAGGGTCCACTAGGTGAAATGTTTGGGTGGGAGGCGGGGAAAAGTGGGTTTCGGAAGGTGAGTAAAGTCATAGGGTCGGAGTTATTAAATAATTCCTCAGATCTCCTACTCTTATTGTCATTAGTGCCAACGTGTAGAACAATATCACCTTTTATACACTTAAAGGTGTACTACAATGACATCAACTTTTTCCCCCTGACAGACATACCCTGATCCTATTCCACCTATCATTTTTGCAAAAATATATTTCCCGTTTCCCTGACAATTGAGTCACCGACAATAACCAGCTCCTGGTGGACCAGGGCACTCTGCCTTGCAGTTGCGGCTGTGTTGCCTGATGTGCAAGTGCAAATTCTGGGAATTGAGGTGAGCAGCTGGGATGATGAACCCCCAATTTAATTCCTTCGAGGGCATCAACCCTATTTTTCAAGCTCTCATAAATGTTCATCAGAATGCGGAGTGGATATGTCACATATCCTCACACTCTTTAGACTGAACACACACACAAAGACATCCATCCACTTGGCTGTATTGTGTTCCGTTCCAGAGAGATACGCAAACATATTCGGTGCGGCGACGTTCACTAACAGAAGCCACCCACCAGCTAATAAGAAGCCAGTAAGCTTCGCCACAGCTGTCCTAGCAGTTTTTAAGTGAATAACGGATTCGCCTGTTTGGGTGATGCTGCACAATTTCAAAAAGATAAATAACTTATGTGGAACCTTGGATAACGGTAATTGTCTTTATGTTGGATCTAAGACCAAGCTGTAGCGCCGAGTTGATGGCGTTGGTATTTTGAGGGACAAAAGGTTTTCCGTGATAGAGTACCCAACGCAGTAGTGAAGCCCAAATCTGTTACAGTTGCAGTTAGTTTACAGATAGTCCTTATGGGTTGCCCATCCATAAAGAAAGCAGCAATATCCAAACTCGAGGGCCTCTGTATTTTCAGGTTTGGACATTGCTTCTACCTTATCTTCCCTGGTTCAAAAGCAAACGTGGTTGCGCATTTGTGGGTGCTAAGGCACGGAAAGTTTCTTACCTGCATTCTTCGTAGAGCCGTTCGCTGTTCCAGTGAGGGTTGAGCCGGTTCAGTTCATCCACACATCTGTTGTGATTCCTCATCCAAATGATGTGCATACACGTCAGTCCAACGTGTTCATTTACTCTGGGGTCACCTACGGAAATTGAAATAAAATACACAAAAATAGCCTCTGGGACTTAAAAAGTGTTCAGTGAATGCCACTGTAGCGACGGGCTCGAATTAAACACGCAGTCATTTAAACACAACTTTGCGCTTCCTCTAATTTTTTTATTCGGAGTTCAAATTTTGTAATCTAAGGCTAATTAATTTATTTAAATGGTAGCAGAAAGAATTCTACAAAAGCATAATCTCAAAAGCTAAAGGCACTTTACTATTAACAGCCACAAGCTGTTCTGCAAAAATATGTTTTGCCATCAAAACCTGAAATTGCACGAGATAATTGATTATTTAGATAAGTGAAGTTGAGAAGAATGAAATTAACGATATTGAAATTTCAGATAATTCATTAGAAAAACATTCGCGCCTAAAGGCAAGCAAGGCTCTTGGAGTTGATGACATGCAGCCAGTATTTTGAGGAAGACGGCAAGAGTGCATTGCCGCCTCCCTAGCCAGGTGGGCAGGAGCAGCAGTGCGTAGCACACTTCTTGATTAGACCTGGGTTCGAGCCCGTCACCACCAAATACGGAGGATGCGGAAAGGTCAGGGAATGGCCACCGCGTATCCCGGAGCAATATGGCCTTAGTTGCTAATGCTCTTAAAAAAATAAAAAATAAATAAAAATAATAAAAAAAAAAAACAACCAAAACCAAGAGTGCATTGAACCGCTAACCTTAATTAATGAGGACACCACTCTACACGTTATTTAACACCAAAGTGACGTAACAGGGCTTACCAACGAGAAGGTGCATGAGTGGATTTTAGGGAGGCAAGCCAAGCAGACTTCTCCTAAATCTTCTGAAATAGAAAGATACTTGATCCATCAGTGTTTAAGACTGAGTGTCTGATAATACACAGAATGCCTGTACCCCTCTAAGCCCTTTATGGGAGTGAAATTTGCGCACTCACCAAAAGAATGGAAAAGAAGCTGAAAACTACACAGCGAAGGTTGGAACGAATTATATTAAGAATCAGACTGTTAGATTAGAAGAGAACCACATGGATTAGGCAACACACTCAAGTAAAGGACATTCTTATCTAAACTAAAGAACTAAAATGGTCTTGGATTGGACACATAGCTCGAAGACATGATGACAGATGGACTAAGAAAATAACAGAATGGTAAGAAAAGCTGGAAGACAACAACAGAGATGGATAGATGAAATTCAAGAGTTCGTGAGCAATAAATGGATGGTCGATGCACAAAACAAAAGAAACTGGAAAGTTGCTGGAGAGGCTTTCATCCTGCAGTAGATTGGAAATGGCTGCAGCTGCTGCTGATGATCAATTAAGGAATCTCTGGATTCAAGAGAAATTCCCTTAGGTTGTTGTGCCTTAATCCACTGCTTCCACGCTAGTTGTGATTTTTCTTCAGATTGGATTAAATTAGAAGTGCTGTTCCCCAAGAATCGATCCCAATCGATCCTTGGGGAACCACTCTTCTCTTTGATTTGCTTCAAATACATCGACGAAGGGATCAAAATTTGCAGATGATGCCAAGGTTGGTAGATTAGTTAATGATCAATGCTTCTTCAAGACAACTGAGTCAGACTTCAGGGGTAACAAAACGTGGCAACTATGTTTTACCGTCGAAAAGGCAAGGTCTTGCACTTGGGGAACAGCAACCCCAGAATAACTGTTTCTAATTCCTCTACTGTTTTTAATTCAACCCCATCAAGGATTTGAATTAAAAACAGTAGAGGAAGGATCTGGGAGTTACGATACGGCTGAGTTGAAGTTTTCAGAGCAGTGTAAACAATCGGCCATGAAAGTGCCTTGATGTTCAGTTATAGCTCAGAAGCAGCATGGTTTTGTTAAGGGCAGGTCTTGCCTGACCAATTTGATTGGATACTATGATGCAGTCACAAAAGAACTGGATGCAGGAAATAAATTTGATATTATATACTTGGATCTTAGAAAGGTTTTTGATACTGTTGCACATGGAAGACTGCTGCACAAATTGGAGCAGTGTGGCATTGGAGGGAAATTGCTGCTGTGGATAAGGGGATGGTTGAGTGGCAGAAGACAGAGAATGGTAATCAATGGACACTGCTCAACGTGGACTAATGTTATTAGTGGAGTTCCTCAGGGTTCAGTGTTGGGTCCGTTGTTGTTTTCGGTGTTTATGAATGATATTGATGATGGGATATCAAGTTTAATGTCCAAGTTTGCAGATGATACAAAGGTTGGCAGGGTTGTTAAGGCCACCACTGACGCTATGCTGCTGCAACAGGATCTGGAAAGGTTGAACAGATGGGCTGAGAGGTGGCAAATGAAGTTTAACATTGACAAATGTAAAGTACTACACATGGGAAACAGCAACCCCAGAGCAACGTATCAACTCTGTGGTACTACACTGACAGTGGTAGAGAATGAAAGGGACTTGGGGGTGGTTGTGCAGGCAGATATGAAGTTCTCTGAGCAGTGCAGACGAGCTGCAAGAGTAGCTCATGGTGTCTTGTCAATGATATACAGGAATTTTTCTAGCAGGGATAAGGAGGTGATTATTCCCTTGTATAAGGCAATGGTTAGGCCACATCTTGAGTACTGTATACAGGTCTGGAGGCCTCATTTCAAGAAGGATGTAGAGCTGCTGGAACGGGTACAGAGAAGGGCAACAAGATTAGTGAATGGAACAAAGGGTTGCTCTTACGAAGAAAGGCTTAAGTTTTGCAAATTACAGAGTCTGGAGACTAGGCACCGGCGAGGTGATCTGATAGAGGTGTATAAGGCTTTGAATGGTTTGACCATGCTCAATGCCAATGGGATTTTTCATCTTGCTCACAATAATCAGCTCAGAGGGCATAAATTGAAATTGAGGAAGGACAGATGTCGGATAGATGTGCGGAAATTTGCCTTTAGCCAGCGGGTGGTTGGTTGGTGGAACCGACTTCCATCACTTGTTGTTGAAGTTGATAGCCTAAACAAATTTAAGGCTCAACTGGACAGGTATTTCGAGCGAACGGAGGGGTGAAATGGGAGTGGTGTGTTTTTTTTTTTTTTTTTGGCTGATGCTGAATAAGCTTGCTTTCTTGCATCAAATGCCTCTACTAATGCTAATGCTAATGCTAAAAGCAAAGGTTTATTGTACTTAGAAATAACAAATAGGGCTCTGATATCATGAGTGTGGAGAGACCATGGTGACTGCAGTTCATCTTTTGTATTATGATCCACTGTATCATGGATATGCCACTGGTTATGAAGAAGCACATATGCATTGTCAAAAAGCTTCCAGCACAGAGTAGTGCGGAATGCTCTAGTGTTGCAGTTCCATCCTTGTGTTGTCTTACTTGCACCTGCCACATAGGCTGCCTTACAGCAACTGAATGTTGTCAAACAACATGTGCAAGGACTACCAACCAACCCCAGTCCCAAAGGTTATCTTCTTTGTCTTGACACTAAATTTTAATTCCCTCCTTTTCTCCCATCTTCCTTTGATGCAATTTTTTTTTCTCTCAAGAATTCACACTTAAACCTCAAATACAAAGTTTCAAATAAAGATGGCAGCCCAGCTTCTTTTTACAGCTTCTTCTTCTTTCACAGATTTAAAAGTGTGAGGGACTTGTTCATGTGTAGTGTCTTGTACCGTTGTTCATCTGGTCATTTAGCCGCTAGCCCCTGATGAGGCCCAACGTTGCCCCACTTACGCTCCGTGGAGGCAGTCAAGGAACCCAGTAGACTCAGTTTTACTCTGGCAGGTCCTGCCGCTTACTTTCCTGAGATTTCAGCGGCTAGGACCTAAAAAAAAAAAAATTCATTAGGTTAGTTGTTTGTTTCTTTAGGACCATTAGTAACTAAGGCCATATTGCTCCGGGGATATGCGGTGGTCATTCCCTGACCTTTCCGCATCCTCCGTATTTGGTGGTCACGGGCTCGAACCCAGGTCTAATCAAGAAGCGTGTGCTACGCACTGCTGCTCCTTCCCACCTGGCTACGGAGGCGCCACCCATTAGGTTAGTGACGATGCACACACATATATATACACATGCACAATTACATACACATATGCGTTGGCGTGGGGCGAATTTGGGCTCAAAGGATTTTTGGCACGTTAATTTTTGTTGTGTAGGGCTTTCGTCAGCCTAAAGATAGAGGTGGGGAAGACAGAAGACTGGGGGATGAGAGACAGAAATATGGGACCAATAGAGTAGGTAGCCCCAGTTTTCAGTGAGGCATGCCCATGCCCCACCAGAGTAGAAGATGTAGGGTGGCGAGGAAGGGAGGGAGCGAAGGTCGTCCCTCCCCCCCTCCCCAAGGATGTGGGAATAAAAGGTGAAGGGGCTAGAGTGCCATCTTCAGGACGCCGTCAGGTTGTTGGCAGTTATGCTGCTTTTTGTCTCTTCTCTGTTTTCAATGTCACTCATGGGGTAATCCCTGTCCTAACATCTCTTCCAGTTGTCAGCGTTCCATTTGGTCGAGTCTGGTATCCCGCAAATTTCGATTTTCTCTTTCATCTGGTAGCGTTCCTCGTTACTCTCTGTGTTGATTGCTGTAGATTGCAATTACCATTTTCCTCCTGGCGAATAGATCCTGCGCGAAGAGAGAGAGCGCCCTGTATTCTTCCTCTGAGTCCAGGAAGTTGCTCTCTATTAAAAGTGTTTGAGAAAGCTATCTTATCAGCACTGATCGACCAATGCTTCTCTCATAGACCGAAACATCTGCATACCGTGATCCCCAAAAGATCTACATATACAAACCTACTGGATACCCTATTTAAAATTCAAACTGCTGGATACCTTATTTAAAATTCAAACTGCTCTCAACAGTAAATCTCAGCTAGACGTCATCTTCCTGGATATTTCATCTGCTTATGATAAGCTCTCAATTCCCGCTCTCATCTACATTCTGGAAAAGTACTTTGGCATTACTGGAAACCTGCTAAAAACCATCAACCGCATCCTTATGCCAAGACTACTCATCATCAGCCATAAATCCTTCCAACAGGAGTGCAGTATAACGAGAGGAGTACCACAGGGAGGTGTGCTATCCTGTGTACTGTTCGCCGCTGCCCTTGAACCCTTCCTCGCAAAGTATACTGAATTCTCATCGTATGCAGACGACCTCAAATTATACATAACGTCTAAAGAAGCTGAACAAACTCACCTGACCAATCAGCGAGTCTCCGTCCTGATCGACAGCCTTGTAGCATATCTACTTCAAATAGGTCTGGAAATAAATGCATCAAAATCAGCTCAACTTACCTTTACAAAAAAGAGAATCAAAAATGACATCACAACGGAGTGCAGATGAGGAAAGTGAAGTCTCACACCGACCTCGGCTTGACTTGGGACGAGGGCCTCACTTTTCAGAACCATTTCTCGACCATGAAAACGAAGACTTTCTCGGCGATGTGGGCAATTCGACAAGAGCTGACGGGGTTACTGAACTCGGAGGATACGTTCAGCGGTGCCTACAACCTATCGCACTGTATGCACCAGCAATCTGGTCTTCTGCCCCGACGTCGTACATAAATAGATTCCTCGCAGTCGAGTACTGGGTAATGCGATGGATGAACAGGGTCACGGGCAATGCTCTCACCATCTCCAGGGCTGTTTTATATACCAACTTAAATATCACTCCCTGGAGAGTTCACATTGCATCCAGGAATATTCTTCTTCTTTCTCAGATGCTTACCGGTGTGATTGACGCCCCCAGTCTTCGAGGACTTATCTCTACTCCACGTGCTGGACGCAGTAATGACAGTCCCTACCTATCGTTGCATTCTATACTGTGCAACCTGTGCTGTCTGAAGAATTTCTTCCCAAATAACACAGTGAACCTTTTCAATTCATTTGCAATAGACCACCCTGTGAAATACTCCGAAAGTAAGCAAGCAGTACAGAGTGAAGAGCATCTCAGAAGCGCACTGCTTACTTCAACTATAATCTTGACAATGAGTGAATTTGTAAACAATATTGTAAATATTGTAAATAATTGTATTCGTGCATTTTTGTACACTCTTCTTATATTGTAAATACTGTAAATAATTGTAATTTTTGCTTTTTGTACACCCTTCTTATATTGTATATAACTGCAGTTCTTGCATTTTGTACACCCTTCTAGCCGGTCGGCTGTGTATAAGGGGCGAAGGCAAACACTTGCTATTTTTAATAAACCGATTTAATAATTTTTAAAAAGTGGGACTCCAATCCCTTCGGAAGGTATCTGATTCTTGTTATGAGAATCCCTCTGAGGTCCTCATATTGTGGACATTCATAAGCTATGTGGCTCCAGCTTTCGCTCTCCCCGCATGTACAGCTGGGATCGTGGGTGAGGCCCAGCCCGAAAAGCTTTTCATTGTAGGAGCCATGTCCTGTTAACAACGTTGTCATGTGGTACCCTGGGAAGCACCACACCGGTTGTTTTGGATATATCTTGCGGATGTCCGGTAGGAATTTTTTTGTCACTTCTCCCTTGGTGGTCTCAGTCCACCTTCTCTGCCAAAAGTTTAGGAGGTGGGTCTGTAACCTGACTTTTCCATTCTTTAGGCTGTTCGCCGGATCAGTCGTGTAGCCCTGGTGGGTGGCAGCCACTCCCCTGGACAGCAGGAACAGCAACCCTGCCTGGATAACCTCCAGATCCATGGGGAGCACTCCGGCAAGCACCTGCAGTGCTGGGGTGCTTACTGTGCTGCAAGCTCGCGTTGTTGTTGTGAGTAATATGGTCCTTTGGATCGTTTCAAGTGTTCTTCTGTTCACAACCAGTGCCGCTTTGGGAAACCACACCGCTGCTGTATAGGTGATTGCTGGTAGGAAAGTTGTTTTGTAGTATATTGACAGGGTTCTCTTTTTGAGACCCCAGTCTTTCTTTGTGATCCTGGCTACCATCCCAGAGTAACCCCGGATTTTTCTCCGGATGTATTTCAGATGCTGCTGGAAAGACAAGTTATTATCCAGAATTAGGCCTAAGTACTTTAGCTCGCTCGCGAATTTTATGGTGATATTTTCAATTTTTATTTGCGGGGGCCGCCGCAATTGTAGTTTCCCTCTGAGGAGGATTTATGAGGTTTTTTCTGGTGAAATTCTTAATTGGTTTTTGGAAGCCCATTGTTGTAGCTGCTGTAGTGCCCGGTTTGCCAACACCTCCAGTTGGGCCCTGGAGTCCGCCTCCACGTAAGGTCATCTGCGAACGCATGCGCTCCCACGGGTCCCAAGTCCATTTCTATGAACTCATCGAGGCCCATGTTCCACAGAAGTGGCCCCAGAACCGACCCCTGCGGACATCCTCTGTGCACCTCTCTCTTACGTTTCTGGTACTTCACGTTTATCTCCACTCTTCTTTGGGTTAGATAACTTTCGATGACTTTATACAAGTTTATCGGCACTTGGGCCTTCCTGAACCTCGCCAGGACGCTTGGCCACCAAAGTGAGTCAAACGCCCCGGCAAAATCAACGGAGATGAGCAGCAAGTACTTTTGTCTGCAGTCCTGCACTATCTTGAGCAGGTTCCCCAGTGCATCCACAGTTGAGGTCCCCGGTCTGAAGCCATACTGGTTTGCGGATTGGAGGCCTGCTGTACGAGAAACAGCACCGCATTTAGCAGTCACGGGCTTTAACCCCGGTACTCAAAGCACGTGTACTTATGTACCCCGGCGCTGACCACTCGGCTACGCCAGCGCCACCTCGATAATAAAGCCAATTTACTGCGACATCTGTCAGCTAATCCATTCAGCTAAGTGGGCGTGGGGTAAAGGTCGAGAACTAATTCTAGTAGTGCTTTAAGCTTTGTTAATATTATTAACAGCGCTTTTGTTCGTGTTATTGGTGCTTTTGTGAATATTATAAACACGATATAACTTTTGTGTTTGTGATATTTTATTTTGCGATATTTCATCTCATAAAAGTGCTTTGAAGTTTTTAATGCCTCCAAATCCTGGATGCCGTGGAAATTATAAAAGTGGTCCGAAAGTAATCTTTCTTACAAATTATTGTGTTCTACAGCCTGGCCAGGAATCTTTGCTTATCCAGAATGTTCAGATTTTTCGGGTTTTCCAAAAATTTTCCAATGAGGTACTTCCGCTAGGCCTACGTGCTCGACGTTTACACGCGTTGCTTGAACAACAATCATCGAAGAGGGAAAGATTTCAGAAAACTCAAAAGTTTTAAGTTGAAGTATGGATATATTTTTTTAATTTTAAGGTCACGCGATTTAAGCGGAGAGTTTGACAAGATTTGCAAAATGACGGGAGTTCCCCCCATACCACGTACCCCATGGATTCCCCGTGAATGCCCTTTTTGAATAGAACCGACTTCAATTTTTCGCGAAACAGATCGTGTTTTTTAATGACCATTTATGAGACCAAAGATTGTGAGTGTTTTTCTTTAGTTATTTCTTCAGACAATGCATTCCAAATTAAGGCAAATGAGGTTCAATGCGTTCCAAATGAATCGCAAATCTTTGTTTTTTTTAATCGCTAAAAGTTGTTTTTCTCTTTCAAAGAAAAAATAGTGCGGCAATTATTCGACCTCCATATGAGGATCGTATAACGATAATAAATAACTGGACCAAAACCGAGTTTGCTATGTCGTTCCTGAGACTATGCACCCGTCATTCCCAGCTGAACAATAACTGAGTGAGTGAGAAGCGCGTGATGTGATTGACAACACGCCACGCCTATGAACGAAAAATTTGCAGTATTTTTCATTGGGGAAATTAGGGGAGAGAGAGAGAGAGAGAGAGAGAGAGAGAGAGAGAGAGAGAGAGAGAGAGAGAGAGAGAGAGAGAGAGAGAGGGGGGGGGTGTTGTGGATAGAGTATAAATTTTAATAATCGTACCTGCTTTGAAACACCTGGAGTTGGCTTTGCTGCATTGATCGGTGCGAGGATTCGCGGTGAAGGGGAGGAATTCCCCAGACCCCGTCACTGTTGATCGTAGCTTGCCTGAAATGTAAAAAAGAAAAAAAAAAGCATTATGAGATTGGTTGTGTGGCAGTCTCCCCGGCAATACTTGTCCGTATTGACTGATCACATAAGTAAGAGGAAAAAATAAAAGCATCCAGTTACAATTCTTATTTATTAATAGCGGACAAGAAGTCGACTGATTGGTTGGCAATCGGTAGTTAATCGAGAATTCATTTAAAAATACAAAGAAATGTAATTTTTTAAGAAAATAATGTACGTTTAAGTGCGAATAACTATGCAATGATCACTATAATGAAAAGTAGTAGGTTTATGAATTAATCAATTATTTTCAAAATCGATAATATGAACGTCATTAATTTTTCCAATATTTTTTTTTCACCTTTATTTAATTCGTAATAAAGAACTAAAGAAAATATTTCATCAGACAATTTAGCTGGTACTTTACAATTATTTTTCTTATTGTCAGTTAAAGTTACAATTATTTTTTTCCCATATTTTGTTTGAATTTCTTTAATTTTTTATTGGATAAGAAGTATCAACGCTTAAATCTTTTAATTTTTTTGTTGGAGTTTGTTGAAATGGACCAATTGCTTTTAGTCTTTTATCAAGCTCCATTTATAAAAACTAAATATTTTTTTAATTTTTTAAAAAAATTAAAAAAAAATTAACTAAGCGATAAAAAAAATTAAAAATTGAAAAAAAAAAATTTTCTTTTTTTCATAAATGGAAACAAAATTCTGTAAGAAATGCAATCTAAAAAAAGAATGAAACTGAGTTTAACCACGTTGAATTCAGTTTTATTCAGAACGCTTTCTCAACCACAAAGTCCGAACTCGTCAACAAGATTTCGGGTGATTGTGGTGGAGAAAGCTGAACATCTTTAGGGTTTCATCTTAGGAAGAAGCTTAATTCTGATTGCGCGAAGCGTGTAAACTTAAAACGAAATGACAAAAAGTTAAAACAGATAATTAACAAACTTTGTCCCGAACTGATCATCGCGAGTGAATAAATAAATAAATTCTGAGCAAAATACTCACCGTCTCTCGGGTTCAGCAACGAAAGCGCTTCGGAGGTTGATCTTCCGTAAATATGCGAACCGTCAATAAAATGCGTTTGCGCGTTCAGCTGCTCACGTGGACCTTAAAGTAAGAAGAGAGAAATTAAAGAATTTGTTTCGTTATTCTCATAATCTTGTGGGAAAAGTTCGTTGCAAAACAACCTTTTTAAATTTGACCGCCCCCCCCCCCTTTGCATTCTGCTCGCAGCTCTCGTTCACAGCGAATAGGGCTGAATCGAGGCCGTTTTCATTCCACTGACCTTAATATCAGGACGTCACGCGCTGGGGCAGTCCAATATTTATTTTTTCCCACGCTTTTTGTCGAAAGAAGAGAAAAACGAACTAAGGCATGTTATCCTCGAAGCGCTAGTCTCTAAGTTAATTAAGCTAAACGAATTTGAAATCTCTTCGTTCGGTTCTGCTATCAAGTCATAATTTTGTCATTCAGCGCTTCATTTAATTGCTTTGTTTTGAATTGTAATAAATAATGAAAGAACGAAGATTATTTTCAAAAAAACAATTCTTTGATAGCAAAAAATTTCAGTCATGTGTATGACTGAAATTTTAACAAAATATTTAGCATTAGCATTAGTAGAGGCATATGATGCAAGAAAGCAAGCTTATGCAGCATCAGCCAAAAAAAAAAAAAAAACTTCCACTTCACCCCTCCGTTCGTTCGAAATACCTGTCCAGCTGAGCCTTAAATTTATTTAGGCTCTCAAACTCCACAACAAGGGATGGAAGTCTGTTCCACCAACCACCCGCTGGCTAAAGGCAAATTTCCGCACATCTTTCCTACATCTGTCTTTTCTCAATTTGAATTTATACCCTCTCAGGTGATTATTCTGGGCTAGAGGAAGAATCCCATCAGCATTGAGCAGGCTTAAACCATTCAAGGCTTACACCTCTATCAGATCACCTCGCTGGTGCCTAGTCTCCAGACACTGTAATTCGCAAAACTTAAGCCTTTCTTCGTAAGAGCACCCCTTTGTTCCATTCACTAATCTTCTTGCCCTTCTCTGTGCTCGTTCCAGCAACTCTACATCTTTCTTGAAATGAGGCCTACAGACCTGTATACAGTACTCTAGGTGTGGCCTGACCATTGTCATATACAAGGGAATAATCACCTCCTTATCCCTGCTAGAAAAAGTCCTGTATATCATTGACAAGACACAATGAGCTACTCTTGCAGCCCGTCTGCACTGCTCAGAGAATTTCATATCTGCCTGCACAACGACCCCCAAGTCCCTTTCATTCTCTACCACCGCCAGTGTAGTACCACTGAGTTGATATGTTGCTCTGCAGTTGCTGTTTCCCATATGTAATGCTTTACATTCGTCAATGTTAAACTTCATTTGCCACTTTTCAACCCATCTGCCCAAGTTATCTAGATCCTGTTGCAGTAGCACACTGCCATTACTGTCCTTGACAACCCTGCCAACCTTTGTATCGTCTGGAAACTTGGGCATTAAGCTTGATATACCATCATCAATATCATTTATAAATACAGAAAACAATAAAGGACCCAATACTGAGCCCTGAGGGACTCCACTAATAACATTAGTCCACGATGAGCAGTGTCCATTGATTACCACTCTCTGTCTTCCCCCCCTCAGCCACCCCTTTATCCACAGCAGCAATTTGCCTCCAATGTCACACTGCTCCAATTTGTGTAGCAGTCTTCCATGTGCAACAGTATCAAAAGCCTTTCTAAGATCCAAGTATATAATATCAAAGTTATTCCCTGCGTCCAGTTCCTTTGTGACTGCATCATACCTGCATGATACATCATACATATGGCATTTACATGAGATATTAATAAAACCGTAGTTTCAACAGAACTAAATTTAACAAAATAGTAGTCAGTAAGATAAAAGAGATTAGGATAAAAGAAATCAGTATTTCTACGAGTAATTAATTAGTTCTAATTTTACGAGTTGTATGTGGGCGTAACTTTCCGACTGACTTTTATTTTTTTAGCCTTTTGATTTTGCAAAAATATTTACAAATAAATTCGACGTTATTTTTAGGTAACTTCTCGCTAATTCTGAATGTCAATGTCACAACATTTTTAGAAATGAGATTCACCATTTCAAACTAATTCAATCGCATCTCGGCGGCCCAGAGCCGTGCCGAGGGTGAGGCAAACGAGGCCCTTGCCGCAGGCTAAAAGCTGAAAGGGGCGCCAAAAGAAAGATTAAATAATTACCAATGTTACCATAGGGCGCAATTTTTCATTCTTGCCTCGGGTCTTAAAATGGATTGGCACTGCCCTGAGACAGCCTACTAAACTTGTCTTCCATTTTTAACGTCAAATTTGTATCTAAATTTAAAATACGAATTATGCGATCCCCATACAAATTATGCGATTGCCATGTAGGTAACTATCAAGTTGAACTTTGAATATATTCAAAGTGTCAACTTTGAATATATTCTGCGGAGGCAACTTGTGCCAGTAATCAACACTGTCTGGCTAAAAGAAAACTTCCTATAATCTAACCTCTTCCCTTGAAATTTAAATTTATGGTCGCTACTTCTGGAATTCTTTATAAGAGTCAAAATTCAGCCTTCAATCATTTTAATATCCCTTCTCAGAGACTAGTAAACCTTGATCAAGACCCCGCCCCCTCTAAGGTGCCTGGTTGCTCTGGTTGTTCCACATATTCGGAGTCTCTCCTCATATGGTCGCCCTTTTGCCGATCTCACCATTCCCGTCTTAGGACCGTTTCAAAAAGCTCGATGTCTTTTTTCAGGTGAGGTCTCCATACTTGGACACAGACTTCCAAATGCAATCTTACAATTGCCTTATAAAGTGTGATTATGACCTCCGTCTCTCTACAGGAGACTGTTCGGTATCATTTGTCCGACATCGTGAGCTTTCCTGTCGGCCTGTTCACACTTCTCAGAAAACTTCATATCTGCCCGTATCGTAACTCCAGATCCTTCTCTTCCTCTACTAATTCTAATTCACCCCCACCAAATGTATAAGTTATTTTGCTATTGCTATTCCCCAAGAGTAAGAACTTCCTTTTGCAGCATTAAAACGTAGTGCCCCTTTTCAGACCATTCCTGAAGCCTATTCAGGTCATCCAGAAGGAGCGCTACTTAGCATTGATAATTAACAACTCTCACAATCTTTACGTCGTCTGCAAATTTTGATATCACGCCCTTTATTGGTCCGTTGATGGAAAACAAACCACAATGGTCCAAGAATAGATATTTGTGGGAAATCACTTCTGCCTTTACGCCAATCTGAAGAACATCTATTAATCACAAACCTCTGCCTTCTGCCCTGCAACTGAAATCCATTTTAGAATGTTTCCAGTAGTTCCAACGTGTTCTGGCTTGTACAGTAACCTTTCAAGAGGTACAATGTCAAATACAACTAAAATCTAAATAAATAACTTCCATATTTTTCCTTACATCTAGCTCTTGAGTAACTGCGTCAAAATAGCTTGAAAGATTAGTTCAACATGATTTTCCTTAACAAAAAAACATTTTGCGTGTCCTTCAGAATGCCAATTTCTCTAAACTGTCTGTGGATTGCACTCTTAATCATTGCTACTAAGATTTTCCCAACCACTGGTTGCTCTAGTAGTTCAGAATAATCCGAAGTTACCGACTTCACTCTTAGAATCGCCTTTCTGTATTTGCGAAAGGTTGGCACTTCTCCAGTCCAAGGGAATCTCTCCAAAGTCGAATGATACCCTCATAATTAACCGTAATGGTTCACTATGCTCTCTGGAGCCCTCCTCAAATTATTGGGTATATGCCATCAACTCCAGGAGCCTTACTGGCTCCGGGATTGATAGCACATACTCAATGGCCTGAAGGCTTAAAAGTTTTTCTAATAAACAGTCATCTCTAATTTGGATATCACTAATTACATAAGGATCAGCCTCACTCGTACAGCCCCTCTTAGCCAAAAGGGTCTTTCATTAGCATTAGTATTAGCAGGCAGTGGCAAATGATGCAAGAAACTACGCTTATAGCATCAGCCAAAAAAAAAAAAAAAAAAAAACACCTCCCATTTCACAATTTTATTCCCACCCCCAACAGTTTGTATAGTTTTTCCTGGAATTAATTTAAACTATCAATGTCCACAACAATGGACAGAAGTTTGTTCCAACTATCAACCACCCGTCGAAAGAAAACCTTCCACACATCTATTCCGCAACTATTCTTCCTGATTTTGAATTTGTGCCACTAATGTGTCTGTGAGGTCTGAGCAAGAGGAAGAACCCATCAGCTTTCAGGTTGCCAATCTATTCAACCTAATACGCCTCTTGAGATCATCCCCCACGTGCTTAAGTCTCCAGATGCTGCAATTTGCAGAACTGAAACCTTTCCTGGTAAGAGCAACCCTTTGTTCCCTTCACTGATCTCGTTGCCCTTCTCTGTACTTGTGCCAGCAGCTCTACATCCTTCCTCTAGACCTGTATACAGTACTCAAGGTGTGGCCTGACTATTGCTTTATACAAGGGGTAATCACCTTATCCCTGCCAGCAAAATTCCTACATACCATTGACAAAACCCATGAGCTGGCCTGTTTGCATTGCTCAGAGAACTTTATATCTGCCTGAACAATTACTCCCAGTTCTCATTTTCCACTACCTTGAGTGAAGTACCAAACAGTTGGTACGTTACTCTGGGGTTACTGCTGCCCGTATGCAGTACTTTCAATTAACGTAAAATGTTTTTCCTTTTTCTTTTTTTATTTACTTTCTATTCGCCTTTTTTACTTTTTATCATTTTTACTTTTTATTCGCCTTTGAGAGCTGTCACCTCAACAAGTCACCCTATACTTTTGCCACTACTATAGTTGTAGGGTGATATTCACTTCGTGTAGAAGGCTGTTTCCTTTTTTTTTTTTTTTTTAGCGTACGCCGCGCTAGGGAAAACAGCAGTTGAAACACTGTTCCATCTTTATGAGTCCGGCTGATTCACAGAAAGAGATCGTTTTGGATGGAACCTGATAACTACGGGGTGATTGCTGTCTGGAAATTCCTTGTGTAGGAACGAAGAGACTTTAGACCTAGTGACTACCGCTGGACAGTCTGGAAATGCCACCCCATGCAGATGTGAAGTTCCTCTTTCTCCTCATGAATTCCATTTTTTACTGGTCAGGACTCCGAAATAACAGTCCCCAGGATTTTCTTTTCCCCACAAAATTAGCCTTTTGACCAATAGAAGGATTGGAAACTCAAAAAGGGAGGGGGGCATACATATATGCAGAGGGGAGACAAAGAAAGGGAAGAAAAAAAGAGCGCGAAGGCAGAGTGACAGGACAGAGAGAGAACAGAGACGGACAGAAGAAAAACTAGGAGAAAAATCTAGAGAGAGACGGACAGAAGAAAAACTAGGAGAAAAATCTAGAGAGAGACGAACGCTGAGGAAGCTTTTTTTTTTTTTTTTCGGGATTATCTGACCATAAGAGACGTCTCGCGAGTCTTATGCCGCTGGCTCCTGCTCTCAACTGCCAACCCCTGAACATACCAAGGAGTATTCTGGTAAGTTTCACTCCATGTTTGTAATACGATAACTAGCAGAATAAAAGTGTCGAACATTAAGACCTAACCTCTTATTAACTAGAGTCCAGTGAAAACAACCCTCCTCCTAGGTACCACTATGGTAGCATCTATTTTATCACACTTAGAACTAGAATTTAAGGTTAAAAAGATCCACTTGTATAAATGTAATACTATTAGTTGTGATTGTCAAACCTATATGGCATCCTTACACTCTTGTACCCAGATATTCGGACAGTGAGATGACTGTCGGCGCCAGAGAGTACGAGCAACAGTGCCAACTAAAGGTTACATGAAGAACGCAGACAAATTTATATATATCATTATCATATTAACCTATTGTTTATCCATTAATAAGAGATACAGAGTTCTTATTTAACTGTTCGAAAGACACCATACTTGATTTTTATATCTATTTGTATGCTACAATTAATAAATCAAGTTTTGTTTAATCATCCTTGCCTCTTAGCCATTCTCTTGCTACACGTTATCCACAGCACGAGTTTTATTTTAAAAGACCCATATTATGCGGCATTTGAGGTCTAACTAATGGAAAGATTTCAGAATGAATAAACACAACACCGATTTTGATGTTGCGAGTCTATTCTCCACGATTCGGAATAGATCTTGAGAACACGAGATTGTTGTCCCAAAGTATAAACCACTAGTCGATCCTATAAAACACAGGCGTTTTCTGGAACATATACATTAGTGATTAGACTTGCCCGGAACCTTATTGTACACATTGAATGGTGAATAATAGTAAGAGCTGATGGCCTTATTCTCCATTGGCATGATGTCCAGCAAGCAAGCACACAATAACAGAGAGCCTTGTGGAACATTTATCAATCTTAAACTTCAATCGCCTTTCTTAGCTCATCTGTTCAACTTTTATAGATCTCATTACAGTAGCATATTAACCACTCTGCCTACCTTTTCCACAAACTTCGTCATTATGACTTTATCAATATCTTAGATAAATATAGAAAACAGCAATGAGCTCAAGATCGAATCCTGATTACTACATGAAGGGCAACGTTCGTTGATTACCACTCTCGGTCTTCTTGCACTCAACGATCTCTTTATTTATATCAGCAAGTTGCCCTTAATGCCACACTCTTTCAATTTACGCAGCATATTTTTTTATGTGCAACAGTATCAAAAGCTTTCCTTAAATCCAAAGATATGATATCAAAATTATTTCAGTTCCTTTGTGACTACATTGTCGTAACAAATCAAATTTGTCAAAAAAGATTTTCTTTTAACAAACCCATGCTGTTTCTGGAGTATAATTGCGGCTTGGTCTAAATGATCTTGAGTTACTTCTTTTACCAGTGACACCATTATTTTTCCTGGAACAGAAGTTAAACTACTGGTGTGTAATTAGACTTGTCACCTTTTGATCTCCCTTTGGAATTGGAGATACATTCGTACATCTCCAGTTCGCGGGTCCCTCCCTGAATTCATGGATACTCTCATAATTATGGCTATGAGTTTGCTTACTCTCTTCGTTGTCCCCCTTAAGATAATTGGGTAGATCCCATCCATACCAGGTTCCTTTCTTATGTTAACTTCAACAATTTCACTTCCACTTTCCTCTCAGTTATTACAAAATAATTTATTTCCTTGTTAGATCTTGATAAACTTCTGGATTACTCTTCCCTAAAGAATTCGTGATGTGTGAATGCAGATCCAAAATACTCATTCAGTTTTTCAGAAACATGAGCAGGATCATCAACACTAAAACCATCTATATCGAGTGGATCAATTCGATCCATCTCCATTCTAGTGTTCACATAAGGAGTCTGAGCTGTTTTTCTTTGCATCCTTTGCATTTCTCGTAATCTGCCTTCGCTTGCCTAAACTTGATTACAGACTGGTTTATATTTACCTTAGTCTTTTGTGTCACCCGATAATTCACATACACTCCATGCATCTTTCTTCTGTGTCACGAGTTACATCAGTTCATCTGACATCCATTTAGGCCTATACCTTAAAGAGTATTTGGTATGAGAAGCCTAGTAGCTTCCATGACTAATTCCTTGAACGCTTTTAATTTAGAATTTGCTGATGGTAGCGTCATCAGTTGGTCCCACCGTACAGAATTTAAAAACTGTCTGAGATCACTGTAGTTACCTTTATGAAAGCAGAAACTCCTTCTCTTTACTCCTGATGGCGGTTACATCTTTATGTAAATCCCATCAGCACACTGTGATCACTGCCACCTAGTGGTTCCTTTATACGCAGATTCTTAGTTCATGAATAATCATTTCTGATAATCAAATCAAGAGTATTACTCCCTCTGGTTGCCTCTCGAACATGCTGCTGTGTAGAAACAATCATCCAATAAATCCACAAAAGCCTTGCTAGTGTGTGAGTGACCAAACCACAAGTTCCAGCCAATATCTGTAAAATTAAAACCCTCCCATTACAAGTCATTCTGATTTATTGGTCCATTCCATTTCTCTCTACAGTTGCTCATTATACTCATCAAAGTCATTATGCCTATAACACACACCTACTCTCATTTTTCCTTTCCCAGTGCTTATGTCACACCAAACTGACTTAACATTGCGCCAGCCTCCCATGTCAACTGGATGAACTTCCTTAGATTTTATGTTTCCTAACTATTTCTTATTTACCCTAACACAGTCCATGTATTTGCTTCTTTCATGATGAAAGCAAATACATGGACTGTGTTCCCGGCAGTTCTTAAAATCCCCACCACCTTGCTTTCAAGGCTGTTGGTGTTCATTCCAATAATCAGCAAAACTCGATGCGAAGTACCATTTCAATTCTTCAGCAACGTCAGCTGGTTATTTTAAGACTTTCCCACGCCAGTATTCAAGCGCTTTATCGGATTCGTTGTTTTCGCACACAATAAAAATTCCTCGTTTCAATTCTTTCCTCTCTTAGCCAGTGCTTTCTTGTACTCAGCTTAACATAACCTAACCTAATTTGTGGTACTATTTCAGATCAATTTGTAGCTGTTGGAGGCGTCAATACTTTTCATCTCTCTGTAACTGCCCCATGCTATCTTTTTCTGCTGAATTTTTCCGGCCAACCACGCAGTCATCCATTACGGCATCCTCCTGCTGCAATATTTTCTTAATGGTTTGTATGTGGTAATGTTTTCTGTGGTTTTTGCTTTTTACGTGTTGTCATGTTATCTAATTCGTGAGTAACGGTGAGGTCAAGAACAGTCTCGCCCCTATCTCTGACACAGGCTGGTACAAATAATAATCATCTAGTTCATTTTAAAATTTTGTTCCCCCTGGTGAGTTCCCCCCACTTGTTCCAACCAATTCGGGGCAGATTGAATTATCCATAATTTCAATTCGATCAGGTGTCAAGTGGTAAAATCCAGCGAGCACACATTTTCAGATGCTCTGCAGCAGTAGAAATTGATCGGATGATTTAAACATTCTGATCATTAAACGTATTTGTTTAAGTTGTGCGTTTTTGGCCGAGATGAATGTTAAAATATGAGATGTATTCATGAATATATCGTTAAGTCATGTCGGACAAGACGAACTTGAAGTGAGCAAAATTACTTCGAATTACCCAATCCCCCTCCTCCTCCTCCCCATTTTACTGAGTATATCAGTTTACCTTGGCCTAAACATGCACAATACGAGCGTGAGTTTTTCGATTGTAATCTCTGTTGGTATACTAGCAAAGATATTCTCACCTTTTTTATGTAAGCCTCTTCTCCTGTTACTTTTTAACAAGGCAATGAAATTGCTCTAGAAAACAGCTTCGGGTTGCATATCACTGTACACTTTCTAGTAACCTCAGACACACTGGTTTAAATTAAACCTTATTAAAATAAATAATAAATAGATATATGCATAAATAAAATACTAAAACAGATATAAAATAAAAGCGATAAAATATATGTAAGTAAAAAGCAATAAAATAGGATTGCGTTTTATTACTTTTTACTTATATTTTAACGCTATTTACATTTTAATATTTCATTTATGTACAGTATATTATTTAATTTATTAAATCTGTTTATTGCTCTGTTCAAGAGCCACTTGAACCACGTAACCACCGCCGGTGGGTACATGGAGCACATGCATGCTTAACTTGAAAGGCACAGAGCTAACAGCGTTTATTATTTTACATACTTGAAAGTTGTGCAATACCGAAGTGTCCCGAATTAAAGGATATTATTTTATCAAAAGTGCTGTAAATTACAAAACCATGAGAAATATGTACAAAAATATAAAGGATTGAGACAGTCCATCACCGGTTGTTGCCCGTGGCATCTCTTCAATCTTGATTGTCCTAGTGCTGACAGCCAGGCGTCTTTGGAGTAAAAGATGCCAAGAGAGGGGACCATCGAAAGCTTCACTTCATTTTACATTCATTGTGTCATGGGAAGCATTGCCGTGGCAATTTTCCTTCTGGTGGTCTGTCTTAACTGTAAGTTTGTATACGTGTTCGTGTATGCTGCTGGCAGAATTTATCCAAGTCGTTGGCTAGATTACTCTCTATCTAGCCATCGACCGCTCTACTATTGTTGATCAAATCTACTGTGTTTCCTGGGTCTCAAGCCTTTCAAGTTGTTGAAACTGATTCTGAGTGGGAATCAGTTTCAACAACCTGAGCCTTGGATCCACTTGATTTCTTCCGGCAATGCGGGGAGTTTTTATTAGATCAGTGATGTCAGGGGTGTCCTGTCCTCCCGTGATTACTTTGGAAAGTGTAAGAAGGTTTGCTGCCACAATCTGTTGTTTCCATGGGGTGACTTCGAGATTTATGTAGAGTTTGGCCCTAGAAATGGTGTACTGGTTGCTACTCCATCAGTTAAGCGATTTCAGGAGCCAGTATTCCAGGCTGAGGAACTTGTTGAAGTGTGTTGTGGGAGCAGAGGACCAAATGGTTGCTGTATAGAGAGCTATGGGATAGAGACATCGGACAACATGTTTCTTTACCAGTTCGGCCTCATGAATTCTCGTTAGTTGCTGCGGATCGCCCACATAGCGGAGTACATTTTGGTTTTTGTGTTCAGGAGGTGACACTGGAATATATGTCTATTTATTATTTATTGTAATAAAATTTAACTGAAACCAGTCTGTCGATCGTTTTTAGAAAGTATATAGTAATGAAATTCCTTTCTTTTTTTCTTTTTTTTTTTTGCACGCCTTCTTCTTCTTTAATGCTGCCGAATGGCGTTTGCGACTTCGTTTTGATATTGTTCTCTGTCTAGCGCTGCGTGTAGAATTTGTGCTGTTGTCATGTGAAGCCAGGTGTTGATGTTATCTAGCCATGCCATTTTTGGTCTGCCTGGGCGTTTCTTGCCTTCGATCTTTCCCTCCAGGATGAGTGGTAGTAGGTGATATTTTTGTTGGTTCCTAGCGATGTAACCTAGGTATTTGCATTTCCTGCTGATGATGGTTTTGAGCAGGTCCCGTTCCGTGTGCATGTCCTGCAGGACCTTTACGTTGGTTTTCTTGGCTGTCCACGGAATTTTCAGCATTCTTCGGTAGAGCCACATTTCGAAGGCCTGGAGCTTTTCTGTAGTGGCTGATGTTAGAGTCCAGGTTTCTACACCGTAGAGCAGTATTGGCCAGATGTAGCATTTCAATGTGCGTAATTTGAGCATGATGTTCAAGCTTCTGTCGGTGAGGAGGGTTCTCCATTTGGTGAATGCCTGCCTGGCTTGTTCAATTCTGCTTTTGATTTCGGCCTCATGGTTCAGCTGGTCATCAATGAGTACTCCGAGATACTTGAAGCGGTGTATTTGCTCTAATTTTTCGTTGTTTAGTTTGATGGTGATTTTGCTTGCAGTCCTGCTGACCTTCATCACCTTTGTTTTCTTTTTGTTGATTCGTAGCCCCCATGCTTGGCTTTCTATGTCCACTTCGTTCAAGATGGTCTGTAAATCTTGTTCTGAATCCGCTATTAGTGCTGTGTCATCGGCATATCTTAAGTTATTGATGTAGTGTCCGTTAACTTTTATGCCGATGTTCTTGTCAGCCAGTGTTTGGTCGAAGATCCTTTCCGAATAGATGTTAAAAAGAATGGGAGATAATGGACAGCCTTGCCGGACGCCTTTCTTTATTGGAATTGGGTCTGTCAGGTCGTTGTCATAGCGAAGCCGGGCTGTTTGATTCCAGTAGAGAGTTGTAATAAAGTTGATATCGTTGTTTTTCAAGCCCAAGTTTTCTCAGTCGGTCAATTAGACGGTCGTGGTCTACTGAATCGAAGGCTTTCTCGTAATCAATAAAACATATATACACGTCTTTTTGATGTTCATAGCACCTTTGTAGCAATATTTGTAAACAGAAAATTGCTTCTCTGGTGCCTAGTCCCCTGCAGAATCCGAACTATGTGTTTCCTAGTGCACTTTCGCACTTACATCTTATCCTTTGCTGAATCACCTTGAGGAAGACTTTTAGCACCTGGCTCATTAGACTGATCAGCCTGAAGTCTTCGCATTTCCGGCTGGTAGCCTTTTTTGGTAGGGCCACAAAGATGGATTGGAG
This sequence comes from Mastigoproctus giganteus, assembly GCF_048544385.1. Classification (NCBI taxonomy): domain Eukaryota; kingdom Metazoa; phylum Arthropoda; class Arachnida; order Uropygi; family Thelyphonidae; genus Mastigoproctus; species Mastigoproctus giganteus. Next base: position 258,999,903 of record NC_143577.1, read on the forward strand.
CCATTCGGATGGAATGTCGTAGTTGTTGTAGATTTGATTGAACCATTTCGTTAGTTGTTGGATGTTGCTGTAGTCTAGTTGTTTCAGCAGTTCCACATGAATCTGATCAGGTCCACAGGCCTTGCCAGGCTTTGTTATTCGGATGGCATGTTCCACTGCAGATGTTAATATGTGGAGATTGTCTTCCTGTGTTTGTTGTTGCGTTTCTGCCGGTTTTCTGTTGGTGCCGAACAGATTGTATATATAGCTCTTCCAGGTGTCGAGTTTGGCGTGTTTGCTTAGTATAGGTTGATTGTTGTCCGTATATAAACTTGGGATAGGAGCCGGTTTGTAGATGTTTCCAGCTTCTTTAAGCTTCTTGTGCAGGTTATAGTTGTCATTTTTCTTGATTAGGTCTTCGATTTCTGCACACTGATCTTCCATCCATTTTTCCTTCGCCTTCCGGATTTCCTGTTTGATCTTTTGTTGTATTTCTTTGTATTTTTCCCGGTTGTTGTTGCTTTTGAATATTCTCCGTTCATCCATTAGGTCTAGTATGTGCTGGATCATCCACCGTTGTTTCTTTTTCGACGCCTGATGTCCTAGAAGGGTTTCTGCTGTTTCATTGATGCACTGTTTGAGTGAACGCCCGAATGCTTGCACGTCTGTTGTTACTGCTTCGATCGATCGGATTGTAGTGTTGAGATGAAGCTGTACTTGTCGCCTGTTGATGTTGTTCTTCAGTTTCTCCAGGTCAATTCTTTTTGTTGTGCTTGTGCGTTTGACTGCTCGTAATTTGAGACGTAGTGTTGCTATTACTGGGTTATGGTCTGATGATATGTCAGCTCCAGGGTAAGTTTTTGCCTTGAGGACACTTGACTTATATCTGATGTTAATTAAGATGTAGTCAGTTTGGTTCCTGACGATATTGTTGTCAGAGTCTTGTGGTGAGGTCCAGGTGTATAGTCGTCGAGGTGGTAGTTTGAACCAAGTGTTGGCAATGATAAATTTTTCTTCTTGGCAGAACTGGACGAGTCTGTCGCCTCGTTCATTCCGTGTCCCCAAGCCATGTTCTCCGACTATGTTTTGTAGCTTTCCTTGACCGATTTTGGCATTAAAGTCACCGAGGATGACCGTCATGTCGTGCTTCTTCAGCGACTTTAAAGTGTTGCTTAGCTTGTCGTAGAACAATTCAATTTCTTGATCGTCTTTGTCCGCTGTTGGTGCGTAGACCTGGAGCACATTCAGGTTGATCTTGTTGCCTGCTAGCTGTAGTAGTGCGATTCGTTCCGATATTGGGGTGAAACTGGTGACTTTGTTGGCCAGTTGTTTGTGGACAACGAAAGCGACGCCGTACGTTTGCTTGGTGTTCTCTTCTCCTCCGGAACAGAAGACGTGGTGGTCGTTTGATATAAACTTCTTTGTTCCAGGCCATTTGGTTTCACTTAGCCCAAGTATGTTGATGACGTTCCATTTCTTGTAAAGCATTGGCTAGTTTTCCTGGTTGTTGTAGGCTTTTAACGTTCCATGTAGCTAGTTTCAGAAAATTCTTCGACGCAAGCTCGGAGATTCTTAGCACCCCTGTCCCATTCAAGGGACGCCGATATTTTGCTTGCTATCATTGAATTTTTCAAGGGAAGGATAATCCAAGTAGTTTCCCGTTGCTTTCTTGGATCACAATTTAGTTGAAGAGGTCGTGTGTGGACCTTTTGAAGCGGGTTTCGTCTGACGTCTCCACTGAAACCTTTCCGCCATGGGAGGCCCTTCTGGGAGCATATATCTTTCGGTGCTTTAGTAGTTTAACAAATTAAACTACTAAACCTGCCGCAGCCATATAAATGGAGTAGCTCTTATTCAGTGATGAAGCTGCCTGGTGATGTCATAATTTTACGCAATTTATGCCGAATTTCTAGTCACCACTGACCAAGCAGGTGGCACTGCTGTAGTTTTATCTCCTGGAAACATCCAAATGGCTGACTCGGTAAATTTTTGCACGCCTATGTGTGCGAAATTTGACATGCCTATGTGTTCCCACGGCCTCGGAATACAGCAGGTATTAAATAAATAAATAAATAAATAATTAATCTAAAGATAACCGTAATTAGTTAAATAAAAAGAATTTCCAGACCGTTGTTCCACATTTACGCATCAACTTGAGGAAGATAGCCTCCCCCTCCCCCTCACCCATCCCCCACTGTCGCTTCCTGTGTCCATCTAGCGACTCCCACAATCTTCTTTTTCTTCTATTTCGACAGTGTGCTAGGCAGAATTCCCCTATAGTTCTTTACTTGTTTTGTTTAATAACCTCTACTTTTTGGCCAGCGTTTGGTTTGTATGCGTAACGAGTAGTACACTGGAGAATGCTGTTAGAATGATCAGATCAAGAAGCGTAGCACACGCTTCTTGATTAGACCGGGGTTCGAGCCCGTCACCACCAAATACGGAGGATGCGGAAAGGTCAGGGAATGACCACCGTATATTCCCGGAGCAATATGGCCTTAAGTTGCTAATGCTCCTAAAAACCAAAAAAACAAACAAACAGACAAACAAACCTGCTAGTTTAACTTGTGTTCCGGGGAAAATAATGGAGTCATTGGTTAAGAAAGTGATCCAGGATCACCTAGACAAGACTGCAGTAATAGTTAAGACACAGCATGGGTTTGTTAAGTCATGGGGTAGTCTTTGCCTGACCAATTTGATTGGATACTATGATGTGGTCACAAAGGAACTGGATGCAAAAAGTAATTTTGATATCATATACTTGGATTTCAGGAAATCCTTTGACACTGTTCAGCCAGGAAGACTGCTTTATAAATTAGACCGGTATGGCAGGTTTGCTGCAATGGATAAAAGGATGGTTGAGTGGCAGACGGCAGAGAGCACTAATAAATGGACACTGCTCTATGTGGGCCAATATTATTAGTGGATTTCCCCAGGGTTCGATGCTGGGCCCATTATTGTTTTGTGCATTTATCAGTGATACCGATGATGGTATATAAGGCTTAGTCTCCAAGTTTTCCGATGATAAAAAGGTTGCAGGGTTGTTAACGACAGTAAAGACAGTATGCTACTGCAATTGGATCTAGAAAAGTTAGACAGATGGGCTGAGAAGTGGCAACTGAAGTTTAATCTTGACAAATGCAAAGTACTGCATATGGGTAGCAGTAACCCAAGAATGAAAAAGACACGGGGATAATTGTGCATTCAGATATGGACTTCTCTGAGCGGTGCAGACGGGCTACCAGAGCAAGTCATGGAGTTTTGTCAATATATATAGGAATTTTGCTAGCAGAGACAAGGAGGTGATTATCCCCTTGTTTAAGGCAATGGTTAAGCCACGCCTTGAGTACTGCGTACAGGTCTGGAAGCCTAATTTTAGGAAGGATGGAGATTTGCTGGAATGAGTACAGAGAAGGGCAACAAGATTGGTGAGAGGAACAAAGGGGTGCCCTTATGAGGAAAGGCTTAAATGCTGCAAACTGCAGCATCTGGAAACTAGGCACCTGCGAGTTGATCTGATTGAGGCATACAAAGTCTTGTATGGTCTGAGGGGGCATTGATTGAAATTGAGGAAAGACAATTGTAGAATAGATGTGCAGAAGTTTGCCTTTAGCCAGCGCTTAGTTGATTGCTGAAACAAACTTCGATCTATTGTTGTGGAAGTTGATATCTTAAATAAATTTAAGGCTGAACTAGACAAACATTTGGAGTCATCACTGGATGGGAAGGGGTTTTTTTTTGCTGATGCTATATAAGCATGCTTTTTTGCCTCATATGCCTAAACTAAAGCTAATATATTACAAATAGGCAGATGAGTTGGCTCTCGGTGGTGGCCCTAATATGACAGTTTTTAACACCCTCTAGTAGAAAAGTAAATTAGTGTGCATTCTAGCGAAAAATTTACAATTAGGCAAATAATAAGTATGGGGTGGCAAATTCCTAACGTGAAAATGCCTCATTGACTTCTAATGTCCATCAATATAAGCGCCAAACTTCCATTCAAAGATAAATTTAAATAATGTATGGATAAGGAAGTCCCGAAGGACTGCAATGTATTCGAAATAACCAATTTGGAATTAATCGGGGCCCCACTGTATTATGTTATGTACAGGGTGTCCCAAAAAGGTGTAACCAATTTTAAATGTTTGTAACAGATGTAATTTTAATGATAGAGACACAAAACCTGCGCTAAGTGTGAGAAAAACAGTTGAAGTTTTTACTGACATTCAACATGTACACCACTTTTCACACGAACAAAATCTAATCGGTAATAAAGTTCATCCCATGTTTTTTTCAAGGATGTCACGCTTAATCATGGTAATTGCATTTGTAATTCTGCGCTTTAAGTCTGCGATGTCTGCAACAGGGATCTTATAGATCGTGTCTTTGATGAATCCCCATAAGAAGAAATCACAAGGAGATAAATCTAGTGGCCACGCAATGGGACCATCACGCCCAATCCAACGGCCAGGAAACTTGTCATCAAGTGACCTCCTCGCACTCAAAGCCCAATGTGGAGGCGTTCCATCCTGTTGGAAAATAACCCCATTTGGCAGTTCATCCAATTGAGGATACACATAAAGCTCAAGCATGTCCTGGTAATTATCCGCTCTCGTAATTATCCGCTCTTACAGAAAAAGATTGCCAATATGTCTGTCTTACCGTGCTGACGTGTTTTAGTCAACTCCGTAATTTTTGATTTTAAGTGTTAACCCAAGAAAAGTATGCACACAGGATTATAAAGAACAGAGGATCACGCTGGTGAGAAATATTTGTCATTTACTTGGGAACATCGTCTTGTTGAAGTGTTATTTATCTGTATCCTTTGTTGCCAGACCGCATGGTCACCACGTGGCTGGCGGCAGGGCTATAGAGAGGCTGCCGTTATATAACGCGGCGGCCACGTCTCAACCTGACACCTTCACTAGGGAGGTGCTATAGCGACTGTAACTTTGGACAGTGACTGGGTCCCAACCGTCAACAAACTGAGTGATTTTATGAAGAAAGCTAATATGGGATATCGCGTATCCCCCCCTTGCCATAAACTTTCCATGGTAAGGCGCGAACTATCTTCTCGACTACACTACTGTAATTTGAATGCCACCATTGTGCTCGCCGCCCCCTAGAAATCCCCTAGAGAAGTAGTTCCACTCTTCTAGGGGTATTTTTGCATTGTCCCCCCCGCCAAAGTGAAGTGGGGGTTAGACAATATCTTTGAAAACTGTTTGTGCAGCAACAGATAAACCTACGAACTTGTGGTGGGTGACAACTGCCATCTTTTTAAAAGAGCTACCAGAATATACTGAAGCATTCCCGATTATCCGAACTCTCCCGATTATTCGGAATACGTAACAATGGAAGGGAGACACGAAAAAATTAAGGACTCCGGATGCAGAAACAAAGTGACGAACTGACAATAATAGATCAACCAGACAAGATGGAGGAGGTCCGTTCCGGGGCCACCTTAAGCAAGAGGAAAAACCGAAAGGAAGTGGATCCTAAATTTGACCCGCTCGCAGGCCGAAACAAGCGAACAACCTGAACAAACAGCATCACAAAGAGATGCAAACAATGAAAGACAACAGGAGCCACACCTGCACCATGCACTGCTGGAGGGCTCAGTCTATGAACAATCCCTCAGACTGAAAACGGCCCTAGAGAATATTTTACAAAATATGGTCACTTAATCAATAGGATTTGTTGGATTGGTGATTGGTGCTGGGAATGGGATTGGTCACTTAATCAATCAAAATATGGTCGCTTAATGAATGGGATTATTGAAAAGTAAACAAATCAGTAAAATAGCAAATCTGTTTTTGCTCATAATACAGCAGAAGATTTCATGCCCAGTTCTCTCTGTGACAAAAATTGTTAATTTTGTTTGGTGATTCCATACACGGAAAATCGGTGTATGAAGTAGCATACCAATAAAGGCTTTTAATTCATTCATATCCAAATCTCTCAGTTTGGATATTTTCTGGTTTTTATATATTTGCATCTCACAATTTGTATTTTTACAGTAAAGCACTGTAATATAACTTGTAACATGTCTTTTGAAAATAATAAATTCAAAATAACTGGATCAGCTGTATTGGCTAAATTAGCAGAAGGCTGCAAATTCCGGTAGTTTTACTACGATATTATGTTTTTGTGTTCTAGTACAATTGATAAAACTTTGGGAAACCATTTTAATCTGTTTTTGTCATAATAATGTTTCGCAGAACGTCCAGAATAGTGTTCTTCGTCACTACCATTACAGACATTTTATTCATTTTCTCCATCATTCTCGTCTTCACTGTCCACTTCAGCCTACGACTCATACCCATGATCACTCATTTCAGTGGTCCTCACTAACACCTTCTTGTTGATATAAAGCTGTTGAAAATTGCATGCTATTATTAATCTCAATTTTTTATGAATTTCGAAAAAAGGACAAAAAAAAAAGAAGTGGTTTGGTAATTAAAAATTAAAATTTTCTGTTTTCCGCAATGATGGAAAAACAAATTTTTGGCTGATGCTACATAAACTTGCTTTCTTGTATCATTTTCCCTTATTACTATAACTATTACATCTTAAATTTTCTTTTAAAGTGTTGGAAGCCTAAGCTAACAGGTTTATATATTACTTGATCATCATTTTTACTTTATTGGGTACTCTATGCACGTGTTTCATTTTATAATAGGAGAGCATTTGCTAGTAACATGGGGTCAGGCTTCAGAAGTTTTGGGCATACTCTAAAAATTATATGTAGCAAACCCCCAGGGGCTCACATCCGGTGATTATTGTCTTGGCACACCCAGGGTCCTGAGCTGGACATCATCATTCTTCTCTTTTTTAGTGATTCCTTTCTACTTCTCTCTCTCTCTCTCTCTCTCTCTCTCTCTCTCTCTCTCTCTCTCTCTCTCTCTCTCAGGGTAATAGAGAAATTTTATTTTTAGCTGGTGCAGCATAAGCCTCAGGCTTCTTTGCACCATATGGCTAATAATAATAATAATAATAATAATAATAAAAAATGGAGACAATCCTCCATGACACATACCTAGAAAGCCAAAAAAGCTACTACAAGTCTACAAGCCTATATAGAATGCGGGGCCAAACAAATGCCACAGCGTGCCCCGACATACTCAGAAGCGCTGAGGACCCATTAACGAATGAAGCTCAATCGACCGCAGAGGGGCACCAGAGCAAGAGAGCCCTATTACCCACACCAAACCTAGTGATTCTTAAACCTAAGGAGGCAGGTAAAATGTTCACAAGCGAAGAGCTTAAAACAAAGATAATGAACAACATGCGGGAAGACCTCAGGCACACGAGGATTAAAGGAATGCGAAAAATGAGAGACGTAGGGCTGGTGATAGAAACAGAAACCAGACAAGAAGCACAGAGCATAATAGAAAACCCTAAAATAGACGCCCTTGGTTTTAGGGCCCAGCCACCCAAAAGGAAAGGACCATCAATATTAATCTTTGATGTAAACCCGGAAGTTACAGCCGCACAGCTCGTGGAAGAACTATACTACAAAAACATACAAAAGGAAATACCAGATAAGGAACCGCATGATGTAATAACTCCAAAATTCCACATAAAGGCAAGAGGCGGAATCAATAATAGTTGGAGCGTTGAATTCAGCCCAGAAGCATGGCAAGTCTTAAAAGATAAGACACGAGTATACATAGAATGGGGCAGCTATCGCTTTCAGGAACGAGTGGCAGTTCCCAAATGTTTTAGATGCTGCAAGTTCGGTCACTCCTCCCACGTATGCTCCCAAACGGTCCCAATGTGCGGACATTGCACCGAGAAGGGACACGGATTTAAGGATTGTCCGCACAAAGACAAAAACAAAGAAGCTGCCTGCGAAAACTGCAAGTCCATGAAGCTGGAACATGTCCACTCAATCAGGGACCCCAACTGCCCGACCTATCTCAAAGCAAAAAGGAACTACCAAAATAGAATCAACTATGGGGACAAGAACTAAAGAATATAATAAAACAATGATCAAAATAATACAAATAAATGCACAGCGAGCCAAGGCAGTGGTCTTGTGCATCGTGATCTGGGCGTTGTATTCGACTCCAAACTTCGATTCAACGCCCACACAGACATGCTTCCCACCTTAGTCGACGACCAACGCCTCCTAGTAACAGTCAAGATGATAACAGGCATAATTGCAACACCTCCATTCTGGGATACCTGTGGCTGGAGGATTCCCCCTGCTGCCCTTAGGGCCAATCCCGAGCTCAAGAATCAGATACCTTCCGAAGGGATTGGAGTCCCACTTCCTGGATTCAGAGGAAGAAAACAGGGCGCTCTTCCTCTTCGCGCAGGATCTATTCCCCAGGAGGAAAATGCTAATTGCAATCTACAGCAATCAACACAGAGAGTGACAAGAAACGCTACCAGATGAAACAGAAAATCGAAATTCGTGGGACAGCAGACTCGACCAAATGGAACGCTGGCAACTGGAAGAGACGTTAGGACGGGGATTACCCCATCCTAGTGACATTGAAAACAGAGAAGAAACAAAAAGCAGCATAACTGCCAACAACCTGACGGCGACCTGAAGAGGGCACCATAGCTCCTTCACCTTTTATTCCCACATCCTTGGGGAGGGGAGAGAGGTCAAGCTTCGTTCCATCCCCCTCCTCGCCACGCTATTATTTTATATTATTTTATTTATTATTATTTATTTATTATTATTATTTTTATTTATTTATTTATTTTTTTAAATTTATTTATTATTTTATTTTTTTATTATTATTATTTTTATTTATTTATTTATTTTTTTAAATTTATTTATTATTTTATTTTTTTATTATTATTTTTTTATATATGTATATGTATATATATATATTTTTTTTTTTTTAACACCACGGGGAAATTTTTTTTTTTTCTCTCCTCTGGAGTGGGCCCCCAGAGGAATCTGGCCCATCTTTTGCCAACATCAGGTGGGTCAGAGTCTCGAATTGAGACAGTGCGAGCTCCATTGAGACTGGCCCACCTTCCCGTGGTGTGGACGAGTACCCAGAATCATCTGTCCAGGTGACTGATGATTCTGGGTAGCCAAGCTGTCAGACACAACAACAGAACACACACAGAATACACACAAACATACACTACTTATTTCTGGCCCTTCTACAGTGGTACTGTTCTTCACAGAGATACGAGGCGGAGATGAACTGACGTTCTAGGTGCCGCCCATTACAAAAACACATGTCCACATGTCCTCGCCACCCTACATCTTCTAGTCTGGTGGAGCATGGGCATGCCTCACTTAAAACTGAGGCTACCTATCATATTGGTCCCATATTTCTGTCTCTCACCTGCCAGTCTTCTGTCTCCCCCACCTCTATCTTTACGCTAACGAAAGCTCGACACAACAAAAATTAACGTGCCAAAATCCTTTGAGCCCATAATTCGGCCTAACAACCTTAGCGATCATACCCCCAGGCCAACGCATATGTGTATGTAATTTTAAATGTGTATATATATATATATAATAAATAATAATATGTGTGTGCATCGTCACTAACCTAACCTAACGGAATTTTTTATTTATTATTATTATATATTCTTTTTTAGGTCCTAGCCGCCGAAATCTCAGGGAAGCAAGTGGCAGGACCTGCCAGAGTAAAACTGAGTCTACTGGGTTCCTTGTCTGCCTCCACGGAGCGTAAGTGGGGAAACGTTGGGCCTCAGCAGGGGGACTAGCGGCTAAATGAACAACGGTAAAGTGTAAAGTGTGTTTAGGGTTAAGCGGCACCAGGGGTTCGCCCATCTCCGCATAGTTTTCATTGTGGGTGAACCAGTTGACTGGAAAAGCCAGAAATTTAAAAGCGTATGGACTTTGTATGTGTGATGCCTTGTACCGTTGTTCATCTGGTCATTTAGCCGCCAGACCCCTACTGAGGCCCGACGTTGTCCCACTTTCGCCCCGTGGAGGCAGACCAGGTACTCACTGGTATATAGTTCACTCTGGCAGGTCCTGCCACCTAATTTCCTGAGATTTCAGTGGCTAGGACCTTAAAAAAAAATCGCGTATGCGTCGCGGGAAGGGCTAGGAGAAGTCCAAAATGTTGGGCAAAATTAATTTCGATTGGTGATTTTAGTTTGTGTGGGGCGTGTTCACGTTGCCGTCAGATAGAGTGGGATGAAGGCTGAAGACTGGGGGGGGGGGAGATAGACAGAAATATGGAGCCGAAAGGGAAGGGAACTCCAGTTTACAGTGGGGCATGCCCATGCCCCATCAGAGGGAAGAAAAAATGGAAAGGTGGGGAAGGACAGCAAACTGTCCCCTCCCCACCCTGCTAGGAAGAGGTGAGATAGTGAGCCAGACAAGGGAGCCGGCTCAGGTTGCCAATGTGGCCTGTGTGCATGGGTGGAAGCAAACCAGACCGCAGGGTCAAGTCCGCACCATCCAGAAAACTTGAGGCCCAGCAGAGGCGATCCAATGTTGGTTTAGCTGAATAGGTTGTGCAAAATGTCATAGTTGGGAGTCATTCGTGGGACTGTTGTCCCGTCCGGTAGTCAATGTTCTGGGAAGTGGAGTTTTGTCACTTCTCAGAAGAGTTCCAGTTTTGTCCTGCATGAAGGATCAAGCAGTCAAACCTGACGTCTGGTTGGGGGTCTCTGAGAAGCTTTGTTTGACACGTCTATTCGAAGTTTGCAGGCAGAGGAATGGTCAATCGTCTGGCATACAGATTCTGGGCAAACTTGGTGAATGCTATATATGAGGCTTCGTCTTCCAGTAAGTAGTATTCCCGGTTTTTGGGATTAAGGCGCACTTGGATGATTAATTCAACACGAAGATCTTCATAAAGTTCGCAGTCATACATCTGGTGTCCCCAGGTCTCCACAGAGTCACATGCACACATTAGGTTGTTTTCGAGTCCGAAAAGGTGTAATTTGTGGCGGATCGCTCCATGTCCTGTTAGGAGATACGTGCTGTACAATCCATGTCAAAGCCATGCCGGATACTGTGATTATATTTGTTGTAGATCGGGGAGGAACCTCCGCGTGACTTCCCCTTTTGTGGAGGTCGTCCAGCGCAGCTGCCATATTGATCGCAAATAGATCTGGAGTCTTTTCTTCTCCACTGTCCGATTTGCAGTTGGGTCTGTGGTGTGATCCTGGAAGGTAGTTGGATTTCCGCGTCTAAGCTGCTGTAACATGCCTAGGCGAATCACTTCGAGATCAAGGGGGAGGGTCTCAGTGAGTACTTGCAGCGCATGAATAGATACGGTGCGGCACGCTCTGGTGAGGGTTAATAAAATCGGTTGGGAAATGATGTTGAGTAGCCGAAGATTTACCGCCGTAGAGGCCTTATGGTGCCAGACACCAGAAGCATATGCAATCGCAGGGATGATGGCTGTTTTGTAAAGTATTGCAAGGGTTCTTCTTTTTAGCCCCCAGTCGCGGCGGGTAATCCTGGCAAGCATGGCAGCGTAGTTTTTCATTTTCTTCTGGATGTATTTTAAGTGGGATGTAAATGATAAATTTCGGTCCAGGATCACTCCTAGGTACTTGAGTTCTGTGTCCAACTTGATCTTTCTGATGTAGATTTTTATCTGCGGTGGTCTGGTAGGAGTTAGATATCCCTTTAGTAGGATAGATTGGGTTTTGGTGGCAGAGATATTAAGGTGATGAGTTTCGGTCCACTCTCTTAGTGTAGAAAGTGCTGAGTTGGCAAGCGTTTCCAGTTGTGCTCTTGAATCAGCAGAGAGGTTTAGGGATAGGTCATCTGCATATGCGAGCGCTTGCATGCCCCAGTTCCAGGGAGAGGAACTCATCCAGCACGTAGTTCCATAGGAGGGGACGCAGTACAGAGCCCTGAGGGCAGCCCCTGTGTACCTGGCGTTCAACCTTGCAGTAGGGAGCCTGCACTAGGACCCTCCTATTGTTCAGGTAGCTCTGAATGCATCCATATAGGTTTGTTGGCAGGTTGGCAGCGCTTAGTCTTGTGAGGATTCTCTGCCACCAGAGGGCGTCGAACGCCCCTGAAAAATCCACAGAGATGAGAAGAAGGTTCTTTCGTTGGCAGTTTGACGCGGCATTGATGATATATTCTAGTGCATCCAGAGTGGATTTCCCCGTTTTGAATCCGAATTGTTTGTCTGTTGTTAAATTTGCTGTGGTGTAATGTACTTCAAGCCTCTGTCTAACAAGCTGATCCAGGACTTTGCTGAGTACAGACAGGAGGGGCTATACGTCGGTAGGACTCCGGTATATGTGGCTGCTTTGTTGGGTTTTTTATGATTAATTTTATGCTGGCTACCTTCCAATCCGAGGGGAACCAGCCCTGACGAAGATAGTGGTTATATAAGTCTAACAGCAAGTTCGGGGCATACTCGACCACCTTTTTTACCAGTTCTGGTTCAAGCATGTCCAGTCCCGGGGTTATTTTGTTTTTTATTTTTTGTACGGCAGTTTGTAAATCTTGCAGAGTGAATGGTTGTTCCACTCGGGCCGATTGGCAGGTTTTGTTGGCGTGGCACAGCTGATGCTGTTGAGGTGTCTTGTCCTCTTCGATGGGTTTGAAGGTGGCATTGAGAATGTTGTTGACGGTATCGTGCCAGTTGTTGGTCATGGTGACTTGTGGGGTGATGGTGGAGGGCGTGACCTCTCCCCTTGGTAACTTCTTTGTGGTTATTCTATATATGATGTTCCATGGGTCTGTATTGCCGACTGTGGAAACCAGGTGCTCCCAGGACAGTTTCTTCCGCTGCCTGATCATCGCAGTGTAGTTATTCCTGGCCTCCCTGTATTGTTGCCTGAGGGGTTCAACCTCAGGAGGAGGCCAGGACCGTCTGGCTCTTTGGAAGGCTCGTCTTTTCCTGTTCATCTCTCTCCTAAGTAGCTCAAGTTCCTGCGACCACCATGGCACAGCGCCTGGCCGGGGCCCTTCTCCGGATCGACTAGTCCGCTGCTTGTAGGATGGCGTTAGTGACAGCACGCTGGTGTTGATCGGGGGTTTGGTTGTGGAGGTTATTGGAAGACAGGTTCTCTGTGTTTCTAATTATGGCTACAACGGTACACAACACTACACATGAACACTTTTAAATCTATGGCATTTCCCAGCGAACTGGTTCACCCACAATGAAAGCAACGCGGAGATGGGGGAAACCCCTGGTGCCGTATGACAATAACACACTTTACACTTTACACTTATTATCCGCTCTGACAGTCGCTTCTTGAAAGAAAAAGGGTCCAATAACACGATCAACCATGATTCCAAACCAAACATTCACCTTTGGGCTATCTCGCTGATACTCCTGCGTGCAGTGTGAGTTTTTAGTTCCCCAAATTCTGACATTTTACTTATTCACCTTTCCCGAAACATGAAATGTGCACTCGTCCGTGTCATTACACGTTTATCTTGTTCCGTTTTCTCCAACATGTCTTCTGCAAATTGTTTGCTCATTTAAAATTGGTTTCACCTTTTTGTTCGTGTGACAAGTGGTGCACATGTTGAATGTCAATAAAAACTTCAACTGTTTTTCTCAAATTTAGCGCAGGTTTTGTGTTTCAATCACTAAAATTACATTTGTTACAAACATTTAAAATTGGTTACACCTTTTTGGGACACCCTATATTTCGTTACGATGGTCGTGTATTTTATTTTATAGCGATGGGTGAAATTAAAAGTATCAAGCAATGTATTTGCAATGTCCTGCTGGCCATTCAGTCTGTCCCGGGAAAAATGTAAATTAAAATGAACGAATAAACAAATACCCTTTAAGAACATACTTTTAAAGTTTAAGGACGTTTCTTATTAGTGCATGAAGTTTGTCTCGTAGGAACTGGTCATTTTCGTGGATATTTAAATTTACTTTACTGCTCATTGTTGAAATTTTCCTGAAAATATGGACACATTACTATAATGTAACGATTATGTGAAGCCAATTGGGCGCAGCAGAACGTCTAATGATGTGCCTGTTACCATCCTCACGAAGGAATCCGAAGGTGCTAATATGGTAAAAAAAATTTATCTTACTGATCAAATAATTAATGGGTGTATTCCAGTGTAGAAACGATCAATCCATAATCCAAGATATTTGTATTGAAAAACAATTTAAATAAGTTGGCACGATTCAGCCATTTTTATTCAAAGTCAACAATGTGAATGAACTTGAAGAAGGTGTGATAGCGGGTAGTTGATGTGCGGGGGGGTGGGGGCATTTATAAGTAATAATTTAGTTTTAGAAAAGCTTATTGATAACTGATTGTTATGAATCCATTTTTGTATTTGAATAAGATCACATTGCGAGTCTGAATTCATTCTATTTAAGTCTCTTCCAATTGTACACAAAATTATATCGTCAGCATAAACTTCAATAAAGACTTTTTGAACAACACTAAATATATCATTTATGAAAAATATTAAATAACATAGGGCCTGAGTGAGTTCCTTGTGGAAGATTTCTTTTAATACCTCATTTATTACTGTTCTGATTATCAATATTAACAGAAAGCTTGCGGTGGTTCAAATAACTTTCTAATAGTTTAAGAATATTCCCTCTTACACCATATGAGAATAATTCATCCTGTAAAATTCTTAAATTGATTAGGTCACAGGCCTTTGACAAATCAAAAAACAATATTAGTACGAAATTAGCGTTATTTAAGGATAGATTAAATTTGCCAATTAACTGCGCTAATAACATCTGAGTACTCATCCCTTTCTGGCAAGAACAGAAATTCTTGTTTAATAATTGATACTTGCTGAAAAAAATTGATTCTCAACTATTTTGTTGAAAATTGATTGCAATGTAATCTGCCCGTAATTATTATAATCTGTAAACAGTCCTTTTTTATAAATTGGTTTAATCTTAAATATGATTAAAGCTGAAGAGTATTGTTCCGAACGAATTATCCTTGAGATCAATTGGACTAATAACAAAGCGAATGATTCCTTGTTAGCTTTTATTGTTTTGCTAGTGAGACTATCAAATCTAGCGATTTCTTGTTATTTAAGTGATTTACTATATATTTTTAAAATGTCATCATAAGATTGGCTAAGGATTACAAATCAATTACAAAGTTTAGGCATAGCATTTATACTTGGAATAACAGATAATATGTCAGTCAAATCAACAACTACATTACAGTATATACCAGATATTTAGACCGAAACTGCGAGTAGTAAGAGAGTGGGAAAAAGTTTTTAGCGAAAAATATAATGTTTTGTTAAGGATATATAAAATTGTAAACCACTCAAAAGTGATTTACGTCTACAGATGTGGCTGAAACAAAATTTTGAAGAGCTTCAAAGTCAGTACTATTTGAAAGGAATACCAATCCTTGATTATGAGAGATAAATGGAGAAATGATTTTGGCGAGGATCGGAGTAAATAGGACAAGCACAGAACTCACAGTCTTAACACAAACACAAACACAGGGATCACTTTCAGATAGGTTAAATTGGGCCAATTTGGCACATACGGAACCATATCCCTTAAAAAGAAACTCAGTACGAAGATTTAGAGAGAGAGAGAGAGAGAGATCCATTTAAATGTACTTTTGTTAACAAAGTTAACATCACTAATAAAGAGTTTTGTAACTTGACGATTACGAGATTAAAGTGAACGTTGCTGCCAGCTAGACATTAGGATTTCAAACACTCATTTTTTTCGTTTTACGGTCATTATTAATTTGCGTGCAGATACTTTCTAATAAAATGGCGAAAGCCTGAAAAGACTAAAAATAAATCTAGGGGGATGGGACATCATAGAACTTGCATAGCAGACTTTGAAACCGATTTGCATTTTTAGAGCGAAGAAGAAGGAAACTGCGTTGTATTGTACATATTTATTATTAAAATTGGAAAGTGTACTCCTAGTAAACCAAGCTGCTGCCGAATATGTTGCAACAGGCAAAATAACAGCTTAATAGAGAATAGTTAGCGTTTTTTGATCAAGGCCCAGTTAGTATGAGTAATTCTAGATATAATTCCTGCAATTTTGTTTAATTTGCCAGGCAGAATGAATAAATGGGAATAGATTTTCAATTATCGATCCGAGATATTTAGTTTTAATAACACAAGGAATGCTGGAGCGTTAAGCTTAATTAACGAAGGTTTATTAGCAGAAAAGGTACCTTTGAAGGCGATCATCGAAGCCTTTTGTGTAGAAAATCCAAGTTTTTTAGCAGTTGCCCAATCAGTTAGTTCCTACAAGATGTTATTAGCCAGAGTTTCGATTATGCTCTCGAGTTAGCGTACCAAGAAAACATATGATCGCTAGCTGGTGCCATAGACTGGTAATTGTCAAATTGCTTTACTATTCACTGATTCAGAACCAAGCTCCAAATCAGAGATCCAAGAATGTAGCCCTGCGGGAATCCACAATTAAATTGCCTATGTACAGCTTGAAAGTTTGAAGCAACAGTAAATCAAAGGGGAAGTTTTACAATCTGAAATTTTGCAAAGAGAATCAAAATCGAAGTCAACAAATAAAACAAACATCGAAGTCAATAAATATAGCCAAAGTATACATGTGTTGTGTATGCTTTAAGGTTCATAAAGTGAACTAAACCATCCTCTGCCTCAACACCAGAAACCCAAAGACTTTATACCTATTTAAAAGAAATGCGAAGAACGGATTGGTTGCGGTCAGTTCAAACGCGTTTAAAAATGTTTCCCGAGCTTCTGTGAGCGTTCTCGCAGGTGTGCTCAAGGTGTGCTTTGAAAAAAATCAATAACTTTTCCCCCCCTCATCTAACATCTGGGTTTTTTTTTATTTAACATCTGTTTTTTATTTATTTATTTTTTTTTTTGTTTTATTTTTTTCAGTAGACGCATTCCCGACAAAAACCTCGTACTTTGAAATAAAGACATCGATAATATATTTTTGCAGCAGGAACTGATTTTGCGGAATATGAAGTCTCATCGGAGGCATGAAATGAAAACTTGTCTGTCTTTCTAATGAAAAATTAGCACTACTTACCGAAACGACAGAATGCACACTGCGATGATCGGACAAAATTCATGCACTGAATTCGATTCTTGATTCTCAGAAGAATTGGAAAACACTCGTGATGAGTCTTCTTATTTTTCTTAAAGGGACAGCACTGGATTGACTGACCCCTCACTGCAGAAAAGAAAAGGAAACAGTGGACATACATGCATGGAGAGAGAGAGAGAGAGAGAGAGAGAGAGAGAGAGAGAGAACAAAAACTTTCTTTGCATGCTAGCCACCAATTTATACATTAATCTGATAGTACAGGATGTACACAATTAATCCGATCACGGCATAGTAGTGCAAATGCATGTGTATTTGAGTACGTACTCCTAAGTAATTAAATAATGACATTAACCTAATAAGTGAGCACATAAATATACTTTGAGATATTATTGTACTGTTTAAGGTTTAAATACTGCCTCAAGCTGTTAAAATTTCAAACAAATGTACAAGTTGGTGCTTTGTATGGAGTTAGTACACAGCTGAATTGTGTGAAGCAAACAGCGAAACCGAGAGGGAAGTAAGTAACAGTCAGGTGGGAATCTCTGCATATAGCGGCTTCCCTTTCGTTTTGGAATGCCAGAAGAACTCATTGACACTTCTCCTTTTTGATGCCGGGACGGCAAGAAGAAGCCTCGCACTGCTGGCGCTGACACAACCAACACAACCCACACTAATACTACACGAACACTCACTATTCTACATAAACTGGCTTGTTTTGCATTTTAATGACATTGCCTGACGCGGATTGGGGGAAACCCCCATTTTGCATGGCGCCGAATTGTGGACGTCAGCCACCCCTACCCACATTAGGAGAATATATGCAAATGAATTCTGGCTGCTGAAGTGGGCAAACCATAAGCACCATCTCCCTCAACAGTTAAGGACCACGCAGCTTTCTGAACAGCTTAAACTGCACCGTTTACCAGACATCATTGCCTGGAAACAATTAATAACCACAATCAAAATGATGACTGGCAAGCACGATATCATCACCATGCTTCTGGCAGCTTTATGAGTGGCACATCGTGCCATCTGCATTAAGAGGCACAAAATCCTTGGGAATGAAGACCAACAGACTGAAGATGGCCGACAGGTTTATACCCGCCAATGTGTTCGAATCAATTCAGTGCCTAACACATATCGGAATTGACCTACTAAGGACCCTCATAGAAGATCCGAAATATAGGAAACAAACCGCAGTGTGGTTCGCTGAGGCTACTGTTGTTGTGTAGTAGTTGTGTGAATTTCTGTCAACAACTGTGTGTACTTCTTTCAATAATTGTACATCTCGCACAAGTTGATTCAGTCGATGTGATGTTAAGATGAACTTTTGTATTACAATTGCCAGGACTCTACACAGAAATGTAGTAATGAGTAATGCAGTTTATATTTCATCTTTTTGTGTATATTTTACCTTTCATATATATTTTAGCCATTCTTTTATTTTAATTTTATGGTAATCCCTTGGCATTTTCGCCGTGAAGGGAATTTTTCACTTACCAATGTACACCTATATTTTAAATTTGGTAGGACAAATAAAGATTTATTTAAAAAAGACAAGGGATGGACTCCCTAACCGAGGACTTCAGAACGGCCAAAATAAAATCGATACGAAAAATTCGCACCACTGGGGTGATTATTGAAACTGAGTCCAGCCATTACTCAAACCTTGTCTTGAGTAATACTAAAATCCCGACACTTGTCCTCATGGCAGAACCACCCAGGAAGAAAGGACCCTCCATAGCCATCTATTACGTAGACAAGGACCATTCAACGTAGAGCTTAATCCAGCCACAATCTGCGATGAAATATACAGACGCAACCTACAACAGGGCCTATTAACCAAGAGCCGGAGTGTGTTATTATCCCTAAATATCAGACAAAAAGCAGGTATGGCAACTCCACAAACTGGGTTGTAGAGCTTATTCCAGATGCATGGAAGATTCTCACACGGCAGACAAGAATATTCATAAACTGTGGATCGCACCGGTACAGAGAGCATGTAGCAGTACCCAAGTGCTTCCGCTGTTGTTGCTTCGGACACATAACCCACATGTGTGCCCAAACCTTGACTGCGGCTATTGTACAGAGAAGGAGCACAACTTTGCAAACTGCCCCAATAGGAACGAGAATCAATGTGCGCAAACTGCAAAAACCTGAAACTTCCACACACCCATTCCATCTATGACAGTAAATGCCCTGTATACCTTAAAGCCAAGAGTACCCACCAGCAGAGAATTGAATATGGGGATGCTGCCTAAACAATATAGCCACAAGTGCATCAAGTTCATGCAGATCAATCGCAGCGGGCCAAAGATGTGGCAGGCCAGATACGGGAAAAGGCAGATGAAGAAAACTACGATATCATCTCATACAAGAATCCTATGCGGTAGCCAACGAAGTGCTGCTTCCTATTTCTGCTAAGGCCTATCATCCTATTGCGTTATTGTCCAACTTGGGTAAAACTCTTGAGCGCCTTATTGCTGCCCGTCTAGATTGTTTATTTACTGAACGCTCATTAAAATCCTCTGACCAGTTTGGTTTTCTTCCAGGCCGTGGAACTGGGAGGCCTTGGTTGAACTTCTCTCCAGAGTAAACCACACACATACGCCTTAAGTATGTGGTTTAACAAGGCTACAAAAGCGGCAAATAGCAGGAAACTCAATATTATTCACTGACCGGTTCTTCTTACCATGACACAGGCCCGCAACACCATCTCCACTACGCCCTGCAGGTGATCACGGGAGCCTTGCCTCTTGACCTGCAGGTGATATGCACAGGCATGATGTACCAGCTTGGACCAGGAAAGAGCTGAAATACAGGGACCACATCACGGACCCCGCTGGGAATCGATCTGCAGAAAAGAAACAACTGCAAAACTACCTCCAATCCGTATGGCAACAACGTTGAATGGTCCACAAAAAGTGAGATAACTCGCAAGTTCATTCCAGATGTACAAACGACGTATCGGAAATCGCTTCGTGGTTCTCCTCGAGACTCATACTTATTAACAGGACTGTGCCATACGCAGCAAGCTAACAACACTGGGAATAGACTGCAATCCATCTTGTGCATGTGGTTCACAGGAGACCTGGGACCACCTGATGTATGACTGCTGACTCTATGAGGACCTACGGGGTCTATTCATCACCGAGCTACAGTTTATCCCTAAAAAGACAGAGAGCACCACTTTCTACAGAGTGACATCACCTACAAAGCATTCTCCAAATATGCCCAAATCTCTTCACAAAGAGACTGACTCTGCCGGAACCACCAAACCCACCTGAGTAGACAGCAACCCGCTACCATGAAAACTACAGTGCAACAAACCCCACCAGCATCGGCTTGTTGCCTGGACGGAGGCATCTGACTGCAGCAGGATAGGATGATGCTCTCATGAAAATGAGAGCAAACCAGATTAACACATACCCATCCCCAGATGTGGTTCAAAATCAGGCTGACCACAGAACGCAACGAATGTGATTCAAAAAACTGACCACAGAATGCGACGAAGCCCAGAGTGAACCCCACTTCCCCGACAAGTCATCATGAAATGTGACTAACTGAAACACAACTACTGAATGACCAACAGACCCGGCAAGTAAACTCCACTTCTCGGACAATAGTGATGAAAATGCGACAAACACTGGACCTGACTACTACCACTTGCAAGGACTTCACTCAGCACGGATGGGACCTGAGTCCCATGTATGACAACTGCCTGATGGTACCACTGAAGAGGCTAGATAGTTAGAACTGGACTTGACAGTGCAGCTCTGCTGCAAAGCGCCTCATTGGCGATCTAAATCGAGCTCCCTCTCTCAATTTACTTTATACCCTCCTCGCCGGTGGGGGTTGAGACGGCTCTCCGTCTCCTCCCTTCCCTGCCTTCCATCCTTTCCTCTGGTGGGGCCTGGGTACGTCCCACTGACCACCGGGGTCATCTTCTCTATCGTCCCCATTCTTCTGTCTTTTTCCTCAGTCTTCCTTGCCCACTCTACCTATACACCACGGTATGCCCTTCACATCAAAATTGAATCATGCAAATTTGAACATCGCACGACTTTTGGCTACCAAATTCTAGCGTTGTCCCCCTTTTTGTTTTTTTTTATTTTATTTTTATTTTTTATTTTATTTTTTATTTTATTTTATTTTTATTATTTTATTTTATTTTTTATTTTATTTTTTTTATTTATTTTATTTTTTATTTTATTTTAATTTTGTTTTTTTTAAGGTCCTAGCGACTGAAATCTCAGGAAACTAGGTGGCAGGACCTGCCACAGCAAATGATATCTAAACTGCTGGGTACCTGGTCCGCCTCCACGGCGCTGAGTGTGGGAGTTAGCAGGGGTCTTTTTAAATGACCAGAGGAACAACGATACATAACAATATACTTACAAGATCCAAACTTTTAACTCTCTGGCCTTCCTAGTGAACTGGTACACGTACAATGAAAACAACGCAGAGATGGGAAACCCCTGGTGCCGTTTGAACACACACTCTACACTAAACACACACACACACACACACACACCGCATGAATATTAGTAAGTCGAGTAACCCAAATTTCGTTGAGCAAACCTGACATACAAGCAATGTGTTTACCTGTTCTAGAGCTGGGGGTGAGCACGATGTCGTGGTCTATGAACTGACCCCAAAGCATCAGCATGTGAGAGTAGTCTGGAACGAAGCTCTGACTGGAAGCCTGGTGAACGGTCAAGGACACAAATCTCGCGCTGGGAAGCGCTCTACCATCCATCGAACTCATTCTGGGTATGAAGATCCCTGGAAAGATGTAAAGATGTGTTGAGTGGGACACCTCTTACCAAACAATAACAAAGCACCCCCCCCCCACACGCCCACTTACAGAATTAACACTCGACCTCGACCTATGTTCAACTGGAACTCTCACAGTTACGTTGGATGTAACGTTGAACTTGACCAACTCAAAGCAAACGAAGCTGCCCTGCAACCCACGACACCTATTCTGTTCGCAACAACTTTCAAAGCAAACTCACGGGCGATTTTGATGAAATGAAATGAAATACATAAATAAATAAATTAAAAAAACAAGCTTCATGAAATAAATATCCGCATTAAAAATGCCAGTAAATGTAATAAGGATTTGGTAATTTATTTTAGGTTTTATGACTGATATACACTAATGTAAAATTCCAACACGTTGGAATCAATTCTTAGATTTGGTATTTGTAATTTTCACTGGGGATATTTTGTATGTATGTATGTATTTTGTTGGGGAGGCACCTGGAACGTTGGTTAAACTTCGCCTCGTTTCAATGTGCAGGTAACGGAGATCGTATACAGGCCAGACATGTCATTGCTGGTATGGTTGTATTGTGTTGGCCACTTAGCTACCAAGAAGTGGAATTTACCCGGAACACCAGCTCTGGGTACACGTAGATTATAGAACTGGCCACTTACTATGGAAAGGTGAGCCAATTCTGCTTTCCACAGAATGGTCCCAATAGAGACAAAATCCCACAACCACAGCAGGAGGGAGAGAGAGAGAGAGAGAGAGAGAGAGAGAGAGAGAGAGAGAGAGAGAGAGAGAAAGAGAGTGGGTGCTTCGAAATCCCTCGAGATCCAGCTGCTTACAAGTCAAGGACAAAAAACAACAACAACAACAAAAAAAAAATATATACTGTATATATACAGGAACTCCCCGACGTACATATTGACTTAAGGAAATTCGAGTTTACGTAAGTTTTTGCCGGCCGTGCAAACTTAAAATAATCTTGGAACGTATTTTGCATCCCGTAGGAATAAATGGAGGTATCGTAATGTGAACCCAACAACACAGTTTTTTTTTTTTTTTCTCTTGAAATTCGTTCCAAGCCCTTGGAATTTGAAAATTTCGCTATATTACTCAGCTATTTATCTCTCTAAAAGGTCATATTTATAATGGAAGTTGCACTACCCTTTCATCGTTATCATATGTCCCGTTATAACAATAAATTGTGAACTCCGTTGTGATATTTTTCTAAAGCACATTTCTGGAGGTCAATACCACAAAACAATAAAAACAATTTGCACTTTCCGGTTTATCGGGCTTTTCTGTTAGCGCATCTAATTATAAACGGGTAGCAAACTCGATCTTATTGCATTTGCAATAATCCCGAGAATTGCAATTGTGTGGGTTTTTACTGTTATGGTGAAATGTGTTCCCCTTCACTGAAATCTTCGATCATATAAAAAACAAATTTTCAGAATTCTCTTCATTCTTATGCGACCAACGAAAAGTGCAATGTGGTGGCAGTGCCAGGAAACGAAACAAAATTGATTTAGAAATGAAGATGAAAGTGATTAAGAAGTACGAAGTAGCACAAAGTTTGTCATCTATTGCAAGGGAATTAGGTCTCACTGCTTCAACAGCGAATACTATTTTAAAGGACAATGCGCGTGTAAAAGAACATGTCGAAGG
This sequence comes from Mastigoproctus giganteus, assembly GCF_048544385.1. Taxonomy (NCBI): domain Eukaryota; kingdom Metazoa; phylum Arthropoda; class Arachnida; order Uropygi; family Thelyphonidae; genus Mastigoproctus; species Mastigoproctus giganteus. The sequence goes on from NC_143577.1 coordinate 259,023,282, forward strand.
ATCAACGCACTTAAGATCAACAGTGACCACAAAACAGCGTTCGGGTGCTATATCGAAGACGGAACAGCTGTTAATAATATGGATGGAAAATCGGATTCAGAAGCCAGTGCCCCAGAGTCTAATGAACATTCAAGAACAAAAGCAACAAGTACTGTATTTATAGAGATATTAAGGATAAGTACGGCGAACCCACACCCAAGTTCGTGGAAAGCAACGGGTGGTTTAATAGGTTCAAGCATCGCGCTGGTTTCCACAATGTTAAAGTATGCGGTGAAGTCGCCATTGCCGAATCTCCAGCTGCAGAGAAATTTTGTGATGTGTTGGAAAAAATTATTGATGATGGCAGCTATTCAACGCAGCAAATGTTTAACTTTGACAAAACTGCTCTGTATAGGAAAAAAATGCCGGATCCAACATACATTGCCAAAGAGGAAAAGACAATGCCAAGTTTCAAGGCATCAAAAGATAGGGCCACGCTCTTGCTTGGGGCTATTGCGGCGGGAGATTACAGATTAAAACCACTGCTTGTGTACCATTCTGGAAATCCTCGTGCATTTAAGGGCATCAATAAAGCCATCCTACCCGTGCATTTCCGATCGAACCAGAGAGCATAGATAACAATATCTCTCTTTGAGGATTGGTTTAAATGCTACTTCATTCCTGAGGTTGGAAAATATTGTAAAGACAACGACATTCAAAAGAGAATGCAGGAAATGAAGACTGAACTGGTCGGGACTGTTTTTGCTCCGTACTGGTGCTCGTGTTATGTTTATATTGGACGTCTTGTCTTTCTGTGAACTCGCTGTAAATAGTGGTGTAGATGTGAACATTCTCTAATTCCTTGTAAAATTGTAAATTATGCTTGTGCTCTCTTTCTATCTGCCTCTCATGTAAAATAAGGCAATGATGTGTATAATATAATTAATTAGACAATGTATGATTTAGAAAATGTATAATTTAGACATTGTATAATTTGTATAATTTATAAAAACTGATTTGTATAAATTATAAATAGATAATTATGTATATAAATTATATTTGTATATATGAATGTGCAAACCCTGGTTAATAGCTGTAAGCGGGTGTCTCTTTTTTTTTTTTTTTTTTTATGTGAACCCCAAACACGACAGGTGTTAGAACCTATAGTACTTAGTACCGTGCTTGGGTTTGGGGTTAAGAAGACGAAAAAAGATATTTGTTGACATTGGACTTGAACTTCTGTAGATTGTAATTTTCAGGGAATACGTATGAAGGAAGGTTGTTCCAGAAAACGGCAGTTGAATGAATAAATGAGGAACATGAAAAGTTGGTTCTGTGGGTTTGAAGTTGGACAGTAAATGGATGTTGACTGGTGGCGGCACGTGTTCGGACTGTTTTGAAAGAGAGAGCAGGAATTATAGACACCAATTCAGAAGAACAGTGCCCATGGAAGTATCTGTAGAACAGGCATACAGCAGAAACAGTGCGTCTATGAGAAAGCGAGTGGAGAGACTCTGTTAGAGATGAATCATTAATTAACCTAACTGCCCTCTTCTGAATGGAATCAAGAAGCCGGAGAGAGGTTTTGGGGGCACCACCCCAGATGTGGGAACAATATTCCATGGCAGGGCGAATTTGCGATTTATACAGAGTGAGCAGCTGTTTGGAAGAAAAGTAACGCCGAGAGCGAAAGAGAAAACCAAGTTTTTTAGATGCAGAGGAAGCACAATATTTGTAATGTGCTTGTGCCAAGAAAGATTAGAAGTCAGGGTAATCCCCAAAAGAGATATATCATTTTACCTAGAAATCGGAGTGTCACTAAAGATAAGCATAGGAGTAGAAGAATCCTTTTGCGAGATATAAGAGAAGACTGAGTTTTAGAAGGGTTGAAATCAACTAAGTTGTCTTTGCCCCACTGGAGAAATACCTGAAGATCGGCATTTAAGGAATTGGTAGCAGATTTTCGAGAAGTTGAAGCTGATTGAGCAGGACAAGGTTTCTGAAAATGGAAAGTTGAATGCAATGTGCTATCATCGGCAAAACTATGGATAGGATTTCCAGTCAATGGAAGAAGGTCATTGATATACAAGAGGAAAAGAGTGGGGGAAAGAACTGAACCTTGGGGGACACCGGCATTAGTGGAGAAGTTAGAAGACAGAGAGCCATCTACCATCACCCTCAGTGAGCGATCAGAGAGAAAACTGGATAACCAATTACTAAAAACAGTTGGCAAACCATAAGATGGAAGCTTGTTTAGAAGACCTTTATGCCAAACACGATCAAAAGACTTTGAGATGTCAAGAGCAACTACTTGTGTTTCACCGAACCTTTCCATTGAATTAGTCCATAAGTGGGTAACATAAGCCAGAATATCTCCAGTGGATCGACACTGTCGGAATCCATACTGGCGATCGTTGATCAGACGGAAGGTTTCTAGGTAGTTTAAGAGTTAGCGGTTAATTGATTTCTCCATTACTTTAGAAAGAGTAGAAGTAATTGCAATGGGACGATAATTGGATGGGAGGGATTTGTCACCCTTTTTAGGAACTGGCTGGATATGAGCAAATTTCCAAGCAGAAGGAAAAACACCTTTGGAATAAGAAAGTAAAAAAAAGGCGGCAAAGAATAGGAGTAAGTTCAGGAGCACAGGTTTTGAGAACAAGTGGAGAAATACCATCAGGACCTGGAGCTTTCTTAGCATCAAGATTCATCAAAATCCTTCTGATATCCTTTTGACGGAAGACCACAGGAGGCATTGAATGGAGCGTGTTGGGAATGGTGGGAGGTGTTTTACCAAGATCATTAATACATGAGCTGGAAGAAAAATGGGATGCTAGCAGGTACGCTTTATCCTTGGCTGAAGTGGCAACAGAACCATCTGGTTTGGACAGAGGTGGGAGCAAAGATGGGCAAAAGTTGCGGCCAATAGCTTTTGCAAGAGACCAGAATGCTCGGCTACCATTAGGGCAAGAAGCAAGTTTTCTACTCTTAGCCTGTTCAAACTCTAGTTTGGACTGGTTAATAACTGCTTTACAACTGTTGCAAGCTTTGGTGTAGGCAGAAAATGAAACTGAAGAATTAGAAACAAGCCAATTACGATATGCAACATTCTTCTCTTGGACAGCCTTAGCACATTTATTGGAAAACCAAGGTTTAGATAAAGGACGAGATTTTAAAGTGGAGTGTGGGATAAAGGTTTCCATTCCTGCAAGAATAATTTCACTGACACGATCTGAGCAAACGTTGACATCAGAAGTTTTGAAACAGTAATCAGACCAAGGAAAAGAAGAAAAGAAGTCTCGCAGGTCATCCCATTTTGCATTCTTGTAATGCCAAACAACACGTGGTTGGGAATAGCCATGAGATAAAGGTTCCATTGGAGAAGAGACAATCACCAAGTTGTGATCTGAAGTGCCTAAAGGATCTCTCACTTCGACCGTGTACTTAGAAGGGTTGTTTGTGAGAAAAAGATCAAGCGTATTGGCTGTATGATTAGGATTGTCCGGTATTCTTGTAGGTAAATGAAAAATCTGTGCTAGGTCATTAGTAATTGCAAAAGCCTCAGCATCTCGACCTGCTGGGTCGGTGTGACTAGAAAACGGAAGCCAGCTGGAGTTGGGAACATTAAAATCACCAACGAAAATTACTTCACTGTTAGGAAAGTTGGACTGGAGAAAGTCAAGTTGCAAAGAGAGGAAGTCAAAGAGCTCCAAGTGATTAGTGGAGTTGGGAGAACGGTAGAGACAACAGATGAATTTTACACAATGAGGTAGAGAGATTTTAAGTCAGAGAAGATCAAAGAGAGGAGATTCCAAATTGCCAAGTCTCTGACAGGGAATATCAGAACGGACATATGCACAAGTACCACCTTTGAGGCGAAAGGAATCATACAGCAAATAATTTGGACATGTGAGATGAGCAGTAGTTGAATCAACTGATAACTGAGATTCTGTCAGAAAAAGTACATGGGGTTTGGCAGACTGCAAGTGGAAATGGACATCGTTGAGATTAGAATTGAGACCACGTATATTTGTGAAATGAATTAGGAAGTGCTTGGGAGGTTTAGATCTTTTCGCAGATAAGCTTGCTCTATTAGTTTGACAATTCATGGTGTATTCAATAGTATGGAAAAGTGGGTGGGACATGCTGTATGAAGTAATGAAATTTTTGGATATGGCGTACATGTGGTAAGAATATACCCAGATCCTTGACATAACGTGGCCTCGACAATGCTCCCCGCATACACACTACTCGGACTCCCTCCAGTCACTATCTGGCAGAGTAGAGGCAGCAAGATTATACACTAGCTGATCCGGAAGCTTCCTAGAGAGTTACCAATAGGTTCAGTCCGGTGTACTAACTAGCGGCCGGCCTGCAAACACCGTTTTAGAGTTGTACCCTCGAAATGTAAGGAATATTGGATCTCGCCACGACGTTCATCATAACCTCCAAAGTCATCAGTCATACTGCATGATGGAAGAGATAGGGAAGAGTTGACCGGAACTTAGCTCTAGAGACTAAACATGGGTTCCACCATTTCAAGCCTCCAATAAGCAAAGTGGTGGTATTTCACCGGTTGATGAGAGTCATCTACCACCTAGTACTGCCTGGTAACATAGAGGGACGGCGTTCCTCCATGTGGTGTGGGCGCCACACCTCGACCCCTGCTTACGTTGGTTCACACCTGGGTGGTCACCCACCATGTACTTGTGCATGGAGGTTATACCCAGGATTACTAACAGTCCCACCATCGTGAAGGTGCAAGCAGAGGATTTGGCTGTCACAGACTGTCCGGACTTCGCCGAAATTGGGTCCACTTGACTTGATTGTCACCCGAATATCAGTTCCATCAGCGTTTTAGACTCCCAGATAGCAAGTATAGCTTGTCTGGCATATCTGAGAGAATGTCTGTGACAACCTCAAGGAACCATAGGAGAAAATAAAAACTCTTAGGAGAAAATAAAGATAATAATAATAATAATAATTCCTTTCAAGACAGCATTACCAACTGCTCATCCTCACAAAGTTGCCTCTCCAAATAAAACTGTCAAACCTGTTGTACATAATTCTAATTCAACTGGATGGTCATCACCATCATCGTCATTAGCTGATGCTTCTTCATCTTCATCTTCTGTTGTTGCCATTCCACCTAAAAAACCAAAAGTAGCCCCGCTGATGCAGAAGACACTGAAATTCATGAAGCAGCATTTCAGATGGTAGAAATTTAAGAATAAGAGGCCTTAAATAGTTTCTACAGGTGATAATGACATTTTGTAAATTACAAATAAAATTTATTTAAGAACTGTAATAATTGAAGTCACAATGTTATGTATATTACTTTTAAGTAAAGTACGGAAAAACATGTTCATCCAGATTAAGACTATGTCATTAAATATTTTAACACTCATAGCTCAAGTTTTTGCGCCACTTGATGCACTACTTTAATTCATTGTGCAATTTCTATGTAATAAGTTATTAGTGTGTTAAACAGCAGATGTTGTCTTATGTACTTTAAATCTGAGATGAGAAATAGTATTTAAAAGAGCCATTTCCAACTTACAAAACAAGGAAAAAAAAAAGATTTTGCTTCTATTAGATAATACTCCAGGACATCTTACGCATCTAGATGATTTTAATTCGAACGTGAGAATCATATTTCTATTGCCAAACACGACTTCATTCATCCAACTTTTCAGGGTGTTATTTCGAATTTAAAAGCATACTATTTAAGCACAAATAAATGCGGACAATGCTCAGGCATTGTCCGCAGTAAACGATGAAAAAAAATTTACATTGAGAGACTTTTGGAAATCTTACAATATTTACGACGCCATCTTAAACATTAATAAGGCCTGGGCGGAAATTACTAAAAGTTGTTTAAATGGCGCATGGAAGAAATATGCCCACAGAAAATATGTAAAGGTTGCAGAGATACTTCAGTTGGAGGTTGATGCCAAAGATGTGGAGTTAATAGAGGAAGAAGAGAAGGAATTATCTAACGAAGAACTTATTGACTTGCAGGCAGTGATAGTGAAAGAAGGAAATGCTGACGAAGCTCATGATGAACCAAATGAAGAGCCGAGCCGCTTCATCACCAGAAAGATGGCAAAGGCATTTCGTGAATTGCATCGGCAATGGCGAGGTTTGAGAAGATGGATCCTGACAGTGAACGATTCTTAAAAGTTAACAGAGGGGTGAATGATATGCTTGCTTGCTACAAATAAATCTACGATGAAAAGAAAAAATCCGCCGTCCACTCATCCATTAATATATCTTTCGTAAGGTTGAGGGGCTGACCCCTTCTAAATCTCCACAGCCCTTAACCCCAGCAGCGGCGTACCTATCAGCTCAACACGTCGATTCTGGTAACGATGCTGGTGAGGTAAAACTTACGGAAGTTATGCCTGTCTCCTCTCTTATTTTTGCAATTTTATAATTTTGAAATTTTTTAAATTGCACGCTTTTGTAATTTTTCCTGCGCATGACATAAAAAATTGAATAATTACAATAAATAATTCTATTCACATGTTCATTGAACATTTCTTTTTTGATTCAATCAATTAGCGAGTGCTGCACAAGCATGGGGGAAATTCCCCGATTTACGTAGAGTTCCGCGGAACGCAACCCTTACGTAAGTCGGGGAGTTCCTGTATGTACAGGGTGTCTCAAAAATATTGGTACAAACGTTTAGGGGGGGGGTAGGAAACATCTAAAGGAATGTGAATTGCATAGGAACCCATAACCGGAAACCCAATGCGACATTAATTCAAATTGAGGAAAGACAGTTGTAGAATAGATGTGTGGAAATTTGCCTTTAGCCAGTGGGTGGTTGATTGCTGGAACAAACTTCCATTTGTCATTGTAGAAGTTGACAGCTTAAATAAATTGAAGGCAGAACTATAGTGGCGGACAAAAAAATTGCATCACTTATGGATTTTGCAAATAATGTGTTTTGCGCTGCATTGTGGGTTGAAGAAATGTTCGAAATGCATTTGTTAGATGGGATATATATCTCTGTGAATGAAATCCAATAAAAAGACTCCACCTGATATACCTAATTTGCCATAAATATCTTCCAAAAGGGTAAAATGCGTAATAAATGGAAATATGAGAAATCATGCAAATCGCAATCATGACAACGAAACACATTTTATTGCATTTCCGTGTACAAAATGAAATGACAGGTTAACGTAATAGTATTATGTACTGTAAATTAGCAAAAGAAGTCCCCAATATTTTGTTGTTCCTCCTCAAGCTGCAATTACAGCCTTGCAATAATATGGCATCGATTTAATCAACTTCTGGATATACGGTTGCGAAATTTTGTGGTACCACACCCTTACAATTCTCTCCTGCAGCTGAATCCTACTTGTTGGCTTCTTTTGAGCAATTTTAGACGATATTATGTACCAGCAATTTTCAATAGGGTTCAAATAAGGACTGTTGCCGGGCAAGTCCAACACTGAGGTGACTGCACCTTAAGGGAGAAAAATGAGGGGAAAACATTGGTGTAAATATGTTTTAAGCCTTGTGAGACAAGAAGATAAACTCATCATTAAATCTAAATAGCATAAAACTTACCAATTTTGCTGTGTGGCAAGCTGAATCCTGTTGAAAAATGCAGTTTTGAACGTCTATGTGGTGATCCCTAATAACAGGTTTCAGGCACTCCAAGATATCAGTGTAGGTTTCTGCATTCACCGTTCCGTTAATAAACTTAATTTGCCCCACCCCTTTGCTTGTTATGCATCCTCAGACCATCTGACTGGCAGGGAACTTTACAGTCAGGATGGCATGCCTCCGATTTTCGTCTTCTGACAGATTGCTTCCCACATGAGCTATGCAGGTTGAATTTTGATTCGTCACAAAAGATGACGGTGCCCTATTGCTCTTTCGTTCATGCAACATGCTTTTTCACCCAAGCAAGTCGCTTTTTCCTCATTTGCTGGGTCAACAAAGGCTTCTTCTTGGGCTGATAGGCATGCATTCCACATTCCGAAAGCCATCTTTGGATAGTTTGTACACTTGTTTCAACACCAGAGGCCACCTCAAAGTCCAGTTTTAGATCAAGAGCACTAGCATGGCGATTACAAAGGCATAGCATTTTCATATATCAATCTTGGGAAGGGGTAATCACTCTCTTACCGCCTGATCCAGGTCTTCTCTTCATATTACCAGTTTCACACTTTAGTTTTGGCAACCGGGACATTGTTGACTGGTGGCAGCCTATTTTATCAGCGATAGCACGCGTAGAAAGCCCTTCCTGGGACAGAACAACAGTTACACTTTTTTTTTTCTTGGTGTCAACTGGACGTATGGAACCATGCTTACACCTCCGCAAAACAGGATACTAATGAGTGAGTATACCCTTCCAATGTTGTATTTAGAGACTCTCAGAAAACTGGACTTGAGGAAAAGCTTTTGTTATCACAATTTGTTATATTTGTTATTTTGTATTAGTTTTCCTTTCAAGTCAATGTTATCTGCTATGAGTACTTTTTTTTTATTTTTTTTATTATATAATTTGCTTATAATTAATCTTTACAATTCCTTTATTATCTCTGCCGTTTGTTAACCCCTGGCATGGTGCCGTGAAGGGTTTTGTATGGTCGTGGTACCTGCGTGTACCGGTGAACTGTACAATAAAGATCTTATCTTATTTATAGAAATGGCTGATGCAATACCTTGCAATTACTGTCTGATGCAATACCTTTGCAACAAACAAAATGACAGTAATCAAACGACATCTTATACATTTCACTACAATTGTTCCTTTATTTAATGTGATGCAGTTTTTTTGTCCGCCACTGTAGACAAACGTTTGGAGCGAATGGATGGGTGAAATGGGAAAGCTTTTTTGCTCATGCTGTATAAGCTCTTTCTTGCATCATATGCCTCTACTAATGCTAATGCTATCATAAACGTATAGTAAACTCGATCTTATTGCATTTGCAATAATACCAATAACTGGATAATTGTGGTTTTTTTTGTTATTATGGTGACATGTATTTCCCCCTTCACTGAAATCATATTAAAAACAAATAAAGGGTGATTCACTACCAGTGCGACGGGCTTGCGGGAGGTGTGGGGGGCGCGGGGACGGGTCGGAGTCGCGTGGCGTTACGGGGTCCGGGGCGCTTTCGTCGTGCGGTAGGGGCGTTGAGCGCAGCGATTCCGCTGGAGGTCAGCATTTGCGAACCGTTTCTGTTGAAGAAACCAAGCACCAAAAGTCCTCCGGAGTGGATAATCTGCAGGCTCCAATGATTGGACGCGTTGCAGATGGTATGAACTCATTTGGTTTGTTGACAGTATCCTCCATACAGTGGATTGGGAAATACCCAATCATTGGCCTATAGCTCGAATACTCGTACTCGGATTGCCTTCTGCAAGACGTAGGACATTCTCCTCATTGTCCTCGTCGTTCGCTCTCGATTCATGGTACCTCTCTTGAAACAACCAGTCTCACGTAATCTTCTGTGCACACGTGCGAAAATCGTATGATGAGGAGCACGCCTGTGCGGGAAACGTTCCTGGTACAAGCGCAGAGCGGCGCGCCCGTTACAGTCCGCAGCTCCAACGTTTGAATACTCGTCCATCCTACTGCCTCGGGAACCGGTTCGCAAATGCTGACTTCCGGCGGGATCGCTGTTCGCGCGGCCTCCCGTTCAGCGTCCTCTGCCGCGTGGCGGGGGGCATTTCGGGCCCTGCAGTGCTGTGTGGTTCTGATTCGTCTGTGTTCCCCCTGCGCCTCCTGCAGGTTTGTCGCACTGGTGGTGAATCACCCTGTATATTTTCAGAATCTTTTCTTCATTCCTAAGGCGCCTCCGTAGCCAGGTGGGAAGGAGCAGCAGTGCGTAGCACACGCTTCTTGATTAGACCGGGGTTCGAGCCCGTCACCACCAAATACGGAGGATGCGGAAAGGTCAGGGAATGACCACCGCATATCCCGGAGCAATATGGCCTTAGTTGCTAATGCTCCTAAAAACCAAATAACAACAACAACAACAACTTCATTCCTATTTTTTAAGCTTTGTTTAATAGATTTAAAATTGAATTCATAGACATGATCACGTCACCGTAAGTCGGTACACGGCGCTGTTCATCAGTTCGCGAGAGGGAAAATTTCTGGTTTACTCATTCAAGCAGTAGTCGCCGCACGAAGAGCATGCATCGATATACGAACTGTGAGCTGGCAGACATGCACCTAGTGTATAGATTAGCAGAGGGCCATTGACGAGCCGCTCAACGAATTTATGGAGAACGCTTCCCAGACAGACATGTACCTGACCACCGTTTGTTTGCACGTGTGCATCAAAATTTGTGCAATTATGGGTCATTTAGAGGTAACAGGAGTAGTGCGGGCAGACCACGTTCGACGCGAACTCCCACCATGGCAGAAAGTGTGTTCAATGCCGTCCAGAATAATCCTACTACCAGCACACGTGCCGTTGCCTCTGCCTTAGGAGTGTCTCGTTGAAGTGTACAGCGTGTCTGGCACGACGATTCCTTACACCCCTTTCATCTCCAAAGGGTTCAGTTACTGCTCCCCCAAGATCATCCTGCACGCGTGGCTTTTGCGCAGTGGTTCCTTCAAGAAAGTGTTGAAGACTTGAATTTTCCAGCCTATGTTTTGTTCACGGATGAGGCTTATTTCACTCGGGAAGGCTTATTCAATCAGCACAATGCTCATGTGTGGGCACACGACAACCCACACGGTGTGCGCCCCCATGCGGCACAACATCGCTTCGCCATAAATGTGTGGCCAGGTATGGTCGGTGACTGCTTAGTCAGCCCATACCTGTTACAATCCCGCATGAACTCCGCTAAATATCGGATCTTTCTTGAACAAGTTCTACCAGGGTTACTTGACGATGTTCCAGCAAATGTGAGATGCAACATTTGGTTTCAACATGACGGGGCGCCTGCCCATTATGGAAGGTGTGTTCGTGACCATTTGAACAGGCGTTTTGGGCGTTGATGGATTGGCCTTGTTACACCCGTTGCCTGGCCCCCACGCTCACCTGATTTATCGAGCCTTGATTTCTTTCTGTGGGGCCCTCAAATCTATCGTGTATGAATCGCCTGTGGAGACGGAAATGGATCTCGTCTGCGTTGCTGCTACTGTCAAAGAAACTCCAGGTGTGTTCGACCGTGACCTCCGAGCATCTGTTGTAACATCATGAAATGCATCCATCTCGTACTCCATTGTTAATATTATCTCAAATAAATGTTTGTCACTAATTGCTGTCTTTTGTCATTTCTGCTTCTTGTGCCTCTGCTACTACTTTCCGGTTATGGGTTCCTATGCGATTCGCATTCCTTTAGATGTTACCTACCTCCCCTAAACGTTTGTATCAATATTTTTGAGACACCCTGTATACCTACCAGTACTTTTGCAAAAAAAAAAAAAAAATAAATAAATAAAAAGGGGGGGGGGGTATGGAAGAGATTTCTTCAGTGTTAAAATAATTTATTCCTTAAAGTCACATTACTGTGATTTTAAGGAATACACACATAAAGAAAAAAAAAATAATAACAGAAGAAATGTTAGTAATACAAATAAACCGCTGTTCAAAACCTCCAATACAGAAAGGAGGATTCTGAGAAGTCTTCAGTACGCCCATTGCGCGTACTGAAGACTTCTCAAAGGACTTCGCGTCTTTATGGGCGTTGCTCATTCCCGCCTGGCAGGCTTTTTGAAAGCTCAATTTCCGTAAGTGTTCGAAGTGCAAACACAGGCCGATGTCAGCTCACAGGATGGATACTTCACAGTGTTGTCGTTCATGCCACGAGCCCTCTGCAACGAGCAACATATTATCCACTTTCGTGTTCAAATTCAGTACTGCTCAGTCCACCCCAATCATTCATTATCGTCCTTTTCCTTTTACCACTTCGAAAGCGCATTGACGTAAATGAGCACGAATTTCCGTCATTCAAAACAGAAATGCGTCGGCGGTCTTATTTTGAGCGTCAAAATTTGAAAATTCCCACAAGTTCGTTGACAGAAAATGATTATCCAGATCACTTATCAGAGAATTATCTAGATCAATTATCAGAGGATTAGCGGATATTGAGGGTTCAGCTTTCTCTCGAGGTCTGCCTCTACCGAGGACAAGCTTTCATACGTCTATATGACTGCCTTTACAGTCACCATCTGATGGTGACTCGACATGGTGACTCAAGCGCGTACAATTCTGCAAAAACACAACAGCTGCTACGCTTAGTAGCGTAGAAGTTGTTGCACGTGTTAACTCGCCACATGATGTCGTACGGTACATCTACGCGATAATTTTTCCAATCGTTGATGATTACCTTACACACTTTATTATTGTGCAACGGGGTTCAAAAGAGATTTGTATTCTGCACTGAGAAGTAGTAGTGATAGAAGGTTAAAATGAACACCATTTCACCTTTCAACCTGGTCACCAGACAAAATGACACATCAGCAGCCAAGGGTTTCCCACGAAGAAAGGACTTCAGGGCAGGAAAGAGGAAGAAATTCGAGGGTGCAAGGGGAATAAGCAGGATAAGGCAATATTTCAGACCCACATTCTTGGGAACACCTCACTGCAGCATGAGAGGAATGCGCAGATGCATTATCGTGGAGCAGGTGAGCACCTTTTGACAGTTTTTCAGTCTTTTTTTCTTTTATAGTAGCACATATCATCCAACAAACTAATTCCAAAAAACTGACACCATTATCTTGTCAGCACTTGGTTGCGCCTTTGCCATTTTGGGTGGTGGTAATTATGCATTCTGGGCCACAGTAATGGATCCAAGTTTCATCCTAGAAAATAATTCCTGTTGCTTTTCCTGGCAGATCGACAACATTTCGTGTGCACATTGTGCCTGTTCCTTCTCGTAAGGGAGCAAGTCAAGGAACCCATCTAGCAGACATTTTACTCATGTGCAACTGTCAATGAACTCTCAATGTTTTCCACAGATTCTACACTAATTTGGAGCTCTGCAGCTAATTCTTTGATGCTAATACGGCAATCTTGCAGGATTGTTTATACCAATGTGCAACAACACTGTAACCTGGACAGTCTTCTCCATAAACAGAGACCATTCCTTCGTGGATTTTTTTAGCGATGAAAGAGGAACCGAATACCTGATCTGTATTACGCTTTATCCATTGTGAGTGAGGCCACTTCATCCAGCGCTGCAAAAAACAAAAACAAAAACAAATTGTGATATCGAAATTATAATCTGTGGTTTCAACAGATATTTCATATTTCATCAAACAAATAAAGTCATCTTTCTATCACAATTACTTCTAGATGAACACAAATCTCTTTTCACCTCCTTCCTAAAAGGGATTGGGAAGAGGGGATATTTTTTCCAGGTACTCCACAGCTTAACAAAAAAGGGGGGGGGCAGATGTTCCCCTTGTTCATTTCTCCTGCGCAGTAAAGATCAAAGGCTTACTCACCGTCTTCATATGCGTTAGGGAGCAGCCTCCTGTAGCACGTGTGGGCCCTTCCCCAGTCAGGATTGTTCAAGTTGTTGCAACTTCCATCCAGCGTCCGATACCGTGCTAGGGGATTGCAAGGGCCCATCTGGACTCGTGGACCACACGAACTGCTCCGAAGATTACTCTGCACGGGGATGGGTATCGAGGGTAACCCGAACGTCGCTTCTTCCTTCGTGAGCAGGAATCTGAAAAAGGAAAGTTCGTTGTGAACAGTCGTTGATGTGGAAATTAAGAATAAACTGCCAGTAAAGTTCGCATTAAACGAAGGACTGCTCGCACCACCCACCGCTGATGCTTTCTGTTGTGTGGGTGTTTTTAATTCACGATGTCCGATAATATTTTCTGATAGCTTTGCAGAACTGCTAGGCCAGAACTAGTGCGAAACGGAACATGTTCGGAATTGCCAAAGGTGACCGCTGTGAAAAGGTCAGTATACTTTACTAAAGTAATATTTAATTAATAAACCCACTGCGCTGATTCGAATGAGCATAATTAAATTAAATGAATTCTTAATGTAACTATACGTTACGAGTTCCAGACTCTATACAGGCAACCTTCGTCTTACGCAGGGGATTCGTTCCAAGAAATCTGCGTAAAGCGATTTTCCGTGTTATACGGGGAATACCGGATTATTTCACGTCTTTTGACTGTTTTTATTGATTTCTTTTTCTTTTCTCATATTAATGCGGTGTACAAAATATCTTGAAACAAATAATGACTTAGAACAAAAATCACGCAGAACTCATTTATGGCGTAGCAGATTTATTTTATTTTTTCCAAAATACGAATCCAACGTGGTCTGTCTCGCTCGCCTATATTTTGTTCATAAAATTTGCTTATAACATCAGCTGATCGCAGTGTCTAACTGCATCTACACTTGCAAAATCACTGTAATGCTCCTCTAACAAATCATTCACTGATCGTGCGAATTTACAATGATCGATTCTTTTTATATGAGTGCCTCACTAAATTGTAGGTCTTGCAGCTCTTCATTTGTCAGAGGTTGACTGTGGGCATTTAGTAATTCATTCAGATCATCCGTTGTTACACCTACTTCAGTTGCCATGTTACTCATCTCTTCGACAATTCCGGGAATTGTATCTGAGGGTGAGCGCGCTTCACTTTCAGGGAATAATTTTTTCCATACTCCTTTTAAGCAAGATGTTCAAACTTCTTTATATGATTCATCTATGTTATGAGTTGCCTGTAGGATGCTACATTTTTTCCGCCACTCTCTCATACTGTCCTTGTCTAGACCATCAGTGTCTGCAATTAACCGTTGGAATGTTCGCCCTGAATGGTACGCCTTGAATGTGGCTATTACTTCTTGATCCATAGGCTGCAAAATTGGCGTCTTGTCTATCCTTTCTGTATACATGGTACTCCCCAAATTCCAATTCTGCACTGCTTATATCTGTGTGATACCACGTCTCCAATATTGGGAGGTACGAATTCAATTTGAGTTGGAAAATCACTAAGTGATTCCAAATTAAGAGGATGACCAGGAGCGTTATCTAATAGCAGTAAAGCTCGAGGTTCGACACCAATTTTAGAACAATAATCCTTAACCGATGAACAAAAATAATTTTTGAACCAGTCTTCAAAAATTATTTGCGTCACCATAGCTGTGCGGTTGCTCTTCCAAACAAATCGCTTAAAAGCGAATCCCCGTAAATCGGGGGTTATCTGTAATTCGTTGTTTTGCGGAAAATATTAAAATTATAAAGTTACAAAGAAAATATAACCAGGGACGGCCTCTCGAACATGCTGCTGCAGGAAACAGTCATCCAAATAAATCCAGAAAGTCTTGCTAGTGTGCAAATGACCAATCCACAAGTTCCAGTCAATATCTGGGAAGTTAAAATCCCCCATTATGAGACATTCTCATTTACTAGCTCACTATATTTCTCTGTACAATTGTTCGTTGTACTCATTCGAGTAATTAGGCCTATAACACACTCTTATCCTTATTTTTGCTTCCCCAGTGCTTATGTCACACCAAACAGACTCAACATTGCACTGTCCATCTATTTAAACTGGATGCACTTCCTTTGATTTTATGTTTTTCTTAATTAACAGCATAACCCCTCCTTCTTTCCTGTCTTGTTTATCCTTTCTGTATACATGGTACTCTCCAAATTCCGATTCTGCACTGATTATATCTGTGTGATATCACGTCTCTGCTATCCCAACAATATCTGCCTTTGATGTCTTGACCAACACTTCAAATTCATCAAATTTATTTACTATACTTGTAGCATTGGTATACATGCAAGTATACGTGCACCTATTCTTATTATTAGTTACCCTAACACATCCCATATACCCACCTGCTTCACGATGACTGCCACCGGTCCCTGAAACCCCCAACGCCCCTCGCTCCAGGCCGCTGCTTATTCTAATAGAAGTTGTGCAAAAATCACCTTCACCTCTGCCTACAGCTACTTTTAACCTATTAGAACACCAAGTTAGCAGTTTTCCGACCCACCCAACACTGCCTCTATAGCATCAGCAAAGATTCTTACACCCTTTCTATTTTAGCGTATCCCATTCCTGTAGAACCAGTCTCTCAACTATGGATCACCTTCACGTAATATCGCAAGTAATGGAGAAAGCAAATGAATATAAAACACCATTATGCCTGGCATTTGTGGATTATGAAAAGGAATTTGACTCCATACAGCATAAGGCAATGTTTCGGGCACTGGAAAGACAAGGCATAGATACTCCATATATTATGATTTTGAAGAAAATATATGAGAGTGCTACATCCTTTATTAGACTAGACAAAGACAGTAGCAAATTTAAAATCGAGAAAGGAGTTCGACAAAGAGACACAATATCTCCGAAGCTGTTTACTGCTGCCCTTGAGGAAGCTTTCAGAAGATTAGACTGGTCGCAGAAAGGAGTCAATGTGAACGGAGAGTACCTAAACCATTTACAATTTGCAGATGACATCGTGGTCATAAGCCATGATCCAAAAGATTTAGAGGAAAATCTTAATCAGTTGTGCAGAGTTAGTAAGGATTTTGGACTAAAGATGAATATGGCTAAAACAAAAATAATGATGAATAAGTGCCACAGAAAAGGGAAAGGAAAATAGTTCCACAGAAAGGGACGTAATGATTGAAGGAGCAGTAATTGAAAAGGTGGAGTCATATAATTATCTGAGATAAGTTATTAGCTTTAATAATGATAAATGGGTGGAAGTCAAGAGAAGAATAAATTTTGGATGGATAGCATTCAGCAAATATAGTCACATACTGAGGAGCAATATCCCAGTTTGTCTGATGTGTCAAATAATGAACCAATGTGTACTCCCCACCATGACTTATGGAAGTGAAACTTGGACACTCACCAAAAGAATGTGTAAGACACAAAGTCTTACAAATTAAATTAAATGTCTATATAATTGATGATAGAACGCTAGATTGAGTGATATTGTAAACCTCAAAAGAAAACACTTAAAATCACAAATATTGTTTAAGATAGCGGGTCTCACGCTAATGGAATTTAATTAAGTGGGGTCTATAGTTAATGTAAAAGCAAATACACCGTGAAAATAAACATTAGAAACAGATATACGATCAGTGCCCACACCGGAAACAGCAAGCGAAGATAGCAAGATGGAACAGTGGGGGGTAAACTGATAGAATGGCAAGGGACGGATTGCTCCAGAGATGACAATAGGGGTACCAGTGGGGGGGAGCGTTCTTGTTTACTGCAAACAGAGCAGGCGGGGCGAGACGAATCAAGTAAATGGACGCAGGTGTTTTCTGGATGATACTGAGCTCCGAAATTTCGATCACCTTCCAGAATATTCGAGAATTCTCTAGAAACGGAAGTCCTCTCTACACCGGAAGGAGCTCGACCATCCTGTCATGGGTCATAGGCAAATGAGAATGGAGACGATCATGGTCAGATAGAAATGATTGGTCGAAGAAAGGAGGGGCATTACAAAATTTTGGGAAATAAAAGGGGAAGAGCTCGCGCAAAAAAATGGGTGATAAAGTTTTTCAGAGATGATAAAGTTTTTCGATATGTGATAAAGTTTTTTTCAGAAGGCGATAAAGTTTTTTCGGAGAGTGATGAAGTTTCTTTGGAGGGCGAAAAGGGTGTTTTTGGAAAGATAGGCCCAGGAAACAGTCCCCGGAAGCGATCCACCAGTAGAACCAGTTATGGTGAGTTCACTAAATTCTGATAGCTTTAACAAAGTGTAGATAAGTTACGGAAAGGGGAACTTTCTCGAGATGGAACATTGAAGTCCGAAAGCGTCCACCGAGAAATATATTTGAAAGGAGGGCAGCGAGATAATGCTAACAGAAGAACACCGTACCGTCCTGTAGAAATAAAGTGATGGGAAGCGACCCCCTACTGAATGATCCGGCACAGCAAAGAAGGATACGACACCAGGATGATCGGCAAAGCGAAAAGTGTCCCTGGCAAAGTTTAGAATTCCAGATGAACGTTCCCAAACCAATGGAGGACCCGACGCAGAGCAGAAAGTCACAGGCCACACGTTGTATTAGCGGTAAGATCCAAATCCCCAGAAGTAAGTGGTTAAACAACGAATTTACCTCTATGTAATTGCAAAGGACTGCAGGGAAGATAGATAAATATTAAGTGAGATTTAGGGAAACATACAGTTAATTAAATGCATGTTGTATAGATAAGTAAGGAAATTTTTATTTTATTTTTGTTACACAGAGCATTAAAACTATGATAAATGAATTAGCTTTCGGCTGGGTGGCAGCCTTCATCAGATTAAAATACTTCGAATGGCAGTTGGAATAGAGATGCGCTGCCAGGATGGTGCGTGAGGCACATGGTTAATTGTTTGTTGATGTTTGTGGCTGTGACGTATGGTGGTGACGTGGCCAGCGTTTGTCTATGGACAGAATTACTGCTTCTGTGATGGGGTTAAGTTGACAACCACTGTTCCTGTTCAACGAGGTATCCGAGCATTTTATACTTAACGATTCCAACCAGGTGCGTCTTAGGCAATGGTGGGACTTGTCTACAACTACGACATCGCGGTGTGGGTCGATGTCGTGGTGGGTTGTCCAGACATGCTCGGCAATAGCTGAGTGTTCTACATCCGCCAAACGGATCGCCCTTTTATGTTCTGAGAGGCGTTTCTCGAGACGACGTCCAGTCTCTCCAAAGTAGCAGCTCGTGCAGTCACGGCAAGAGATGCGATAGATCACACCACTCTGTAGAAGGGTGGGTACAGGTGTTTTTATGTTGGAAAGGAGAGAACGCAGTTTCTTTCCTGGGAGTTGG
Organism: Mastigoproctus giganteus; assembly: GCF_048544385.1. Classification (NCBI taxonomy): domain Eukaryota; kingdom Metazoa; phylum Arthropoda; class Arachnida; order Uropygi; family Thelyphonidae; genus Mastigoproctus; species Mastigoproctus giganteus. The sequence continues at coordinate 259,042,018 of NC_143577.1, forward strand.
ATGCACTTTACCCCATGCGATCTTAGGATTCTACCGATCTGCTGTGACAGGTTGGGGTAGTATGGGATGAATGCCCTCGTGGAAGACTCGTCACTGTTGGCGTTGCTGTTGGTCGTCACGTTGTCGCGTGCTTGTAGATCACATCTGTTAAGGACATCGATGGGGTAGCCACACCTCGTAAGGTCTACTTTGACTCTGGTGATCTCTTTGCACCTTTCATCTGCAGAGCTGGAGTGTGTCCAGGCGCGAGTTAGCAAGGTTCGGGCGGTTGAGAGGAGGTGGCCCCGTGCGCGTGCTGACTGGAAGTTGGTAAATTGGCCAGCACACATAGGCTTACGATAAACTGTCGTCTTCAAGCATGTGTCTTCGCGCCGGACAAGTGTATCTAGGTATGGTATAGAGTTGTTCGACTCCAGCTCAATCGTGAATTTTATGAAGGGCGACAGTGAGTTGAGGTGGGTTAGGAGTCGCTGACCTGAGTCTCTAGGGATCACTACGAACACATCGTCTACGTAGCGACACCAAAAGGCAATGTGATCCGGTGCGTGTGTAAACGCACGTCCCTCTAACTCCTCCATCACGATGTTTGCTGTGACCGAGCTGACAGGGGAACCCATTAAACCATTAAACATGATTGCACCCCCTGTTAAGCACAGTCTGAGGGCGGCAGAAATGTCATCAGGCATCAGCTTAGTTCTGTCGCTGAGGGTTCCATCATTATCCAAGAGTTGTTTTGCGCAAGAGATGGCAAGTTCCACAGGGATGGAGGTAAAGAGTGATACGACATCGAACGATGCCATGACTTGATCTTGCGAGATGGATATAGTGCGGATCCTTTCTATGAGCTCAACACTGTTGGAGACGGTGTAGGTGGTCTTGCCAACTAGAGGAGAAAGAAGTCTCGAGACAAATTTAGACAGCTCGTAAGTCGGTGATCCACAGCAGGATACAATAAGTCTTAGTGGCGTGCCTTCTTTGTGCACTTTCGGCAGGCCGTAAAACCATGGGATCTGATGTCGTAGTTGTAGACAAGTCCCACCATTACCTAAGACGCACCTGGTTGGAATCTTTAAGTATAAAATGCTCGGATACCTCGTTCAACAGGAACAGTGGTTGTCAACTTAACCCCATCACAGAAGCAGTAATTCTGTCCATAGACAAACGCTGGCCACGTCACCACCATACGTCCCAGCCACAAACATCAACAAACAATTAACCACGTGCCTCACGCACCATCTTGGCAGTGCATCTCTATTCCAACTGCCATTCGAAGTATTTTAATCTGATGAAGGCTGCCACCCAGCCGAAAGCTAATTCATTTATCATAGTTTTAATGCTCTGTGTAACAAAAATAAAATAAATTATGAATCCAGAGCACGCAGGCGTGTTTTATTATGTAAGTAAGGAAATATCATAGAAATAGTTTAATGAAGGATGGTTTACAGTTGTGGTCTATTTACCGATCAATTAATGAAGTAAAAGTAATAATTTTGGACGGGTTAGCCTATAGAGCAGGTACAGTTGTATGTTATTTATATAATGTTACTGAAGTAGAGAAATTAGTCGCTATATGCTGAAGTTTACCTGAGGGAATGAAGAAATAAATAATTCCATGTATATTTCATTAACATGTAACTTTAAAGTGCTGGGGAGAGAATAGAATAGAATAGTTTGTAGAGTGGACATAATTCCAGAAGAAGAATTGTTTCAACCATGAAGAAGAATGTAGGATTGTGCTAGATAGGTATGAAAAAGGAAGATATAAATAAATAAATAATAAATGTCAATTGTAATTAAGAAAGAGTTAAATTAAACTGATCGTACGAGATGTTAGTGGGCCTATAGTAAGAAGAAGATGATGGATGGGAGAGCTTAATGACCAGGAACGTGATCCATGCCCTGTACCTATATATGAAGTGAATAATGTGTAATGATTTGTCTTATCTTTTATTTGTAAGTATGTATAATAAACTGATTGTATTTCACTTAATGCAAATAGCGTTTGGTCATTTCTGAACACACAGCAAAACCCAAAGGAGGAGTGCACTAATATAGAAACTCCCTCAGAACCGGAATTCTTCTGTGAGATAACAAGTCAGATGCAAAGTGGGGATTTTTAAGAATATAAATAATAATAAATACTGTAATAAATAATACAGAATAATAATAAAAAAAAAACCCCACCCCCACAATTGGCGATATGCCAGCCAGGAAAACTCCTCAACGGAAGGCTGTGTTTAGGAATGACAAAACAAATATTCATTATAATCAGTTGCTGAAACTGTAAAATTCAGCTGGCGAGCCAGAAAGTGTAAGTTAGAATTATTCATGTATTATTCAGTGGATTATAGATTGAACAGGTAAATAACTGTGGATTTGAATAGGCAAGTATTGATTTAGCATTGAATTGGAAATTATTATTTATGTACCATTGAATTAATTATTGAGATTGATCAGGTAAACTTCAAGGATAGATAAGTGTAGATATAAAGATAATTATTGATTTTTTAATTATTAAAATTAAAAATTAATTTTTATAATTATTGGTTGTTGAATTTTGGCAAATTGATCATTGATCAAGCAGGTAAATGTGAATTGGATTATCTAATATAGGTAAGGAATGGTAGAAAGATTAAGCGGGAGACTTATTGATTAGTTAAAGTTGATAGCTAGAGAGTAATAAATATAAAAATGCCAAGAAAGGGTAGGAGACGCGGTGAGGATTGCGAAAATATTGGGGGCCACAGTAAGGAATACGAAGGCCAAGAAGATCCAGAGGTGAGAATGGTAAGCATCGTAGCCAAGGGGTCAGGGCAAATCAAATACAGTGAGTATTTGAAACCATTTAAGGGGGAATCAGGTGAAAGAGTGGAAAAATTCATTAATAAATTAAAGCTAATTAAGGATAGGGAAGAGTTAAGCGATATTGATATCATAACTATAGGGGAATTTAAATTAGAAGGACAGGCATTAGAAAAATACAGGCAGGCTACAGTGGCAGAAGAAGTAGAAACGCTCCACAGATTTACTGAAACATTAAGAAAATTATTTGGGAGAAAGAATGACTTGTTAACCAGCATAGGAAAATTGGGAGGATACACGCAGACCACTCGCGAAACAGTAAGCGAATTCCACCAGCGACTTCTAAATTTAAAAATAAATACAGAAACATCAGAATCGGAGAAACAGGCGTTCGAGAAGATACTAACAGGGCAATTCATCACAGGGCTCAGGCACAATTTTAAAAAGGAAGTACTAAGGAAAAAACCAGAAACATTAACGGAAGCGTACACTCTCTCATTAGAAGAAGAAAGACTTGAAAACTTTAGTAGAAATACGGGGGCAAAGGAAATAAACGCAGTGACCGACAGAAAACAGCCAGAAACAGGGAAGGAATCAAAGGAGTGGGGAAATGAAATCGAAGGGTTATCTAAACATTTAAATAGCATCGAAAGGAAGATGGAATGGATGATGGAAAGGCTCTCTTTAAGCAATGATGCTAGGGAAGATCCGCAACAAGCTGAAGTGAAACAAAGATTGGGTAGAGAATTAAATTCACGAACAAACGAGGGGAGAGACAAGGATGGGGGTCGTAAATGGTGTTATAGGTGCCAGAACACCGACCATTGGACCCGCGACTGCAAAGTGAGATGGGGTGCTAAAGATAACTGGGAAAGGGGAGAGTATTGGGAACGAGACAGGTACCCACACTTTAAAAACCCCAGAAACATGGACAAGCAAAGGGAGCAAAGGCATTGCGCTAAACATTGTCAGTACAGGAATGAACGAGAGCGTATTAACAATGCCGTAGTTAAGAGACATAGATCTTTTAGACACGCCCGCTGGGAGAGGCAAGCATTACACATAAACACAACCAAAGGAAAAAACATATCTTTAGGTGCTGTAAGTGATAATGGCAGGGGAAACGACCTGTTATATGTAAAGGGCAGCTTAGGAGGGGTACCAGGTAAATTTCTGGTGGACACAGGAGCCTCAAGGTTTATTTTAATGTGGGATTACCTCATCAGATTCTACAAAGGGTCAAATAAGGGAGATGTGAGATGTTGCCGCAAAGTTCTAGTGGAGGGGGTAGGTGCTGAAGAAATTTACACCGATTATATAGTTAGAGACAAGATAAGACTACGGGGATGTGAAAACATGGTGCCCCATTCATATTTAGTGGCAAACAGGGTAAACAGTCGTCGACATGACGCGATACTAGGAACGGACTTACTAAAGAAATTAGGAGCCAAGATAGATCTGGGCAGGGGCAGCATTAACTTCGGTAGTGATACCCCTGAGAGTCCTAAAGTAGATAGAAGGCGAAATGCAGGCGGCAGAGTGCAGTATGAGACAAAAAGAGGGGAATCTTCGAACGGAAGGAGTGTGAAGGAATCAGAAAGGCGTAAGGCAAACACTATTGATAAGGTTCTGATTGCTCAAGAAGAATTAAGGGAATTAAAGAATAGGAACAAAACTAATAGGACTAATGAGAGCAAGTGCCAGGAAAGTGGAAGGATGTTACACGTGGGAGTCTTGGAAATGAGAGAAAGAGTTAATGTAAATTCTGGAAAGAAAACGTCTCGAATGGAAGAGAGACATGAAGATAGCCAACTTTTATATAAAGTGGAAGAAAGTGGCAATGAAGAGAATCGCAATCAATTAAAGGCAACAACAGAGCTCAAAGGAATCGAAGGACTGGAAACACAGAACAGAAAATTCCAATAGGGAAAGGATCCACAAGTTGGAGGAAATAAACAGGATGCAGCAAATGTATTTAGGAGGTTTATTCGATGAAAATATGGGATGGGAGTAGATTTAGTTGGCCTAATATATTTAGATTGTGTATATGTATATATTTTTATAGAGAATGCTAAGGGCGTCACATACAGCTATGGGAGGTAAACAGGTAGACACTGGATTAGTATAGTTTCGAAATTTAGCAGTGGGTCAAGCAATTGGTTTTCTAATGAATATAGATAATCTTTGAGGAAAACTAGAAATACTGATTATGGGAGGCGTCACCGAGGTGATTTTGGCGTCAGAGGATAGTGAAGCACAAGAAGCTGTATATAAAGGGGATCGGTAAATAGATATACAGTGGACCAAAATTGCGGGAAAGGGTGTATTAGAATAGAAAAATTTACACATGCATAAATTTTTCTGGCAAGGGTTGACGATTGTAAGACACAAAGTCTTACAAATTAAATTAAATGTCTATATAATTAATGATAGAACGCTAGATTGAGTGATATTGTAAACCTCAAAAGAAAACACTTAAAATCACAAATATTGTTTAAGATAGCGGGTCTCACGCTAATGGAATTTAATTAAGTGGGGTCTATAGTTAATGTAAAAGCAAATACACCGTGAAAATAAACATTAGAAACAGATATACGATCAGTGCCCACACCGGAAACAGCAAGCGAAGATAGCAAGACGGAACAGTGGGGGGTAAACTGATAGAATGGCAAGGGACGGATTGCTCCAGAGATGACAATAGGGGTACCAGTGGGGGGGAGCGTTCTTGTTTACTGCAAACAGAGCAGGCGGGGCGAGACGAATCAAGTAAATGGACGCAGGTGTTTTCTGGATGATACTGAGCTCCGAAATTTCGATCACCTTCCAGAATATTCGAGAATTCTCTAGAAACGGAAGTCCTCTCTACACCGGAAGGAGCTCGACCATCCTGTCATGGGTCATAGGCAAATGAGAATGGAGACGATCATGGTCAGATAGAAATGATTGGTCGAAGAAAGGAGGGGCATTACAAAATTTTGGGAAATAAAAGGGGAAGAGCTCGCGCAAAAAAATGGGTGATAAAGTTTTTCAGAGATGATAAAGTTTTTCGATATGTGATAAAGTTTTTTTCAGAAGGCGATAAAGTTTTTTCGGAGAGTGATGAAGTTTTTTTGGAGTGGTATATTTTAGAAGGAGTGATGAAGTTTCTTTGGAGGGCGAAAAGGGTGTTTTTGGAAAGATAGGCCCAGGAAACAGTCCCCGGAAGCGATCCACCAGTAGAACCAGTTATGGTGAGTTCACTAAATTCTGATAGCTTTAACAAAGTGTAGATAAGTTACGGAAAGGGGAACTTTCTCGAGATGGAACATTGAAGTCCGAAAGCGTCCACCGAGAAATATATTTGAAAGGAGGGCAGCGAGATAATGCTAACAGAAGAACACCGTACCGTCCTGTAGAAATAAAGTGATGGGAAGCGACCCCCTACTGAATGATCCGGCACAGCAAAGAAGGATACGACACCAGGATGATCGGCAAAGCGAAAAGTGTCCCTGGCAAAGTTTAGAATTCCAGATGAACGTTCCCAAACCAATGGAGGACCCGACGCAGAGCAGAAAGTCACAGGCCACACGTTGTATTAGCGGTAAGATCCAAATCCCCAGAAGTAAGTGGTTAAACAACGAATTTACCTCTATGTAATTGCAAAGGACTGCAGGGAAGATAGATAAATATTAAGTGAGATTTAGGGAAACATACAGTTAATTAAATGCATGTTGTATAGATAAGTAAGGAAATTTTTATTTTATTTTTGTTACACAGAGCATTAAAACTATGATAAATGAATTAGCTTTCGGCTGGGTGGCAGCCTTCATCAGATTAAAATACTTCGAATGGCAGTTGGAATAGAGATGCGCTCCCAGGATGGTGCGTGAGGCACATGGTTAATTGTTTGTTGATGTTTGTGGCTGTGACGTATGGTGGTGACGTGGCCAGCGTTTGTCTATGGACAGAATTACTGCTTCTGTGATGGGGTTAAGTTGACAACCACTGTTCCTGTTCAACGAGGTATCCGAGCATTTTATACTTAACGATTCCAACCAGGTGCGTCTTAGGCAATGGTGGGACTTGTCTACAACTACGACATCGCTAAAATGGTCTTGGGCAGGACACATAGCTCGAAGACATGATGACAGATGCACTAAGAAAATAACAGAATGGTACCGAAGAGGAGCTAGAAGAAAACCTGGAAGACAAAGGCTGAGATGGATAGATGAAATTCATGAGTTTTTGGGTAGTAAATGGATGGCCAGTGCTCAAATTAGAAGGAACTGGAAAGTTCCTGGAGAGGACTTCATCCTGCAGTGGATTGAAAATGGCTGATGATCATGATGCAAGAAAGCAAGCTTATGCAGCATCAGCCAAAAAAGAAAAAAATTAAATTAAATTAAAATTAAAAAAAAAAACGCTCCGATTTCATCACTCAGTTCGTTTCAGATACCTGTCCAGCACGGCCTTAAATTTATTTAGGCTATCAACTTCCACAACAAGAGATGGAAGTCTATTCCACCAACCAACTACCCACTGGCTAAAGGCAAACGTCTACAATTGTCGTTCCTCAATTTGAATTTATGCCCACTCAGGTGATTATTCTGAGCAAGAGGAAGAATTCCATCAGCATTGAGCATGCTCAAACCATTCAAGGCTTTATACACCACAATCAGATTACATCCCAAGTGCGAAGTAATCGGATTCAGTCTCAAGACACTGTAATCTGAAAAAGTTAAGCCTTTCTTCGTAAGAGCAACCCTTCGTTCCATTCACTAATCTTGTTGCCCTTCTCTGTACTCGTTCCAACAGATCTACATTCTTCTTAAAATGAGGCCTCCAGACCTGTATACGGTACACAAGGTGTGGCTTGACCATTGCCTTATATAAGGGGATAATCACCTCCTTATCCCTGCTAGAAAAAATCTTGTATATCATTGACAACACACCATGAGATACTCTTGCAGACCGTCTGCACAGCTCAGAATTTTATATCTGCCTGCACAATTACCCCCAGGTCCTTTTCATTCTCTAAAACTGTCAGCGTAGTACCACAGAGGTGATACGTTACTCTGAGGTTACTTCTTTCCATATGTAGTACTTTACATTTGTCAATGTTAAACTTCATTTGACACCTCTCAGTCCATCTGCTCAACTTTTCTAGATCCTGTTTCTGCAGCGTCGTGTCGTTAGTATCACGACGCTGCTGCAACATCGTGTCATTAGTGTCTTTAACAACCGTGCCAACCTTCGTATCGTCTGCAAACTTGGGCATTAAGCCTGATATACCATCATAAATGTCATTTATAAATACAGAAAATAACAATGGACCCAACACTGAACCCCGAGGGACTCCACTAATAACATTAGTCCTCGAAGAGCATTGTCCATTGATTACCACACTCTGTCTTCTCCCCCTCAACTATCCCTTTATCCATAGAGCAATTTGCCTCCAATGCCACACTGCTCCAATTTGTGCAGCAGTCTTCCATGTGCAACAGTATCAAAAGCCTTTCGAAGATCCAAATATATGATATCAAAGTTATTCTTTTCATCCAGTTACTTTGTGACTACATCATAGTATCCAATCAAACTGGTCAGGCAAGACTTCCCCTTAACAAACCCATGCTGTGTCTGAGCTGTAACTGAAGTCTTGTCTAGATGATCCTGCAGTGCTTCTTTAACCAGTGCCTCCATTAATTTCCCTGGAACAGAAGTTAAACTAACAGGTCTGTAATTACCTGTGTCTCCCTTTGATCCTCCTTTGTGGATTGGGGTCACATTTGCACATCTCCTGTCAATGGGTACCTGCCCCGAGTCCACAGAACCTCTCATAATTATGACTAAGGGTTTCTTAATTCTTTGCCGCCTCCTTTAATATAACTGGTACCCGATATATTACGATTTTGAAGAAGATATATGAGAACGCTACCTCCTTTAATTTTTAATGAATTTATTTATTTTAAATTTAATTAATAATTAATTTTTTTGTTTTATTTTATTATTATTATTTTTTTTAATTTACTTAAATTATTTTTGTGTTATTTATTTACTTATTTATTTATTTTTATTACTTTATTTTATTTTAATATTTCTTTTTTATTTACGTTATTTTATTTTATTTTTTATTATTTTTTTTGCTGGCTTCCAGGTTTGGGCAGCCTGGGGGCGGGATTGATGGCACCCACCGGCATTGCACTGCCTCTGGTGGGTGCGGGATTTTTGGTGCAAATTGCACTGACAAAGCAGTAGACCCTGGCCCAGCATCATGTCTTACAGATGGGCACCTGATGTCAGGCACTCAGATGGTGCCTGCTCCCTGGTGCCAAAGAGGCCTGTGTTTATTTTTATTTTTTTATTTTTATTGACACAGAATATATAGGTGGAGATGGACATTAGTCTGGGTGCCACCCTTGACATGTATACATAGAATACAATACAATCCTCAAACTTTCACTCTGGTGGGGCATTGGCATGCCCCAATGAAAAAAAAATGGGGATCACCATCACTATCGACCCCCTCTCCTTCCTACTTCAACCCCTAGTCTTCAGCCTTCCCTCCTGGAGTATAAAGAAGAAGGAAAAATTCTTCTTTATACTTGGGCATGACCACCAGGTCAATGGAGTTTACAATAAATTAATCAATACAAATTTAATCGTATTTAGCAGTCACGGGCTTGAACCCAGGCTCACTCAAAGAGCATGTGCTACTTCACTCGGCTACATCTATGGAAAAGGACCTTTGTTTCGGTTTCCATAATGCAGGAGGAATATTGTTGCATCCGAAAGAGCAGGACTAAAATATTTACAAACTATAGAAATATTTAAAATATTTACAAAATACTAAACTATTTACAAATATACAAACTATATGGAGACAGTTGTCTTGCAATGTGTCGAACGTTTGCATGAGTCCTACGTACACACTGTACATTGTCAAAAGAATGTGCCTGATTCTTCCCAATAACCCATTTTGTTCCCTCCATTTAACGTTCACGAACCTCCTGCACGTGCTTCACTGTCTAATACATGACCATGCTCAGCATCATTTGATGTTCCATCGTAACGTTTTTGTATATTAATATCAGTTGAAGAAGGGAGCCATCGTCCTGATATAGATTGTATGATTGTAAATAATTTTGTATTTTTAAATATTTTAGTTTTATGTAAATATTTCTATAGTTTTGTATAATAATAACATTATAGTAATATACTACTATAATAACGCACTGATCGAAATCTAATCAGGAAATGACCTATGTAATTATTTAACCGCGCATTTGTAGCGATGTAATTGCCCCGCACTCTTCTCCCATTGGCTCGAATAAATATCACTAGGAGAAAAACTTTTTTAATGCGTAGAAATATAATGTGTTTCCCTAGACTGAAGCTGTAAACTTTAATCCGGTGCTGCCGACAGCAACACCAGAGATTCAACAACCTTTGCTGATTAAGATAAAAAATAAATAAATGTGAATATCGAAACCGTTCCTTGCGTGTCTAAAAACGTTAAGCAGTGGAATGGGGGAGCGGCGATATACAAGGTAATGACTAGGGTTCGGATTTTTATAACCTTAAAAATGTCGAAACGTGATGAAAATATGTCAGTAAATTTAACCTTAAATATGACTAAATAATTTACCTTTACATACCGTATAAATGATAATATTTACTTCTTTTATTCTTTTAAAGTTGTACAACGACTCGTTATATATAAATTTCTAACATAACGTTAGAAATTTAACGAAATATAACGAAAATATCACAATTTGCAAGGTTTTTTTTTTTGAAATATAAACATTAAAATAATTTTTTTTAAACATACAAAAACCAAAATGTATAGGCTGAGGTACTAGGCTACTAACAATTAAGTTGCTAAGTACGTTCCATGGCATTGCGATACCTGTATCCACTCCAAATGTTTTGGAGTTAAATCTCCTTCTATCATCCGCTATTATTTGCTTGCAAGCAGAGAAGGACCTCTCAACATCACAAGATGTGATCGCGGCAAAATTAAACGCCTTAATGACATCGGGAGCTAGAAGAAGTCCTTCAACGGCCGCATCCTCTAAAACTTGGGAAATTTTGCATATGGGAAAAGCATACCTGGTGAGGAACTTCGTGAGGTACAGAAATGATGAAGGAAACAACACCCACACAACAACGGAAACAAAACGGTACAACAGAGGGACTTCGTTCAAAAATGGCAACGTAGCACTGGCTGCCATGATACAGATGCATCACTGCAAAAGGTGAATCTAGCAACAGCTGCACGATTAGTTTTATCCGGAACCTTTGATGCAAGGAGATACGATTTAAACGGTTCATCTGCATCAAGCTTTCCAACAATAAAATTAGCTATACAGTATATCTATCTGCCTTCACACCTGAAATTCTCCTTCTCCTTACGTTCGCTTCGTGCAATAACGCTATAACGTTATGCTGTTGTAATTGGGATACTTTCGCGCATGAAACCTTAAAAATGTATTTATATATTTATTTAAGATTATTTATAAGAATTATTATTATTTTCCGATTTATACGAAAAAACTAAATATGCACGAGCATTAAATTTGGAATGTCCATATATCAAAGCGTCCAAAAATAAAAATTATGATAGATCTATTACCAGGTAATTAATTAACTTTCTTAAATAAACTAAATGCAACAAGGCATAATATTTAAGAGTTTAAGTTCAATATAATATCGGTGTAGATACACCATAGATAACTCTTAAAGAACAACTACGATAGCAGTGTAAAAGGCATCATTTCAACTGTATCTCATATTGTGCTCTTCCTTCAAAACGAGTTACCCGCGTATTGCACTACCTCGAATAAGTAACGCTTCACTAATAGAGAAGACTGTTGTTACTTGTCTTACCACCACCCACCGATGAAAAGCCAACCAGCTTTGAAACGGTGCCTTCTGAGTGATGGTATTCACTGAGAACAAGTAACAATAGTCTTCTCTATTAGTGAAGCGTTACTTATTCGAGGTAGTGCAATACATGGACAACTCGTTGTGAAGGAAGAGCACAATATGAGATACAGAAGAAATTATGCCTTTCACGCTACTTTCGTAGTTGTTCTTTAAGAGTTATCTATGGTGTATCTACACCGATATTATATTTATTAATTAATTTCCGTACCTCTTTATTGCACGCGTTGCAATATATTATTTTTCCATCCGTTTGGTGTGTGTCTTGAGACTTTTTTTTTTTTTTTTTTTTTTGAAAACCCCAAACACGAAAGGTATCAAAACCTATAGTACTTAGTACCGTGCATGGGTCGAAGGAGAAGTATGGGGGGAGGGGGATGCCAGAAACTTTGCTCTAGAGACTAAACATGGGTTTCACCACTTCAAGCCTCCAATAAGCAAAGTGGCGGTATTTCACCGGTTGATGAAAGTCATCTACCACCTACAAAAGAAATCTATTTTCTAAAAAGCTCAATTTTGCTCGATTTTGGCTTCATTTCGCCAACAGCTGAAGTCTCTACTGAAGTATAAAATAAGTTGAACGAATAAGTCGTTGAACTCAGTATAAGGCGAAACTACTGTAAAGTTTTAAATTATAGCTAAAATTACACTACGGTGTCGTTGAGTGACTAAAGAGCCAATCGAAATAACTTTGGGATTTAGACGCTCGTGCCCGCCCAAGCTGGAATGTGAAATATTAAATGTAAATTCCCACGGTTTTTTAGAAATATATTTTAAATTAATTTGATAAATAATTTGTCGATTATCGTAAGACGAAATATGAAAGTTTTATGTCAGCAAGTATAAAACTATGCAATTGCGATATTTCCTACAAAATGTCAGGAGTTTATCTAATAAGCTCCACTCCCTCCAAAAGCTTTTAACTCTAATCATCTGTTTAACGGAGACCTGGCTGACAAATGAGCGACAAATTGATATACCTCTTAAAACTCCCCCTTACAAAGGTATCGGAAATAGTAGAGGTATGGGAAGAGGAGGGGGCGTCCAAATATTCTTTCCAATCCAGTGGCAGGCGACTAGAGTTAAACTAAGCCAGTCTAACAACTTTGAAGCTTTGTGTGTAACGCTGATGAACCGACAAATGAAAATACAACTCTGTTTGGTTTACCTCCCTCCTTACCATTCCGAAGTTACACGGATTGAACTTCAGACCTGGTTAGTAACAAGCTTAGCCCCTACTCAGCAAACTGTTGTAGGTGGAGACTTCAATATGCCAGTCCCAAGACATGTAAAAGCTCTACAAGACTTAACGTTAACCTTGAATTCTTTATATCTAACGAGACATATCACACCGCCAACGAGAAAAGGTCAAGCTTTAGACCTAGTATTCCACAACTTCCCCAACTGGAATAACATACCCAACCCCTTCACATTCTCATCAGATCACTCACCTATCACCTGTACCTTCTCCATACCAACGTTGTCGGAAAAGAAAATTAGAAATTACTATTCGGATACTCACTCTGATCTGATTTTTTCTCCAAAATTCCTGAAACCTGATATAGTTATCAACCATCTCTCAACCATTAATTGGGATAATTTATCGTCGCTATGTGTTGAAGAAGCAATCCAGACCCTAGTTGAGCAATTGAGACATATCGCCACGATCGGAGCGTCTAAACAAGTCAGAATTACTGAGAGAACCCAGCGGTGGTTCCATTCGGATATGAAAATTGCCTTTAGAAGTAAGCAGAGGGCATATAGAAAATGGTTAAAATCGAGAAGCAGTACAGACCACGAAACCTTTAAAAGAGAGAGAGCTCGTTTCCTTCGCTTCAAGAGAGGAGCACATCAACAGTATATATTATCCCAAATTACAAAAACCAGGAGAATTTTCCCAAAGCGCAACAACCATCTCAATATGGATGAAAAGCTATTTGAGGAGTGGACTCGCATTTCTTTCGATCATCAAGATGCGACCATTGAATTTTCGCCCCTACCTAGTGTAAACCAGAACACTCTTTCTGCCATGGATGATGTTATTCTCACTAAGCAGCAGCTCATTGACGCCATAAATGGCCTGCCCAACAAAGCTACTAAGGGCCCTGACGGTATACCGCTGTTTATAGTTAAGGTGTGCTCTGTGTACATAGTGGATCTTCTCTTAAACATCTTCCAGAAGTTTTTTAAAGACAGGCACCATACCGGAAATCTGGAAATCTTATTATGTCAAACCTGTCCCTCTAAAATTGGAAATCCCAAGATGCCTAAGGACTTCTGTCCAATCTCCATAGGATGCACATTATTAAAGATATTCGAAAAACTCATACACCCAGTGATTATTCAACACTGTTTTGCTCACCGACCACCCTACCTCCACACAGTCCTGCACCATAGGTCCACGACCTCTAATCTCCTCGATACTCTCTTCAGAGCACAAAAAGCCTTGAATGACAGAGCCCAACTAGACATAATCTTCTTCGATATCAAATCTGCCTTCGATACTGTCTCCATTCCTACACTTATACGCATCTTAATAGAATATTTCAAAGTATCTAACCAAATTGTCGGCATTCCGAAGTCCTTACTACAGCGGAGACACTTAATTATAACCAACGGAACTCACCAGAAAACAACTTATACAACGAGGGGTGTACCTCAAGGTGGGGTGATGTCGACAACCCTCTTTGCAATCCTACTTGAACCATTCCTCGCAAAAAATCCAAATTTTAGTTCCTTCGCTGATGATCTAAAATTCTTTATCAATTCAAAAGACCCCAAACAGATACAAAAAATTAATAATGAAACCTCCAAGCAAATTCAACAGTTAATTGACTTTTTACAGCGAGCTGGACTCCAATTCAACAATGCCAAGTCAGCGCACATTACAATCACAAAGAGGAAGGTCAAGAATGACATTCGAGTTATGGTTAATTGTGAGTCAGTCCCCAAAGTTTCATTTCATACTGGCCTGGGACTAACGTGGGATGAAGACTTAAATTTCGAGAAACACTTCCTAAAGGCAAAGAAGAAGACCTATGCTGCTTTCTGGGCTATCCGCCAAGAGCTCGCAGGCTGTCACAACACCAGACTGATTGGACAATATATTAATAAATGTCTCACACCCATACCACTATATGCCTCAGAAATCTGGTCCTCTGCATCTACCTCTCGATGTAATAAATTTCTATCAATGGAATATTGGATTCTGCGGTGGCTGAACCGTCTGGGAGGGAACCCCTTCACAATCTCGAAATCCATTCTCCTAGTCAACCTGGGCATGACCTCCTGGAAGCTAATTGTCCTAAAAAAAATCTGTCAACGCTTACCAAGCTGCTAACTCGCCATATTGATGCCCCATCAATAAAAGATATCATCGCACGAACAAGAGGAAGAAACAGAAGGCAGACCGAGCATGGGCGTACCGAGGTGAACATGTGCTCGAAGGTGCTCCAGAAATTTATCAGTTTTAAATGGTTTTGTAAAACTATTCAGTGGTGATTTTTCGTCTACCAGGGACTAAACTCACAGAGGATCTCTAGATCTGGACAAGCTGCATCAGGTCGTCAGATTCAAGGTAATTTTTATAATTTTTATCGTTGTTTCTACTTCTGACAAAGAAAGTCATTCTCGCCAGATCAGTTGCGGACAAGATCAGCGCAACCCCCCGTTGATTGTCTCCTGCTAAAGCCAGCCGCCCCAGGGCACACTTTCGAAGTGACCTTCCCATAGATCACTCCGTTTAACGTAAAAACGCTGAAGGTATTTTAATCTTTCACTGACCCTGCTTTGCCATTACATTTCAGTTTAGTCAGCATGGGCGAAAATTTGATATGTACCGGGTGTCTCAAGGAAGCAGATTTTCTACTTGTATGTTCTTCCTGTAAGCAGGTATGTCTCTGCGGACCTTGTAGCCCATATTCGGATGTAAAAAAGCTTGCAAAGAAAATTAAACTTGCGTGGAAATGTGATGTCTGCAAAACGATCAATAATGACAGCGATAAAGTTGATACTGCGCATCCCACCTTTTACAGAAAACATTCGGAACAGACTGATCCCATTGGCTGTGATGAGCTGAGAGTCCTAGTGAACCCAATTCAAGTCGCCGTTACGGAATTGGTATCCGGACTAGATCAGTTAAAAGATTCTCACATGCGTCTGACAGAGAATGTATTCGCAAAACTCGAACATCAGCATAAAATGACTACAGAAAGTAATTCCACTGTCATGGAAGCGTTCGTCATCAGCAGTTCCGAAATTGTGATGTCAAGAGTCAGCTTCATGGAAAATAAGCTAAGGAACCTCCAGGAGACCTCATCCGACGTCATTTCGAAAATGGAATTCGGCTTTAGTATGATGAAAGCGAACCTCGTAGAACTGCATGATAACGTCACATTTCTGCACCGATGTAACAAGGACATCAAGCTCATTCTTCTAGGCACCTACAATAAAATCGAACTGAATAAGTCCGAGGATTCTAGAGAGCTTGTCAATCTGCTCAACGCGCAGGACCTTATTAAGATTTATAAAAATTATGAAAAGACCAATATCATGTTAATTTGTCCTGAGTGTAAAACAAAATCTAGTCACGTTCCTTCCGCTCCAAATCCTAGAAGAAGCGACTCCGCTGAGGCCTCGATCGACATCCCTGATCAGGCCGAATCCACTGGTCTCCAACAGCCTCCTTCAGAAGGCACGAACGAACAGTGTTCTTCCCAAGGAAAAAATCATTCTCGATCACAGGAAAAGACAACTGATGAATATCATCCCCCACTCAGGATCAATACCAAGCCATTCAAGGAAAAAACATTAGGAGCGAATAAGAGTTTTCAACGCAATGAACGATTTCCCCCTCCTGGAGAACCAGCGTCTGAACTCCAAACCTCCTCTTTCCCCTCCTCACATAAATCACAGAAGGACAGCACCACCCATTTTCTCCCGTCTCGGGTACAAAACTATTCCGTCCAAGACTCAGAAGTAAGCCAATGTGCTACATTTGCAGATGTCCTTAAATCTAATTATTTAACCGTCCGGACACCTTGGAAGAATGCCCCCAGCTTACGGGTCAGGCCGCACGCACCAGAGGAAGAGGGGCAACCAATTCCCGGCATGCAAAGTCTACAATCTGAGGCACCGGAGCTTCCCTATCAACCAAATCACACCCGGAAATTTCAGAACCACAGCAAATCATCCCGAAATTATTCATCTCGCCCCCACATTGAGGAAACAACCAAACCAAGACACCAAACATTTCCTAAGATGACACCGTGCAAAGGGAAGCAGAAATACACAAAAAACCAAGTAACTGCACCAGAAAAGCCAAACTACAACATGAAGCCCACAGTCGGGACTGCTAACTCAACGAAAATACATGCAATTCCGCTAAAAATCTCATCACATGAAAAATCAATTTTTGTCTCCAGGCTTTCTCCACAGACAACTGTTGAACAGATGTGGTCTTATTTGAATGAAGACTTAGGTATAGACACAGAAGTTACCAGGCTCACGACCAAACAACCATATTATGCATCATTCAAAATCACTGCAACAGAATCAAACTACAAATTACTCAGCCTTGCATCTTCTTGGCCTGCAGGGGCACTAGTGAAACACTTCTACACTACAAAGCGTACCTCTTCCTGGATGCGGTATCCCCAACGTATTAAAACCAAAATTAACGAAAGGAAAACCTGACTCAGACCCGCCATTAAGTCGAAGTTAGGGGAGGAACATTCCGGTTATACTGAGCAGGACCTTCTTAAAAGTTCAAACACCCTCACAGAAGCTTGCCAGGGCCATTATCACCCACCACAAACGCCTGAGGGAAGACATATGAAGATTGAGGTGAGAACTACCTCCAGAACGAACCATAGACGATTGATGAAGGCCATCAGAGCTCCAACAAGGACATACATCCAAACTTCTTTAATGTGCACACTTTTCTATCAAAATGCTAGAAGTCTGAGAAATAAACTTCAGACAATGGAAATTCTTCTTTTGTCAAGGTGGTATGACATCATTTGTATCACAGAGACATGGCTGTCCCCCAATGAAGAAGACCTCGCATTTTCTCAAGCCACTTGCTTCTCGGGCATTTTTGCCTCCAGGGAACGGACAACTGGTGGTGGTGTAGGCATTCTCTTCAACACAAAAAAATTCTCACTGACAAGCTCAGCAACACTAAAAACAGAACTGTTTGAAGCTGCAAGAGCCTCACTCAGCATTCAAGGCCACAGACTTGACGTGTGCACAGTCTACATCCCCCCTCCCACAGTAAAGAACACTTTACAAGAGATCTCCAACTGGATCATTAATCAATGCCACCCTAAAGCAACATTACTAGTGTGTGGAGACTTTAATATTAGCTCAGGCCAACACAGTCTTCGCAAATTGTTATCTTCTAATCTGGCATCAGTAGGTCTGACCCTCCAGAATTTTTCCCCTACCAGAGGCTCTAACCTGTTAGACTTAATATTTGCAACAGACACCCTCACCGTTGACAGTCAACCGGAAACAGCCTTCATGTCAGACCATCTACCAGTAGGCCTCATTCTTCCAATCACTCCCAGGACATCCTGGCAACATCAGGCACCAGTTAAGAAGACAGTGATTAGCCCTTCTCTCCTCAATCCAGAGAAATGCTGCTTCGCAGCATCTATTTTTCCTTGGGAAGCCCTAAACCAATGTGATCCACAGCTCGGGCTGCACTTTCTTACCTTCTGGCTGCAGTCTATTGCTCGAACTGCAGCGTCAAAAACAGTTTCAATCTCCTGTCGAAGCAAAGCATGGTGGACCCAAGATCTCAGCCTTAAATTTCGGAATAAACAACGACTACATGCAAAATGGAAAGCAAAATTAGACCCACTAGACAGAATTGCATACTCAAGAGCCCGCGCCCAGTTCAATAGAAGCAAATCTGAAGCCATTAAAGCCTATATCGACAAAACAATCAAGATCGGGAAAGCACCGTTTAAGGCAAGGCATGATGAATTCCCTTAACAACTTAATCCAATTGAATGGCTAGACTACATCACAAGATTTAAGCCAAAGTCAGCATCAGACTTTAAAATTCACAACAGTTGTCAGCGAGATGTCCTCGCTTCCATCATCATCACAAAAAGAGAGCTTATCCAGGCCATCAATGATATCCCACCAACGTCTTGCACTGGATATGATGGGGTCCCACAATTCATTCTTAAGAGCGTTAGTGTATTCATCATTGATGCACTCCTAGGTATCTTCAATGGAATCCTCACAACGCAAAGTTTCCCAACAGCCTGGAATCAATATATTGTCCGACCAATCGTCAAAACACAAGGAGCGACATCAATTTCACAATTCAGGCCAATAATGAAAGCCTCATGTCTCCTCAAAGTCATGGAGAAGTGCCTTCTTCCTATCCTAACCAACCAGGTTCTACCATGTGAATCACCATACATTCACTATGCCTTGAAACGCAGGTCCACCATTACAAACCTATTGCAAACCACCAACACCATTCTGGGGGCTCTACAAGATAGGGCTGAGATGGCAATTGTTTATCTGGATATCCAGTCTGCATTCGACAGTATAGACATCCAGCCCCTCCTGCAACTTTGTGAGGATGGATACCAGATAAAAGGCAATATACTGGAATTCTTGAAGTCGCTACTTACGACCAGGGTCCTTCACTTTACTGTGAATAAAAAATCTTTCACAAGGAAAGTTTGTGTAGGTGTACCCCAGGGCGGAGTTCTCTCAGGGCTCCTCTTTACGGCTGCCATCCACCCATTCCTGTGTCAGCAAACAGAATTTATCAGTTATGCAGACGACTTGAAGCTCCTCTATCGGATCAACGGAACCGCCCGACCTGATTCTGTTTCTGGAAACATTATCAACAGCCTCAAGAATCTGATTACATACTTGACACAGTTCTCTCTTAAGATAAATCCAAAAAAATCTGCACAAATGGTATTTTCCCTCAAATCAAACCCATCGCAACTAAACCTGGAAATCCACGGAACCCCCATCACCCCAGTCATCAAGCACAAAGATCTCGGCGTTATATTCGACCCTAAACTCAGTTTCAAACACCATGTTGCAGACATTCACAACAAGGTCTGCAGAGCAAGATGGCTTGCCAAACAACACCTCCTTCATGTCACAGAGCCTGAATACACGCTCCAATACATATACCGGTTTCTGCAGCCAGTCATCACCTACGGGTCAGAAATCTGGGCGTCGGCAACGAAAACTACGCTAAAAACCATCGCATCTGATGAGTACTGGCTTATTCGGTGGGTCCTCTTCAAGCATAAACTGCCACCACTTATACATACTTCAGATATCACCCAACTTCTAAATTACAGAAAAGTCTCCAAACGGATATTTGCCCTCCGCTTGCTTGTGACAATTAAAATGATAGCGGGTGAAGTCAATACGCCAAATTTCTGGCAGATGTGCAATTGGAGGATCCCACCAAAACCCTTAAGAGCCCTCCCCTCTCTGCAGGCTGTGGCGTGGAGGCTCAGAATAGGGGATAGATTCCTGCCCATGGAGATGCTCCACAATATCCAGGAGATGGATGTGGACTACAAAAAGTTCATAGAGGACAAACCGTACAGAAGACGCATCATCAGGGACCAGCTTTCGTCTTCAACCGAGTGACTGTCATCGTCCTTTCGTGTGTCTTCATTTCACATGTTAATATTAATTTTATATGTAAAATATGTAATTATACGTTTTATGTCCTAATATATGTTTTAAGTAATTCTTCCTGTATAAGTTATTTAATGTTAAACCCCTAGCATTGTCGCTGTTGTGGGTATTATTGCCTCAGGCAATCATGTAACCAATCACTGCCTGCAATAAAGATATATATATCACCCACTTAGGATGAAGCTATCAAACTTGGGCTCCCTAAAAGGAATGTTCCCATGTAACACCATGGAACACTTCAACACCTTCTCCATTGATCTGATAAAGTTTGAAGTCAACAAAACCTACAGAAGCCAAATTATAGACCACATGTGGACTAAATCACCAGGATTGCTGTGAAAATTGAGCAGTTTTTATTAGAAATTTGATGATATGACCAAATAAAATGCAATAATGTAATGAATATAAATAAATCTGTTATGTTAGTTACTGATAAAGAAGTCAACCTGTGTATTTCACTCTTCAATTATCAAGATCTATGTTAATTCAAAGGGAATACATTTAGTAAATGTATATATCTATTTAATAGTTTTTATTATACAATAATTATATTGTAAAGATCTGAAAATTTGTACAAAAGTGTATAATGTATATTTTATAATTTCTGTATACCCTTCTAGCCCACTTGCTGTACAGGGGGTGAACCTTGTGTTAATAAACTGATAGTAAATAAAAAAAAAAATAAAAATAAAATATGCTATTGAATATGATATTTTGAAATTATGATCTAATGTGTAAAATGTGATGAAATATGAAATTATAAACACGCTTCTTTACGATCTTCAAACCACGTAACATGGACACACTAAGTTTCGTGCCTTTATGTAAACGAAAAATGAATACGATAATACATAAAAATCCGAACCCTAGTAAATGACAATCACCCGCGACAACTTATAGGGGGCGCATTTTTGACAGGAAAATCGGAACAGCGAAGAATGGCCAAATCTCAAGTTTTTCTCAGGCACCATTTATTTAAATACCTCGCAAAGCGCTGCCGCTGGCGGCAGGTTATTATTATTATTATCGTCCGTTTATTAACCTTAGGTTCACCCCCTGAACAGCCAGTGGGCTAGGAGGGTGTACAATATATATATTGTAAATATAGCGTACAATTTTATACAAATTTTTGATATTTAAAATAATAACATAGTTTAGAAAATTCTATTCACTTAATAGTAGTAACTTTAAAATAAAATTGATATTAAATTAATATTGCAATTACAAATACAGGTTGTCCTACATATTTTTCTATAATTACAATTTGCTTTGCTTTATATTTTTGTATTAAATTATTTACATTTCTCATATAAATAAAGCTCACATTTTATAGTAATTCTGGTGATTTGGTCAAGATTTCATCGTTGAGACGCAAGCGGTGCAATGGGTGCATGTAAACCGCGCGACGCCAAAAGACACTTACTTTTCTTTGAGTACGACGGATGTTTGTTCGAAAATTGCATTTCCTTTCTCGGCTTCTCTCGTGGTGCTGTCGGACGCTCCGAATGCCTGATGCCTCGCAGAACTACTGTGCATCGACTGGTTAAGGATTTGTCCTGGAAGAAAAAGCAAAGTTGCGTGGAGTTTATAATGTTGTGAGTGCAGGATACAGCTGTCCCGCACCTCCGCTTCAGAGCAGAGGTGCGGGGTAGCTGTATTGTCACGTTATCTCAAGAAAATCCACACCGTTGATTTTAAATTCAAAATGAGGACACAGATCCTCTACAAGAGGAAATCACAATAAGTTCGCATTTGTCCGATTTTATGAAAACTAGCGGGTCTCCACTAGACAAGTTGTCTGTCCAATATGTCTGATAAAGTTTCGAGACTATAGGATTGCCATAATGTTTTTATACGATGTCGTTATCTCAAGAAAACTGAACGATATGTTAATGCGCAACGATTTCCGCAACTGTTACCAGCATAAAATTTGCTTCCTGCTCTGGTATTGAGTTGAAAGTGCCATTGGGTGGACTTGCACTGTCACATTACCTGTATTTAATCACTCGCAAGTGTTGGAGGTCATCGCTGTTTATTTCCCTCCAGTACTCACCGAAGGTCCCATGTCTTGGATTACATTCATTGTTGGTCATAACAAAAAGGTCCAGCATAAGACATGCGTTCTAAAGTATTCTCTTCCGTCGAAAATGGTTTTTTGACAACCCAAAATGAGGAATGGCATCCTACGAATACAGGTCTATCTCTTTCCAGGAAGAAGCGGCTTAATTGTAATGATGACTTGTCTCCATCGCAGGAGATGCGTGCTCAGTTCACATCACAACTCAATAGATTTACTTTCCTTCCTGAGGCATCTGTCATAACGTTGTTGGGTGCGCCGACTGCTTGATGTCTCTCAAACCGGCTGTTCCTGAACTGGTCTGGTCCAGGGTCTGTTCTGGGGAAAGAGCAAAGTCGCTTGGTGATACGCTTACACCCACCCACACGCACACAGACACATATACACCTACTTCGCAGTGAGTCGTGTAAGAGATTTATCAATCAGTGTTTCGCGGGAGTCACTACCCACTGGATCAAAAGAATGGAGTGAATACGTACTCAGAATCGCGATGATTAATATTAGTCTTTTTTTTCATATTTACATACATTTTTATTACAAACATACAAACACTTTCTATTTACAATCATCACATTCTGCGTAAGAAACAATTTTAATTATACAGCTTCACTTGCAAGCAATAAATCACAATAAAAGAGTATATGTATGTATGTATGCCGATGTACTTGTTTTTGGTGGCACCTACACGTTCAGTCGAACTCCACCTTGCAAAATCTGTGTTGAGAGAGTGAGAGAGAGAGTAACTGTGTCTACACTCTACAGCGATCAACACTCTGTCAATCATTGCCCATTTCTAAGCATGACAAGTTGTGCTTGCTTCTATCATTCCAGTGCTGCTGCACCAATTTGTGGTCCAGTGGAAGGAGTGCAATACCAAAGGACAGGAGCCCTCGAGCTGCCCAACACGAGGGGAAAAAATAAATAAAAGAAAATAAATAATTAAATAGAAAAAAAATATAATAAAAATAATAATAATAAACAAAAAATAAAAATAAAAAAAAAATTCTATGTAAAATTTTTTTTTTATGTATAGTTAATACCATTTTATACATTCTATATCATCACTAATTTAACAACACAACATTTAGTTTCTAAGTTAAACTTAGTAGGTCAAACAGCTGTTTGACCTACTAAGGTAGAAATATAAGTTCATGAATACATCAGTCTACTGTCCACTTCTAGGATTAGTAAACAAGGTGCGTCTTCTTTTAAACACTTTGTCAGGAAAAGATCGGAATTCTGCAAAGTTCTTGGCATCTTGAATTAAAATATCGAGGTTGTCAGTCCTAATAGGTTGAGTGCTGTTAAATAGTTCTTGTCTGAAGTCGTCATAAGCCGAGCAATAAAGCAGAACATGCCTCCAATCTTCTACTGCTCCACAAAAACACAAAGGGTCAGGTTCAAGTCCAAATTTACACAATTTATCCCGCAGTGAACCATGTCCAGTTATTAAATATGACGTTGTCATTGAAGGATAAAACCATCCCATAACTTTCTTATTTACAGCAAACGTTGCATCTTCAATGAACTCCCTGGTAGTGAGTCCTGTTTCACTGGATTTCCATCTGTATTTCCACTTCTCAGTGAATTTTGTCCAAAGATTAATTTTCTCCTGCCGAATGTCCGTGGCCGGATTACTTGCAATGTCGAGGATTTGAGTTGCCAAACCTTTCTTTAAGTTGGAAATCATACCACATATGTATGCCACATAAAGGTCAATCGGAATACAACCTGAGATCACTTGTAAAGCATTGGTTGATGTTGTTCTACAGCATCTGTGTGTTGCCAATATCATCTTTTTCTGCAATGATAAAAGTTTGGCCTTCACTGTGACGTGAGTAACCCTAGAAAACCATATGGCAGCCGCATATCATTTGGCAAAAATATAGCCTTATAATGTAATGCCAAAGTTTTGTGCTTTATACCCCATTCAGCTCTTGAGAGCCTAATCACATTGGCAGTAAACTTCTTAATCTTTTCAGCTAAGTTCTTTACGTGGGAGATAAAAGAAAATTTATCATCAATTAAGAGACCAAGATATTTATTTTGAGAAACATAAGGAATTTGGACATTGTTGATATGAAGTTTATGATGTCTTCCTTTATTTGTACGCTCTGTGTATACTGTAATAAATTCTTAATGAATCCAGAGCGCGTAGGCCTGTTTCGTTATGTTCTGTTATAATCCAGTTTATTATTGAAGATCATCGTTTTAGTTTTCGTCTCAGAGATTTTTAATTTGTTTATTCTAGACCATTCCAGCAAATCATCCAGGATATCTTTCCCATGTGTTTCTAGAAAAAGTCTTGACCTGCCTGGTATGCATAACACTAAATCGTCGGCATATGCTATTTTATTACAAAATTGACTTTCTTTTAATAACCATTGGTCTAAAACAGAATTCCATAAGAGAGGCCCAAGGACCGAGTCTTGTGGGCATCCTCTGGAAATGAATTTTGAAAATACCAAGCGTTGCGAGATGAATTTTATCTGCCTATTTGAAAAATAAGATCTAATAACCTGGTATAGTAAATCATCAGATTCTGCCTCTCGAATTGACCTGAGGGCGCTCTCCCACCAGAGTGTATCGACAGCGCCCGCAAATTCGATAAAAACAACAACCATGTATTTCTTGTCTGTAGTTTTACATAGATTCACCAAATTTCTGATGGCATCTTCAGTGGAGGAGCCTTTCTTAAAGCTGAATTGTGAATTAGAACTCATATTACTTGCAGCCAAAACCTTCTGCATCCTAGGCGTTAATAATCTCTCATAAAGCTTTCCAAAATTGCCTAGAAGGGATATTGGGCGATATGCCTTGGGGTCCGTTGCCAATTTTCCAGGCTTTCCGAGCATCTATACTAACGCAATCTTCCAAAAATTTGGAAAAGTCCCCTCTAATAGACATTTATATATGGGGAAAATGTTGGTGAAATATTTTGATTGCCGCATTTTCAACTAAGTCCATTCCAGGACATTTTGACAGATTCATTTTAGAAACTGCAAGTGCAAGTTCATCTAGACTAAATAGTTCCGTGTCATTTGATCCCTTGTAAGATCCGTTAACGAACCTTATCTGAACTTGTTCGGTTGTGTCTTGCTGTGGGTGATCATCAGGGAAAAGTCTCTCTATAATAGCTTCAACGTGTCGTGACAAACTTGTAACTCCTTCTCAGGAGTTACAAGTTTGTCACGACAAATTTTGCATATTAATCCCCATGGATCAGAATTACCTGTATGGGACACTAGTTTCTGCCATGAGGCTTTTGGCTTCCGCATGAGGCTTTAGCTTCGAAATATTCCTTACGTAATTGACAATAAACTTCTTTTAGTGGCCTAACGTCTGTTTCTGTTAAGTATCTGTGCCTCTGGAAATTCTTCCTTGCATCTATAACCCGTCTTCTCAAAACAGATAACTGGGGATTCCACCATGGGGGTGGAGCCAGGTCTTCTAACTTTCCTTTTAGTGGATTCAGTCAAAGCTCTGTAAAGAGTGTTTTGCACAAAGTAAGCATATTCTACTGCAGATAAACTGTTCAATTGGGCAATTTTATCATCTGAAAATTCAAGACTTGCTTAAATTTGGTCCAGTTCGTGGTTCTGATAGAGAAGCGGTTTAAATCCTGAAGGTGACCTGAAGAAACTCCGTCCCTAACATTCAATACTAAATCAAAAGTGATAGCACGGTGATCGCTGTTCCATACATCCGGGCAGACTATCCAGTTTTTTTACATACTGCGATAAGCATGGAGAGGAAAGGGTAAGGTCTATGTTAGACCGTCCGTGAACGCTCCAACAGGTTGTTGGCATGTTCGGAAGATTATGTATATTCCAATTGTTAGTTAATATAAATTGGGTAGAAAAGAATGTACAAAAACGAGATATGACTGTTAACGTTAGAGCTCCATTAAATACAACAATGGCAGTTTTTGCTGCTTGCTTGGATTCACATGCAACGACTCTAACTACTAACGGGTATCCAACAACGTCATATAACTTATCCGTTTGTCTATACATCGCGTAGGGCTCCTGAATAGCCAAAATGTCTACTTTATCCTGCAAACATGAAGCTCTTAGTTCACCTGCAACGCATTCACCTGCATTATTTTTTGGAAGTATTTGTTGGTAGATCTATTGTAATTTAGATGGTTTATTTGTGTATTATTCATTAGCAATTTTCAGTCTTGCAAGTTCAGCTGCCTTCTGATATTCTGGACAGAGTGGATCCCTTACAGAATGTGCATTGTCCCTACTCCTCCTCCTCTTACAGTTTATACATCTCGGGGGTTGTTCTTTATGGGGGCAATCTGCATATATATGTCCACCAGCCGCACAATGATCGCAAGATACAGTCTTGTGGGTGCAAAACTGCGTGAGGTGGCCAAATCCCAAGCAACGGATGCATTTTGTCATTATTGTAAATTTCCTGTATTTATGGGCTGAGAATCCCAAGAAAATTCTATCGTTTTCTAAAATATGTCTAAATACTCTCGGTGAGAAACCTATCACCCAAATTATCACCTCTGTCTTTGTACCGGAGCTAAAACGTAACGTCACCTCTTCCTGAATTTCTTCGAAAGTAAAGCCATAATCTTTAAGATTTTTCATAAAGATGTCCTCTACTATTTCTTCCTTAGTCGAATCTCTTGAAATGTCATAAATTAATAGTGTAGCAAATGTCATTTTTGGTTTGTCCGACTGTAGTCCATCTTTGTTGGACTAATATTAGTCTGGATTAATGGAGAACCCCAAACGTGGAAGCCAGAATCAATAGGACAGTACTTTTCGAACATATCTTTAAAACCATAAATTACACGCTGAACAAAACTACCAAGGAAACAAGTGATGCAAAATTATTAGTATTAGCAAATGATGTAAACAAAGCAAACTTATACACAGCATCAGTCAAAAAAAGATAAATAAAGATAATAGTTTGTCCAGTTTTCCTTCGATTTATTCAAACTACCTAATTATTCAACACCAAATGGAAGGTTGTTGCTGCAATCAACTACTCTCTGGCTGAAGACAAATTTCCGCACATCTACTCTGGAAGCTCGCGGTAGCACAGTTGATAAAATCGACACCCGCCCCCCAATCGGATGGAAAAGACGTGAGTTAAAATCGAGTCGATGATGAGGAATGTTTATCAACATTTTTCATAATGTCGCTGAGTTAGTTGTGTGGTTATCGAATTAAAGTTCATTTATAAAAAAGGGGCCGAAGAAGTGAAGACTATTTTGCCAAAATACGAAGAGAAAGTCTGTTGCGGGCGGAGGATTATCTCGTACTAATCCAGTAGTAATTATCGATTACTACTGCATTATTATTACTACTAACGGACTGAAATGGATAATTCGATTTCAGTTTCGAACCTACCTCCCACAAGGTCGAAATGATGGATGAGGCAGAGAGTCCCGCTATCGTGCTGTCGTTTCCAATTAAAAAAAAGCCAAACATAAACAGGTTCACCTCCACAGCTGGATGAAGGTTACAATTAGAAATATTGAACATACTGCATCGAGTGTGGTGCAGGATAAGCCGCTCGCGTTCAAGCCTTAGGCACAGGGTTCGGTTCGAAACGTGGGAGACGGTCTCCCGAGAAAGCCAGCGGAGCAATTGGTACAGTCCACCGTATGGTTACCCTAAGGGAGGAAAAAAGCGCTTGTGTACCCTATACGCATGAAAGATGTTTTATGTGAAAACAACTTTGACAAAAATCAGAACCGTTTTAAACTGGTAAAACCAAAGTTATGAATGGTGTATGCAACGTTTTTATGCTCAGGCCACTAATTATTCTACCGAATCAAATCAACGTTAGTGACTTCATTATCATCGTTTATTATTATTATTATTTTAGGGTTGACCGTAATTAAATACATTAACCCGTATTTGTATCTGTAAATTGCGTATGTTCTATGGTCGATTTGCCTGTTTTGCTGGACGAAAAACCTTGCTATCTACGCCTGAAACCGACTAACTCAGCCACGGAGTGAAAAAAGCCCATTAAAGTTCCTCGCGACATCGACGGGATTCGAACCCAGGCCTTTTCCACCCGGTGTGGGGAGGACGGTGACGATACCACTGTGCTACCCGCGCAGACATTATCATCGTTTAGGAGTGTAACGTAATTTTCGTCATTTTCATTTCTCATTTTCGGGACAAATTGGTTTTACTTCAGTCAGAAATTTAGTAGGTGCCGCCAAAGATATTTTCACATCAAAAAACAAAACGGTGATGCACTGCTCTACCATTAATATCCGGACACTTGCCTTTAGACAAAAAAAGAGCTTTTATTGTGTCATATAATATTTTGTGCTGAAACCTTTTGCTTTTATGACGGCCTTCAATCTCAACCAGCATTTTATAAATGTCAGGTGACATGTTCCTCCACTCGGCCTTTAACGCAACCACCAGTTCGGCCTTGTTCTTTGGGCGATCTCGACGTACACGTACCCGACGATCCAATATATTCCAAAGATGCTCGATAGGGTTCAGATCAAGACTCTGGGCTGGCCAATCCAACTTTTCCACACCCACGTCCTCAAACCACTCTGTTACGACCCGAGCACTGTGGCATAGCGCGTTGTCTTGCTGATACAGGCATGTGCCTTCCCCGAAGTATTGCGATAATGTTGGAAGTGCATAATTGTCCAGGCTGTCCTGGTATTGCACAGCATTCATGGTTTTGTCGATAACGACTAATGAGCCCAAGCCAACCATGAAAGGAGCCCCCGTACCATGACACTGCCTCGACCAAACTTCATTGTTCGGAGGATACAATCAGGAAGGCACTGTTTCCCTGGCATTCGCCACACCCAGGAACGGCCATTAGATTTGTAGAGTGCGAACCTCGACTCGTCTGTCCACAGGACAGTTTTCAACAGTTCTACAGTCCAGGATTCGCGCTGCTTACACCATGTTAATCGGCGTATAGAATTTGATTAGGTGATCAATTCTGTTCAACTGTTGAGGTAATTCTGTTGAACGTGTCATCATCTTGCATGCCCACTTTTACAATTGTCTGTTCGAAGCACAGTGTGCATATTTATGGAAGGTTCTGTGACATGCTGCATGCATAGGACCTGTTTTCCCATTCATGGGGGGGGGGTGTCGGGATATTAATGGTAGGGAAGTGTATATGGGAATATGTAAGAAATTACGGGGTGACCCTAATATAATAGTTAGTTCTTTTTTTTTTTTTTTTTTTTTTTTTTGACCACAAAATCAATCCAGCACATTATCATGGGACGCATGGTAATCACACCGGCGGAATACACTCAGAGACACGACCAGGACAGTACATCAGAAGCAAAAATACCAATCAATCAAAGAAAGTGTACCTTATTCAAGAACGAATCCAATGCCGTACTAACGACAGCTGTTCACAAATTATACTATGCCGTATCCTACGAATCCTATGCCGTACTAACGACAGCTGTTCACAAATTATACTGGGAACGCGCTACAATTACGGACACGATGATCCCGCTCAACAGATCAGCCATAACCCTCATCGACAAGAAGGAGATGGCTATCACCCTGATCGACATAACGGTGCCCAACACCAGAAACCTCCAGAAAATCTACGAGAAAAACGTCACGAAGTACTCAGACATAAGACAGGAACTAAAAGAAATGTGGCATATGGAATAAGTAATGATCATCCTAATGACTGTGCCAACCACCAGCCAAATAGCCGCCATCAACAGGTAATAGCAATAGGCATTCCAGAAAGCACCGATTGCATAACCAAGAAGATATCAGACCACTTAGAGAGTAAGAACATAATGGCCGAACAGCAGAAAGGGTGCAAGCAGAGGAGCAATTAACCATAGATGCCACAGTTATGGAGCAAGCCTTCAAGAAGCACCGCAATCTATACAAGGCCTACATCGATTACCGCAGGGCCTTCGACTCTGTACCTCATAGCTGATTAATAGAGACCCTGAAGATCCACAAAGTCAATCTGATAGTGGCAAACTTCCTAGGAGCAATAATGGCCAAATGGAGTACCACCATTAAAGTCGAGAATACCACAATCAGACCAATCCTCATTAGAAGACGAATCTTTCAGGGAGATGCTGTGAGCCCACTTTGGTTCGGTCTAGCACTCAACCCGCTATCCACCATGCTTAACGGCAGAATGTATGGATATAACCTCAAAGAAGGAAGAAAGAACATGTACACCCTCACCCACCTGATGTATACGGATGACATCAAGCTCTACGAGGCAACCGAGAAGCAAATCCAGCAATTACTCCGGATCACCGAAGAATTCAGAAAGAATATCAGGATGGAATTTGGTCTAGAAAAATGCAAGACCCACACCCTGCACCAGGGGAAATTAGTTGGCCGAAAATACCAACTGCTGACTGGTAAAGATTATCGAAGCTATGACAGAAGGAGAGACCTACAAATACCAAGGGATGATGCAGGCTGAGCAGTTAGAACACAAGGAAATCAAGAAGTGTCCGACCGAAAAATATCATCAGATACTCAGAAGCCTGCTGAAATCAAAATTGAACGGAGGGAACACAGTTAAAGCCATAAACATCTATGCAGCTCCGGTAGTAACATACACATTCGGGGTCATAGATTGGACTAACACCGAGCTAGAAATATTCATGCGAAAGACAAGAACAATGATGACACGAAGTCAACAGTGGAGAGACTAACAATACCTCGGAAAAAGGGAGGAATGGGCCAGATACACCTGATAGAGCAACAGAAAACAGAGACAGTTAACCAGAAGGAATACTTCGAAAATAACACAGCACCACTCTACCAGGCCATAAGGAAGATAGATAAGTGGAATACCCCACTCAACCTAAATGAGGAACCCCCACCCGCCCAGGCGGTACAAGAAACGAAGTTAGAAAGATGGGCAAAGAAGACAATCCATGGCAGACACTACAATGACCTCCATCAAGATCACATTGATAATATTGCTTCCAATGCATGGCTCACAAGTGTGACGATCTTCCCCGAGAATGAAGGATTCATGCTGGCCATCCAAGACCAGGTAATCAACACCAGAAACTAGAGAAAATACATCGCAAAGAAGCCCGGAATGTCAGATGACACATGTCGACGATGCCACCTCAGAAACGATCCAACACATCATCGCGGGGTGGAAGGCGATCACCCAGATTGAGTACACTCATAGACACGACTAGGTAGCCAGGATAATACACCAGAAGCTAGCGAGGAAATACCTGCTGACCAAAGAAAGTGTACCATACTACAAGTACGAACCCCAGGCAATATTGGAGCCCCGAACCCACAAGCTGTACTGGGACAGCGCAATGATAACGGATACCATCATACCGCACAACAGACCAGACATAACCCTTGTAGACAAGATGGAAAAGGCTATCTACCTGATTGACATAGCAGTGTCCACACTATCAATGTCCAGAAAACACATGAAGAAAAAATTAGGAAGTACACGAACCTGACACATGAAGTCAAGGAGATGTGACATATGCAAGAAGTGTCAACCATTCCGATCATCGTGTCAACCACCGGTATGTTACCAAAGACTACATAGCAGCCTAGCAGCAATAGGTCTCCCAGAGAACACCTACAAGGAACTCTAGAAAGTTGCAACCCTGAACACCTGTAGGATAATCAGAGATTTCTTCGACCGACAGTAACACCAGACATTACAACCAACTTGTGTACTGGGTAGCAGTACCCGTCCCGGAGTGGAATCCCTCAATCAGGGAGAAATAATATAATAATAATAAGAGATCGAAGAGATCGAAGCTATGACAGAAGGAGAGACCTACAAATACCTAGGGATGATGCAGGCTGAGCAGTTGGAAAACCAGGAAATCAAGACGTGCCTGACCGAAAAATACCATCACAGACTCAGAAGCCTGCTGAAAGCCAAATTTAAAGGAGGGAACACAGTTAAAGCCATAAGCACCTATCCAGCTCCTGTAATAACATACACATTTGGGTCATAGATTAGACTAACACCGAGCTAGAAGATATCATGCGAAAGACAAGGACAATGATGATCAAGAGTTGGCAACACCAGCCGAAGTCAGCAGTGGAGAGAATAACAATACCTCGGAAATAATAAAAGAGCAACAACAAAAAAAAATAAATAAATAAAATAATAATAATAATAATAATAATAATAAAAGGGGCGCGATGGCTAAGTGGTTAAGAAAGTGGTCCAGTGGTTAAGAAACTGGAGTAGGAAAAATATCTCGAAAGTTACCCCATTGGACTTACCTTCCTCAAGTTCTGAGTGGTGGCTGAGGCAGAAAGTTGCGTTATCTGGTGTCACTCGCGAGAAGTAAAAAAATAAATAAAATAAACGGCTGGACATAAGCTGAAGCTAAACAAGTCCACCTCCATAGATGGATGATACCGCAGAGAAATATTCATATTGCATCGAGTGTGGCGCAGGATAAAGTCACACGCGTTCAGGCCTTAGTCAGAGAGGTCGGTTCGAAAAATTGCAGACAGTCTCCTGAGCAAGACATGGGAGCAGGTGGCACTGTCCCCCGTAAGGCTGCCACAAGAGAAGGGCAAGACCATCCAGCCCATTGGCAGCTAAGGAATATTGCTCCGGGGGTATGCAGTGGTCATTCCCTGACCTATCCGCATCCTCCGTATTTGGTGGTCACGGGCTCGAAACCCGATCTAATCAAGAAGCATGTGCTACTCACTGCTGTTCCTGTCCACCTGGCTACGGAGGCGCCAGGAAGGAAGAAAATGCCAACGCATGAAGTGGAACATTGAAATGAATACGTACATCATGCGAGCATACTACGAAATAACCAGGCTAGAGACCGATATGACAATGTACAGGTCGCGACTACATACCAAGTGATTGGAACGATACACGGAAAATCAGGTCACCGAAGAGCGATTAGTAGACCACAGAAGGACCATCGTCACGAAGAAACTAATAGCTCCTGCTATCCTGGAAAAAATCAAGCAGGATGTCAGCGATCAACTACAAAGCAGAAAGAATATGGTCAATATGGAAGCATACCATGGAACCAGAGGAGGAACAGCAAGAAGAAATACAACCCAGAATATCTGAAATGGAAAGAGACAAAGTCATGATATCCAGAATAGAAGACGAGTGGAAGAAGGCCCTAACAGATTTCGAAGGAATCGACTTCGCAAGAACCCACGTGATACCCAAGCAGAGGCCGAATAAATTCCTGTGGAGAGTAACAGATCACTTCAATCGGCAAATAATGCCACATTACCTTGACAACAGTGATGCAACGCTGGAGACTATCCACACAGCCGTATACTGTGCTGCCGTAGCAGCCACTAGGATTAATGGAAAAGAAACGAGAGACCAGCAGCAGAAGAAGAACCGAAAACGAAGGAACCGCCAGCTTGGGAAAGAAGACTTCAGCAGAAGATAGAAGAATTAAGAGTCAAGATAGGTCAGTTGATCCAGTACCAACAGAGTAATAGAAGTAAGAAATTGATTGGAAAGGGGAAGAGCATCCTCAAGAGAGACAGTGTCCACAGCAAACATGAGACCAGAAATCAGAGAATAGGAGAATACTTGGACACACTGAAGCACAACTTCCTCGCACTCAGCAAGAGACTATCCCTATGCAAAGAGAGTTCCCAAAGGAATATAAACAACCGAATCTTCGATGAGGACCAAAAGAGCCTTCTACAGGAAACTGGGTTAATATGAGAAAGCAGGAAACGGACCACCCGAGAAGAAGACGATCGAAGATTTCTGGGGAAATATCTGGAGCAGCGAAGTAAGACATAACAGCAGAACATCCTGAATAGAAGTAGAACGGAAGAAAACCAAGGACATACAAGAGATGAGAGAGTGGGAGATTCGAGAAGAAGAAGTAAAACAGTCGATCAGGAATACCCACAACTGACGAACCCCAGGAATTGATAACATCCACAACTACTGGTACAAGTACATCCACAACAACTGGTACCTGCACAGACAAGCGCTTGGCAGAGCAGTGCACTCGAATGATAAGGCACCCGAAGACAATCCCGAAGTTTCTCACGAAAGGAGTCACATATCTGAAGCCTAAAGACGAAGATACAAGAAACCTGGCGATTACAGACCAATCACCTTCCTTCCAACGATGTACAAGATCCTGACCAGCTTTATAACCAAGAAGATATCAGAGCATTTAGAGAGTCAGAACATGATGGCCGAACAGCAGAAAGGATGCAAGCGGAGGAGCAAAGGAAGCAAGGAGCAATTAACCATACAAACCGCAGTTATGAAGCAAGCCTACAAGAAGCACCGCAACCTATAGACGGCCTACATCGATTACCGCAAGGCCTTCGACTCCTTCCCTCATAGCTAGCTAATAGAGACCCTGAAGATCTACACGGTCAATCGGATAGTGAGAAATTTCCTAGGACCAACAATGGCGAAATGGAGTACCACCATTAAAGGCGAGAATATCACAACCAGCCCAATCCCCATTAGAAGAGGAATTTTTCAGGGAGGTGCTCTGGGCCCACTATGGTTCTGTCTAGCACTCAACCCGCTATCCACCATGCTTAACGGCAGCAAGTATGGATATAACCTGAAATAAGGAAGAAAGAACCTGTACACACTCACCCACCTGATGTACATGGATGACATCAAGATCTACGCGGCAACCTAGAAGCAACTCCAGCAACTACTCCGGATCACCGAAGAATTCAGTAAGGATATCACGATTGAATTTGGAACAGACTCACACTGCACCAGGGAAAATTAGTTGGCCGAAACTACCAGCTGCAGACTGGAAAAGATATTGAAGCTATGATAGAAGGAGAAACTTACAAATACCTAAGGATGATGCAGGCTGAGCAGTTTGAGCACAAGGAAATCAAGAAATGCCTGACCGAAAAATGTCGCCAGAGACACAGAAGCCTGCTGAAAGCAAAATTGAACGGAGGGAACACAGTTAAAGCCATAAACACCTATGCAGCTCCAGAGCTAACATACGACCAGGTAATCAACACTAGAAACTATAGAAAATACATCGCAAAGAGGTCCGGAATGTCAGATTACACATGTCGACGATGCCACCTGGCCTTAGAGACGATTCAACAGATCACCGTGGGGTGCAAGGTGATAACCCGTTCTGAATACACTCATAGACACGACCAGGTAGCCAGGATAATACATCAGAAGCTAGCGAGGAAATACCAGTTGACCAAAGAAAGTGTGCCCTACTACAAGTACGAACCCCAGGCAGTACTAGAGACCCGAACCCACAAGCTGTACTGTGACCGCGCCATAATAACGGATAAGACCATCCGATACAACAGACCGGATATAACCCTTGTGGACAAGATGGATAAGACTACCCACCTGATTGAAATAG
The DNA here is from genome assembly GCF_048544385.1 of Mastigoproctus giganteus. Taxonomy (NCBI): domain Eukaryota; kingdom Metazoa; phylum Arthropoda; class Arachnida; order Uropygi; family Thelyphonidae; genus Mastigoproctus; species Mastigoproctus giganteus. The sequence continues at coordinate 259,077,861 of NC_143577.1, forward strand.
TGGTGCCCAATACTAGCAATGTCTAGAAAGCCCAGGAGGAAAAAATTAGGAAGTACTCGAACCTGAGACATGAGGTCAAGGAGATGTGACATATGCAAGAAGTATCGTGCAACCCGATCATCGTGTCAACTGCCAGTGTGGTAACAAAGACTCTACATAGCAGCCTAGCAGCAATAGGTCTTCCAGAGAACACCTACAAGAAACTCCAGAAAGTAAGAATTCTGAACACCTGTAGGACAGTCAGAGATTTCCTCGACCAACAGTAATTCCAGACATTACAACCACCCTGTGTACTAGGTAGCAGTACCCGTCACGGGGTGGAATCCCCCAACCAGGGAGAAATAATAATAATAATAATAACACCGAGCTGGAGGATATCATGAGAAAGAGAAGGACAATGATGCCCATGAACCGCCAACACCACCCGAGATTTGCCGTGGCGAGAATGACAATTGCCCGGGAAGAAGGAGTAAGGGGCCTGATAGACCTCATTGAGCAACAGAAGACAGCGATAGTTAATCTGAAGAATTACTTCCAGAAACACACAACAGCACTCCACCAGGCCATAAGGAAATAGACAAGCGGTATACTGCACTCAAGCTAAGCGAGGAGTCTCCCCACAATAACCCGGAGGTACAAACGAAGCTAGAAAGATGCGCAGAGAAGACACACCATGGCAGACACAACAATGATCTCCATCAGGATCACATCAATAAAATTGCTTCTAATGCATGGCTCACGAGCGGGACGCTCTTCCCCGAGACTGAAGGATTCATGCTAACCATCCAAGACCAGGTAATCAACACCAGGAACTATAGAAAATACATCGCAAAAGGGCCTGGAATGTCAGATGACACATGTCGACGATGCCACCTGGCCTCAGAAACGATCCAACACATCACCGCGGAATGCAAGGTGATTACCAAGACTGTGTACACTCATAGACACGACCAGGTAGCCAGGATAATACATCAGAAGCTAGCAAGGAAATACCATTTGGTCGAAGAAAGTGTACCGTACTACATGTACGAACCCCAGGCAGTACTTGAGACCCCAACCCGCAAGCTGTACTGGGACCGTGCTATAATAACAGATAGGACAATCCCGCACAACAGACCGGACACAACCCTTGTAGACAAGAAGGAAAAGGCTACCTATCTGATTGACACAGTCTGGGTAATAGACTGTGTCAATCAGATCCCAACACTGGCAACCTCCAGAAAGAACACATGGGAAAAAATCAGGAAGTACACGAACCTAAGACAGGAGGTGAAAGATATGTGGCATATGCAACAAGTAACGACCATCCCAATCATCGTGTCAACCATAGGTTGCCAAAGACTCTACATAACAGGCTAGCAGCAATAGATCCCCCCCTGCGAACACCTACAAGGAACTCCAGAAAGTCGCAATCCTGAACACCTGTAGGATAGTTACAGAATTCCTCGACCTACAGTAACACCAGACATTACAAAAAAACCACCCTGTGTACTTGGTAGCAATATCCGTTACGGATATTGCTACCAAGGTGGAACCCCAAATCAGGGAGAAATAATATGAACAATAATAATAATAACAGCAACTGCAGCAATCTGATCTTCTTCTTCAAGAGGAGTGATTCCATTTACAATGGGTTTCCTCAGCCTACAGGTTATTTCTTGTTAGGAATTTTTCCCGCCATAAAGTGCAGTTCAAGGTGCCTTGGTCGGTTAAGCCTCGGGCTGTCATGCACTCCCGAACTCCATCCATCCATGTCTTCCTAGGTCTTCCTCTTCTCCTTCTTCCAGGAGGTATCCATTCCAGGATAGCCTTTGGATATCTGTTTTCTTGCATCCGTTTTACATGTCCATACCATGTTAGATGCTTTTCTCTGATGGTGTCAATAATAGTCTTTTTCACTTCCATTTTTTCTCTTATGTCTTCATTCCGTTTTCTGTCTCTTCTAGAAGTTCCTGCTGAGCGTCTCCAAAAATCCATTTCTGTGGAGAGCAATTTGTTTTCCGCTCGCCTATTCGATGTCCAGGTTTCCGCTCCATACAATAGAAGACTTTGTACAATCGTTTGAAATATAAGTTTCTTTGTTTTATTTAGGATATTTTTGCTCCACAGAACAGAGTTTAACATGCCGATAGCCTTTCTGCCGTCTGTAATTCTCTTATCGATATCTGCTTGGGATGATCCATCACTTTGTAATATTGATCCCAGATATTTGAATTTATCGACTTGTTTGATTTTAAAACCTGCGCAGTAATCTGATAAATAACATTTTTGTTTTATAAAAATGTACTCAATACAACATGGAACTTATAAACAGGTATATTCATCATAAATAAATATGAAATAAAATAATAAATTCAAAAGTTACGGTGTTAAAATTAATAAGTATTTTTTTTAAAGTAATAAAATCATTAAATCTTGTGAACGACTTAAATTTTTATAATCTTCCTTTCATGTCCATTGTACTGTTTTTAAAACTATAACTGTGATATGGTGAAATTAGTTTAAAATTTCACATGGAATTTCGTGGACCGATTTTCATCATTCTAGTGATCTGGCACCAATTGCAGGCTGGGATGCACTGCTTTAAAGTGAAGTTCTGGTTGGGTCGGAGCACTATAATGGAGCCCCTAGTTAGAGAAGTAATGCAGAACCATCTGGACAAGAATGCAATTACACTGTCACAGCATGGATTGGTTAAGGGGTGATCTTGTTTGACCAAACTGTTTGGACAGTATGATGCAGTAACTAAGGAACTGGAAGTAAATCGTAATTTTCATACGTATATTTGGATTGCAGGAAAGCTTTTGATAATGTTGCACATAAAAGACTGCTGTACAAATTGGATCAGGGGAAAGTTACCGCTCTGGATAAAGGTTGAATGGGAGAAGGCAAAGAGTGATTATTAATGGACGCTGCACTTCGGGACTAATGTTATTAGTGAAGTTCTCCAGGATTCAGTGCTGGTCCATTGTTATTTTCTTTATTTATTAATGATATTTATGAGGGTATATTCAGGCTTAATATTTAAGTTTGCAGATGATATAAAGGTTGACAATGCAGTTAATGACAGGGTAAGTTACTGCAGCAAGATCGTGAAAAATTAGGCAGATGTTCTGAGAAACTGCAGTTGAAGTTTAACATTGACAGATGCATGGTATTGCATATGGGTAGACATAATTCCAAATTAATACCAACTGAATGGTACTACACAGTTCCACACAGTTTATCCTTTTGTACAAGGCATTGAGTAGGCCACACATTGAGTATTGCATACAAGGCTGGAGCCCTCGTTTTAGAAAAGATGTATAGCTGGAAAGAGTACAGAGAAGGGCGACAAGATTGGTGAGGGAAACAAGGGGAGTGCACTTATAAAGAGTGGCTTCAGTTCTGTAAATTGCAGCGTCTTGAGACATGGCACCTGCGAAGTGATCTGATTGATGGAATTAAGACTTTGAATGGGTTTGAGCTGATGGGACTCCACTTCTTGCTCAGAATACACATATAATAGGGGGGGGGAGAGCAAATTCAAATTGAGGAGGATAATGTATAATAGATGTGCGGAATTTTGCCGTCAGCCAACGGGCGGTTGATTACTGGAACAAACTTCCATCTGTTGTTAAGGTAGTTGGTAGTTTATAAATTCAAAGAAGAACTAGACAAATTATTGGAGGGGATAAACTGGTGATGCGGGAAGTTTTTTTTTTTTTTTTTTTGGGGCTGATATTTTTTGAGCTTGCTTTCCGGCATCATATTTCACTATTACTACTACTACTACTACTACTACTACTAATAATAATAATAATAATAATAATAATAATAAGAAGAAGAAGAAGAAGAAGAAGAAAAAGAAAAAGAAAAAGAAAAAGAAAAAGAAAAAGAAGAGTATTTACGCTGCTAGCCAGTAACGCAAATCCTGTGTAGAAGAAAATCAAACACACCTTGATTTGCCAGTTGGATTGATTGAGCTTCCGTAAATGAGAGGCGCACTCTGGCTTCTTCAATAGCTTCCACCAAGGCATCGGGTGTAATCCTGGAAACATCCACCAAAGGCACTTGAGCCTGAGTTATACCATGTGTTGACGAAAAATTCAGTTTCTCAAGTGGGAGGGTTTTAAGCGGTGGTTGTTGCTGAAGCTTCCTCGTTCTTCGAAACTGCCCTCTGGTTGCTGGAGTTATACACCCCACGACGAAGGTCACCGCCAAGAAACGTCTGGAAGAGAGAAAAATGTCTGCAGCGAAAGTGCAACACCGTACGAAAGTGTATTTATAATCGAAAATCAGGAATGAGACAAATACATCACAGGAGTTAGCTACCTAAATTACGTGGCCCAAAGACTCGGCCACGAGAGTAATAAAACAGGCACGAGTACTAAACTATACGTAGTACAAGCGACCTATTGCCATTAGTTGTGCATGACTCGTAGTTTTGGAGAAATCTATAAAACTCAAAATTTCAGGAACTGTTTAGAGCTGAGACCCCACTTCCCATTAGCACATGGTTATGAAGGGTAGGTTTCACTAATAATACGCTGTTCCGAATAAAGTAGAATACGGACCATTTTTATATCACAACTGTTTATGATGTGGAGATTCCTGGACTGATTTATATTTTAAAACACTACTTATTCGTTAGATTCTTGCATAATTCAATAAATTTTTGAGCGAAGGTACACATCTGGTTGTTTCATATCAAAATCTGCATTACACTGCACGGGTTTATGGGGAATGGGCGGGGTAACTGGGGGCAAACTATCGGTCACCTTTAGTGTTGCAATAGTAATAGTAATGGAGGCATGATGCAAGACAGCAAGCGTATGAGCTTATGTAGCGTCAACAAAAAAAAAAAAAAACAATGTCACGCATCCATTCCCTCGTGATCTGAGCAAGCGGAAGAATCCCATCAGAATTCAGGGTGCGCAACTCATTTCAAGGCCTTATACACCTCAATCAGATCATCTCGTAGGTGCCTAGTCTCCAGCCGCTGCAAATTGCAGAACTTAAGCCTTTCTTAGGGGGGGAACCCTTCGTTCCCCTCACCAATATTGTTGACCTTCTCTGTACACGCGCAAGCAAATCTAGATCCTTCCTAAATTGAGGCCTCCAGACCTGTATCCAGTACTCAAGGCGTGGCCTGACCATTGACTGACCTGACTTCATACAAAGGGATAATCACCTACTTCTCCCTACTAGAAACATTCCTGTATATCATTGAAAATACCTACTCTGGCTGACAAAACCCCATGACCTGCCCTGGCAGCCTGTCTGCATGACTCAAAAAACTTCATATCTGACTGCACAATTCTTCCCAGGTATTTTTCATTTTCTACCACCCTAAGTAGTACCACACAGTTTATACGTTCCACTGGGGTTACTTCTACGCATATGCAGTACTTTGCATTTGTCAATGTTAAACTTCATGTGCCACTTCTCAGGCCATCTGCCCAAATTTTCTAGATCCTGTTGCAGTAGCACACTGCCATTACTGTCATTAACAACCCCGCCAAATTTTGTATCCTCTGTAAAAATCGATATTAAGCCTCATATACCCTCATCAATATCATTGATAAATATACAAGACAACAGTGGGCCCAACACCGAACCCCCTTGGACTCCATTAATAACATTAGTCCACGAAGAGCAGCGTCCATTAATTACCACTCTCTTTCTTCTCCCACTAAACCACTCTTTTATAGGACCTACAACAACAGAACTTTTCGTATTCTGATGATTTTAAGTCCTTCGTTACTAGAACTGATGATTACAATAAAAATTGATCAAAACATCACCATATTAAATTTTATTTATATAACAGATATAAAATTTGTCAAAACAACGTCAGAACAGAAAGAGACCAGATGGAAAATCAGATTCAAAATTATTGAAATATTCATCTGAAAGGAAAACGGCCAAATAACATTTTCTAAAGGTCAGGACTAACGCAGAATCCACCACTCACCAATCCTTTATCCGGAAAGCGAAAGCTGTACGGATTTCTGCCTCATTTGATGTTGTTGCCTAAGCAAATTTAAGCTTCCACCAATACTACAGCGTTGACACAAATCCGACATACTGTAATAGATATTCATGATCCAAACTCTCTGCTAGATATATCCAGCAATGTCTCCACCTGAATCTCTGGGTGCCTCGATGATCTACGCCCCTCCCAAAACACGTGTTAAACTACTGAATATTGAATACTTACTGCTAGAGTGGATGAACAGGAATTAATAATAATTATTGTGTTAACAGTTCCTAAACGTAACCTAAATCTGTACAATTGTGCCATGTCTGTAGATATGCGTGTTTCCGGGCAGCTTTGCATGTTGTGTGGGCTGAAAACCGTACTTTCCCCATTGACCTCCATTGGCAGGTAGTGATCATGCAATCTTGGGTTGGAAGATGTAGAAGGATTTGCAGAAGTTGAAGATAAACGCACAGGTTTTAATTTCAAGAAAGGGAACTATGGCAGTTTAAAGTTCTACATGACATCTATTAATTGGGTTGATTGCAGAGGGAGGGCGAATACGTTAAAATCATTAAATCCAAGTATATCATATACTTGGATTTCAGGAAAGCTTTTGCAGGACTGCTGTACAAATTGGAGTATAATGGTATTAAGAGTAAGTTTTTGCAATGGATAAAACGATGGTTGAGTGTTTGTTTGTTTGTTTGTTTGTTTGGTTTTTAGGAGCATTAGCAACTAAGGCCATATTGCTCCAGGATATGCGGTGGTCATTCCCTGACATTTCCGCATTCTCCGTATTTGGTGGTGACGGGTTCGAACCCCGGTCTAATCAAGAAGCGTGTGCCACGCACTGCTGCTCCTTCCCACCTGGCTACGGAGGCGCCATGGTTGAGTGAGAGAAGACAGAGGGTGGTAATCAATGGGTGCTGCTCTTCGTGGACTAATGTTATTAGTCGAGTCCCACAGGGTTCGGTGTTGGGTCCACTGTTCTTTTGTATATTTATAAATGATATTGATGAAGGTATATCAGGCTTAGTGGCGAAGTTTGCAAATGATACAAAGGTTGGCAGGGTCGTTAATGACAGTAAGGGCAGTGTGCTACTGCAACAGGATCTAGAAAATTTCGGCAGATGGGCTGAAAAATGGCAACTGAAGTTTAACCTTGACAAATGCAAAGTACTGCATATGGGTAGAAGTAACCCCAGAGAAATAGTAGTAGTAGTAGTAGTGGCATGTGATGCAAGAAAGCAAATGTATGAGCTTATGCAGCATCAGCCAAAAAAAAAAAAAAAAAAAAAAAATCACACTATTCCCTTCAAATGCCTGTCCAGTTCCTCCTTAAATTTATTCAACCTATCAACTTCCACAACGACAGATGGAAGTTTGTTCCAGCAATTAACCACCCGCTGGCTAAAGGCAAATTCCCGCACATCTATTCTACATCTGTCTTTTCTTAATTTGAATTTATGCCCCCTTAGGTTCGTAATCTGAACAAGTGGTAGGATCCATCAGAATTCAGCGTGCTCAACCCATTCCAGGCCTTATATACCTCAATCAGATCACCGCGCAGGTGCCTAGTCTCCAGCCACTGCAATTTGCAGAACTTAAGCCTCTCTTGGTAAGAGGATCCCTTCATTCCCCTCACCAATCTTGTTGCCCTTCTCTGTACCCGCTCAAGTAAATCTACATCCTATCTAAAATTAGGTCTTCAGACCTGTACGCAGTACTCAAGGCGTGGCCTGACCATTGTCTTATACAGAGGGATAATCACCTCCTTTTACCTGCTAGCAAAATTCCTATATATCATTGACAAAACCCCATGACCTGCCCTGGCAGCCTGTCTGCATTGCTCAGAAAACTTCATATCTGACTGCACAATTACTCCCAGGTCTTTTTCATTTTCTACCACCTTAAGTGTGGTACCGCACAGTTGGTACGTTTCTCTGGGGTTACTTCTACCCAAATGCAGTACTTTGCATTTGTCAAGGTTAAACTTCAGTTGCCACTTCTTAGCCCATCTGCCCAAATTATCTAGATCCTGTTGCAGTAGCACACTGCCATTACTGTCATTAACAACCCTGCCAACCTTTGTATCATCTGCAAACTTCGACATTAAGCCTGATATACCTTCATCAATATCATTGATAAATATACAAAACAACAGTGGACCTAACACCGAACCCTGTGGGACTCCACTAATAACATTAGTCCAAGAAGAGCAGCACCCATTGATTACCACCCTCTGTCTTCTCGCACTTAACCATCCTTTTATCCATTGTAGCAACTTACCGTTAATACCATTCTGCTCCAATTTGTACAGTAGTCTTCCATGCGCAACAGTGTCAAAAGCTTTCCTGAAATCCAAATATATGATATCAAAATTATTTTTTGCATCCAGTTCCTTTGTAACCACATCATAATATCCTATCAAATGTGTCAACTGTGTGGTACTACACTTAAGGTGGTAGAAAATGAAAAAGACCTGGGAGTGTGCAGTCAGATATGAAGTTTTCTGAGCAATGCAGACAGGCTGCCAGGGCAGGTCATGGGGTTTTGTCAATAATATATAGGATCTTGCTAGAGGGAAAAGGAGATGATTGTCCCTCTGTATAAGGCAATGGTCTGGCCACGCCTTGAGTACTGCGTACAGGTCTGGAGGCCTCCTTTTAGGAAGGATGTAGATTTGCTTGAGAGTGTGCAGAGAAGGGCAACAAGATTGGTGAGGATCCTCTTACCAAAATGAGGCTTAAGTTCTGCAAATTGCAATGGCTGGAGACTAGGCACCTGCGCGGTGATCTGATTGAGGTATATAAGGCCTTGAATGGGTTGAGCACGCTGAATTCTGATGGGATCCTTCCATTTGTTCAGATTACGAACCTAAGGGGACAAAAATTCAAATTAAGGTAAGACAGATGTAGAATAGCTGTGCGAAAATTTGCCTTTAGCCTGTGGGTTGTTAATTGCTGAAACAAACATCTGTCGTTGTGGAAGTTAATAGGTTAAATTAATTTAAGGAGGAACTGGACAGGCATTTAGAGGGAATGGTTGTGTGAATTATTTTTTTTTTTTTTTGGCTGATACTACTACTACTACATTTTCCTTGATGGTATATATGCCATGAAGGCATATATACCATCAAGGAAAATATAGCACGAGGAGTATACAAAGGTGGATGAATTCTGAGCTGGCCTGGCTAATAAAACAGAAAAAGACAGCAAGGGAAAAATTGAAGCCTTCAACAGCCACAATTTGATCAGTAATAGAACCCCAGATAAGATTCGAGAGGCAAGGGCCAAGTTTGAGAAAGCACTAGCTAATTGAGCAAAGAATCCAGACAACGAATTTTCCTATGAGTGTGAGTACAAAGAAAATGAATCAGATCGGATCCTTATTCAACGCATGTAGAAAAGGCTTAGAAGCCTCTTCTCAGTGACTCTGCAAATGAAACTAAACGGCATGAAATTAGTGATTTCGAAATTACAGAATATTTATGTTTATTAGAAAAACCTTCCAGCCTAAAGGAAAATAAGGCTCCTGGATTTGATAGCATATATACCCAGTAATTTTAAGGAAGGCAGTCAGAGAGTATATTGAACCATTGAGATTAATTATTGTGTATTATGGAGATTCCTCTCTAATCCAAAGGAATCTCTGAAAAGATTCCTTTAGATTAGAGAGACAAGAGAGCTTTTGATATCTCATCAGTTAAAGGATTATAATATAATAGATATAACCCATGCATACTTAGAACAAACATCTTTGGCTGTTAATATGTAGCTAATATTATCGTTAAACGATTTGTGTTCTTGCATATATTTTTTTAATGAAACCCCTAAACACGAAGGTACCAAAACCTATAGTACTAATCATCCGTCTACACACACGTTCTTTAAAAGTTTGGTTTTTTTAGGATCTAAATCATTTAGTAATTCTTGATCTCCTATATGCCGTTGAGCTGTGTCTTTAGTCTTACTATATGCAATGTCATGTTTCGCACATTCTTCATATACTCTACTCGTCTAGCTAATCTTTCTTTTAATTGTTTAAAAGGTCCACAGTACTCATATTTTTACCTGTTACAGTTCTGAAATGTATTTCTACAGGATTTATCTTATCTTATCTTGCACCCAACTAACTATATCACCTCCAAGTAATTTCTTATTAAAACCACTGGATGCTTGAATAAAAGAATACAGTACGTCAAAGGTTTACTTTACTGAGATTTACCTAATTTAATATTACTTCCTTTCGGTGATTTGCTAAAATGATTATCTGACCTTTGAATTAAATTAGAATTAGCAGGTTTAGTTTTATCAATTCTTATTCCAACAGCTTCTTTATGTTTGAATGTTCTCGCAATCTTTTTATTTTGATTATCAGATAGATGTGCTTTATAAGGTTGACATTCCATTTATTAAAAATGAATTTATTCAAGGTATAATTTTTTATATAATTTTTCATGTTGAGCTTGAATGAATTCCTTGTTTTGCAGAAATATATTTAGAATTTCTACAGTTTGATTTTTTAATTCAGTGCTATTATTTCCAGCTACCTTTGATGCAATGCTCATTTCTAATTTTTTGTACAGTTCATCCATGCTTGAGTATACTAATCCTGATCATTTATATTCTAATGCTGTTTGTATTAAACTAATAATGTTCTTATACTTTCTTAAATGTTCTGTTTCTTTATCTAATAGATTCTTATAATCAAAAGACTTAATCCACCTTCTCTTTCCGCCTAAAGAGATTAGCTTTTCAATTTTATTTTTATTTATTCGTTCCATTTCAGATGTTGCTTCATTAGCATCTAAATATTCTCTGTCTAATACTTTATCAGGATCAAGCTTGAGAAACTCACTGTCTTCCATCGCTTTGGATTTTTTACCTTCTATGCTAGCTATGCAATACTCATTTCTAATTTTTTGTTAGGTATACTTTCAACAGCTTTAACTATACTTTTCTGCAACTGTTTCTAAACTTCACAATATCCTCTCTCAGAACTTCTTTTAAAAGTTTGTTTTTATTATGAGCTTCTATATACTTTCGATTCTCTAAAATGTACTATAATAGTTTGATGTATCACGAGGATTATTCATTAATTAAAAAAATAATAAATGAAAAAAAAAAACACCAATCAATAATTATGAAGAGTTTACTTATGCATGGGTTAATGCACACGTCATTTCTACTACCAAGGTAGTTTTAATGCATCGTTTTAATTATATCTCATATTGTGAATACCTTCATAACGAGTTGCTATGGTATTGCACTACATCGAATAAGTAACGCTTCACCTATGGAGAAAACTATTGTTACTTATTCTCGGCGGATACCACCAGCACCCAGATGGCACCGTTTCAAGGTTTTTTGGCCCCTCTTCTGTCGGTGGTAATTACTCTGTTGTTGCAATAGTGACAACCCAGTTATGAAGTATAACTCCACAATATTCGAGAGATGACTGCAGGTGTTTACTTATGCATTAATCGCTGCATAAGTAAACTCCTTCATACTCTAAGGCTTTAGCCAAGAAATGACTTTTAAATTATGAAGTAGACGAAAATAAATATATTGATATACATGTTTCATCACCAAAATGGCCTTTCCGTTTATTAATTTGGGGGTCTAGTGTATTGATAATATGATAGTAGATGTCGAAAGGCTAATTTAATAATGAATTTCCTATTTGATTATCTATGCCGTAATTTATGCTACATATCTATAAAAAGATTTAATGAAGACCCCATTTGTTGCTACTTTTGAATTGTTAGTATGTTAATATGATTGGCATTGATTCACTTGATCAAGCTGATCAAAATCTTATAGTTTTTGATGATTTTGTTACTGAAAACAATCAGGATAAAATAATTGAGTTATTGAGTTATTAGAGGTAGAAACAAAAATGCTTCTGTCATTTAGTATTAGTATTAGTAATGGCCACATGGTGCAAGGAAGCCTATGGCTTATGCTGTACCATTTTCATTTTTTTTTTCATTTGAGTGAGCTTTCATCTCGGTTGCCACCCGGATTTTCATCCATATGCAACCAATTCTCATTTAATATATCAGTCTCAACCTAGTTGTAAAAACCAAATATATAAAGACCAAATGGTCAACTCAAATCAAACAAAACAATACTAATCGACCATTCAGCCTTGTGGTGGGGATGGACAATCACATCACTCACTACAAGTTACCATCCCCACCACAAGGAGGTAGGTCACTACTACCACCCGGGCATCGCCCGGCAGCGACTATAAGCCAATTTAACAAATCTTAAAAAAGAACAAAAGAATTCATAATTTTCAAAAATATACTTCAAATTCTCTTCAGTGAGAGCCAGTGTCCCAAAGTCCAACCTCGCTCTTAAATCCTCATATAGAGGACAATATAGCAAGATGTGAAGGCCAGTCTCAGTCTCTCCACACTCACAGAACTCCGTAAGGGTCAACCCGAAACGAAACAGCCTTGACCTCAGGCCATGCCCCGTAACGACGGCAGCAGCTGCAAACCCAAGTTGGAGCCAGGAACGTCGCTCCCTACTCACAGTATGGACCGAGGGCATAAAGGTTTACAAATGACGACCTTTCTCAGAGTTTGTCCATTGGAATTGCCATATGGTACTCAACTCATTATTGATTCGCCCCCGTTCCGCTGTTATACCAGGGAAAACAGCCGACCGCCCCACCGGGCACGACCGGACGCCAAAAATCACTCTGGTAATCCCCGCTTAAGGGCATATCGCAGAGCAAACTGCGCCACAACCAATTCCGCAGGCATCTTCCCTGCAAGGACGCACAAAGCATTTGTGGACACAGTTCTGCAAGCCCTGGTTATACCTAAGAGAGCAAACCTCTGTGCCGAAGACAAGATTCTACGAACATGAGAATGTTCTATATACCCTCCCCAAGCCCCAGCAGCGAAAGTCAAAATCGGGATAAAGATGTTATCATAAAGTAAGTGGAGGGCACCACCCTTTATACCCCATTCAACACGCGTAACTCGCTGGAGTTTGGCATATAATCGTTTGACCTTATCCCGGACATAGGCAGCATGTGCTACCATAGAAAGTCGCTCTCCCAGGACAACACCCAGGTACCTAGTCTTATTAACCACTCTAAGCGAGAGATCACCAGAACGACACAAAGGATGGAGAGTTCCACTGAGACGTCCCCTCAGGAGAACTGCTACAGATTTCTCTGCTGAGACCTCCAGCTTATGCTGAGCAGACCAATTCAACAATTGGCTTAGAGAATCAGCTGTACGCTCCTCAAGCATCCGGCGGGACTCACCACACACCAAGATAACTAAATCATCAGCATAAGCTATTCTGGTCGTACCTTCCACAGCTTGCATTTGTAGGAACTCATCGATAACCCAATTCCAGAGAGCCGGCCCCAGAACCGAACCCTGTGGGCATCCTCTATAAACTCTTCTCTCACACTTCATGAAAGGAGTACAAATGAGCACATATCTCTCTCGGAGATAGTCCTCAAGAAGACGGTATAAATTTCCCGGACAGAGGGACGCCCTAGCCCTGCGCAGGACACTGCCCCACCACAGAGCATCAAACGCCCCCCTAAAGTCCATGAACAAGCCCAGGACATATCGACCAGGCAGCTCATAAACGCCTTTAATCAAATTATAAATGGCATCCTCAGCAGAGGAGCCAGCCTTGAAACCGTACTGATTGTTGGCCACCAGCCCCTGACCAGCATAATGAACCATCAGCCGACCAAGAACAAGCCGCTCCAACAACTTTCCGATAACTGACAAAAGAGCTATTGGGCGATATGAACGAGGCTCATCCACGGGCTTCTCAGGACTCTTGAGAATAACCCTCAAGTTAGCCGTCTTCCATACTGCCGGAAATACTCCTTCACGAAGACATGTGTTGAAAAGGTCTAGGTACACATCAGGACTCGCCTGACACGTTTTCCTCACCACAGCGGTGTCAATATTGTCCAGTCCCGGAGCACGACCTTCCCTGGTCTGCTGTAAAGCTAACTCGAGCTCAGCGGGAACAAAAGGAGGCTCACTCCCACTAGTTACATAATCTAAATTCTCCCGAACAATCTGACTCTGCAGCAAATTATCAGGAGAATCTTCAACTAAAATTGAATTGATCAAACAGGAGACGGAGTCAGCCCATCCCAAGGTCACTCTGTCAGTCGCCACAAACGTGGACATAATTTCACCACCATAGATTTTATCGGTGACTATCTTATACACAGAAGACCAAGGATCAGCCGAGCCCCACTCCTGCACATAATTTCTCCAAGAAGCCCGTTTTAATAACATAATCTTATTCTTATAATCATTTCTTTTAGTCTGATACTGCAACCGCAGCTCAAAAGATTCCTGAGAGTAACACCTCCTCTCATATTGATACCTCTTACGCGCATGTTGTAGATCTTTCCGCATACGCGTAAGTTCTGGTGTCCACCAAGGTACCGATCTTTGCGGTCTTCTCTTCTTCCGCAAACACTGTTTACATAGGTCCTGCAACACACTAGTTAATTTCCAGGCTTTCTCTGACGCAGTCAGATCATGCCACATATCTAATTGATCAATTTTGGATTTCCATAGAGTGAGAAACCTGATCCAATTTACACCACGCATAGAATACCTACCGACATCACTCCAGTGCCTCATAGGCTCCCCTGTAGTAATATCAAATGTGATCACTCTGTGATCACTAGTTGTGAGGCATTCCCGCACCCTCCAGTTTTTAACCATCCTCAAGATGGATCTAGAACAAGCAGTGACATCTATAAAGGACTCACCAATTACAGAGGAAAAAGTTGGCAGTTGTTCTGAATCATTAATCACCTCCATGTCTGCAGTAGCCAAAAACTCTTCCAGCTCTATACCTCTGTCATCAGAGCTCTGGCCACCCCACAGAGTAGATCTAGCATTTGAATCCATACCAACAATTAAATGAACCGATCCAAGTGTACTTACAACCTGCTCAAGATATCTTATAAACACCGCCATAAATTCCGATGGCCTACAATACAAGGACACAAAATACACTCGACCAAATCCCCCTATAACCTCCGCACATACACCATATGATTTAGTCAAAGTAGACACTACAGTTACTGTCAACTGTGGGTCAGTTATTATTATTGCAGCACAGGGAGATCTGGAAGCAGCTACAATTCTGTATCCTGATGGATAACAGACCACCTTATCTCTGAGCACATAAGGTTCTTGAAGTAACACTAGATCAGCTCGTTCCTCCTCTATAACTCGTGTCAACTGCGAGGCCACACTAATCGCTCTCTGACCATTTATCTGAATTATGGAGTAACTATTCTTACTCTCCATAATCTATTCTGCGTTTCAAAATATCTAAAGCCCTAGCATATTCTGGGCATATCTTATCAACAGCAGAATGGTCAGAGGGAAGTTTTCTCCTCCAGCAGTTAACACATTTCGGAGAGTCCCCCCGCTTGTCACAACTTCTACAAGAGTGCCCCCTCTCAGAACAGTGACCACAGAATGACTCACCTTTACAATGTTTAGCAACATGGCCAAAGGCCATGCACTTATAACACTGCGTGGGAAGAATAAGATCCCTCACCCTATGCACACTCCAATCCACATAAATTCTTTCCCGGGCGATCAGAGCTCGCCTGATCAAGCCCGAAGTTTCAACAATAAAATTATAGCCAGTTTTACCTCTGGCTTTATTTTTAGTCATTACAGCTGTCTCACTACGAAACTGCTCCTCCGAAACCTCAGATCCACTAAGATTACGGATCCAAATCTCCTGCAGGAGATGTTCTTGATTGACTTCCTGATCTAAGTCAAAAATAACAAGTTTCGGTCTGATCTTTAAAGACTTTTCCACTACCAAGCCTAGTTCACCAAGCCGGGAGCACTCTTTGATCTTGCGAATATCTTGTTCGGTTGCCGCCTCCAAGGCAACCCTACGATCCCGAATAGGCCTCACACCTATCACTTTCGTGTCACTCAGAGCCGGACGGATAGTCTTCAGGAGCTCCGACTTCACGTCTTCACTGGTCCTGAATTTCTCCGTCGTAGCCTTAATGATCACAGTCTTTGTCGCAACTCTCTGTTCGGTAAAAGCCTTTACCGCATCAGAATATGTTCTTTCAGCTGGTAGTCCACCAGCAGTCCTCTCTTTCAATAAAGCCTTCAGCACAGCATTATCAACTAGAGTCTTTTGAACCACCTCTTCGAGGTGGTCCCAAAGCGTTAACATCTCATCTAACGCCATTATCGGCACTTTATGCCGCAAAACTAAAGTTCGTAAGCTTTGTCTCGCTTGCTTGAGGTCCTCAAACCCATCACGGGGAGTACACTCTTGACTTTTATCCTGAGGACCCACTTCCTCAGCTATTTCTTTTCTTTAGCCCGAGAGCGCAAGGATCTTGTGACACGAGATTCACTCACATCTTCTTCATCCTGCACCTTTTTCTTAATCTTATGTTTTCGCTTCTTCTTAGGGACAACTCCCTCACTAGGCCCAGCAGCTTCTATCTGTTCTTCCTGAAGCTGAGATTTCATCATAAGTTCTTTCCGCTGTATAAAATCACTTAGTTCTTCATCACTATCACTATCAGAATCCCCACTATGGGGATCTGAAATTATTTTCTTTGAAGCCATAAAGAACAATACAAAACAATTGAAAATAACAATATAACTATATTAAATCTAAATTAATACTAAGACTAATCACTAAATGATATGAAAGCTCAAACAAAATTTAAACCAAAAACACGAAATTTTGAAGTAAACCTAAAAAAGCTCACTCTGCCAGCTGGGGAACCCCCCAGCTGCCCGGCCCAGACCACTTGGAGGTGGAGCTTCTTCAGAACAAATTGAACAGCAGGGAAAAAGCAAGAAATAGTCGATTAAACAACCACAAAAAACACTCTAATCACCTTGCAAAAAA
This sequence comes from Mastigoproctus giganteus, assembly GCF_048544385.1. Classification (NCBI taxonomy): domain Eukaryota; kingdom Metazoa; phylum Arthropoda; class Arachnida; order Uropygi; family Thelyphonidae; genus Mastigoproctus; species Mastigoproctus giganteus. The sequence goes on from NC_143577.1 coordinate 259,094,751, forward strand.
ACCAACTGCTATCAATAAACGCTCTGGCACCTGGGCTTATGCTGTACCGGCCAAAAAATAAAATAATAATAATAAACAGAAAGAACAGCCAGATTCGGAAAAAAGACTTCAGCAGAATTAAGAGTCAAGATAGGCCAATTGATCCAGTACCAACAGGGGGGATTAGGAGTAAGAAATTAATGGAAAAGTGAAAAGCATCCTCCAGAAAGACAGCGTCCACAGCGTAAACATAAAACAAAAATCAGAGAATAGGAGAGTACTTGGACGCATTTAAGCAGAACCTCCGTGGCGTAGTCTTTTGCACTCAGCAAGAGACTACGCCAATACAAAGAGAGCTCCCAGAGGAAAATAAACAACTGAATCTTAGATGAGGACCAAAGAGGCTTCTACAAGAGTATCGGAGAAGACGGGAAAGAAGGGAACAGACCACGGGAGAGGACGGGAAAGAAGGGAACTGATCACCGGAGAAGAAGACAATTGAGTAGTCTTGGGCAAACATATGGATCAGGGAAGTAAGACAAAACAGCCGAGCCACCTGGATAGAACTAAAACGCAAGAAAACCAAGGATGTACAAGAAATGAGAGGGTGGGAGATTCAGGATGAAGAAGTAAAACCGGCGATCAAGAACTCTCACAACTGGCAAACTCGAGGAATAAATAATGTCCACAACTACTGGTACAAGAAGCTCACTTGCACACACAAGCACCTGGCAGAGCAGTTCACTTGAATGATAAGACACCCAGAGACAATCAAGAAGTTTCTCACTCAAGGAATCACATATCTGAAACAAAAGTGCTAAATAAAAGTGAAGCCTAAAGACGAAGAATCAAGAAACCCGGCGAAATATAGGCCCACCACCTGCCCCCCCCCCCCAACAATGTACAAGATCCTGACCAGCTGCATAACCAGGAAGATATAAGAACACTTGGAGAGCCAGAACATAATGGCCGTAAAGCAGAAAGGATGCAAGCAGTTGAGCAAAGGATGCAAGGAGCAATTAAACATGGAGATGCCGGCGGCTATGGAGCAAGTCTACAAGAAGCACCGCAACATGTACACAGCCTACATCGATTACCACAAGGCCTTCGACTCCGTGCCTCATAGCTGGCTAATAGAAGCGCTGAATATCTGCAAAGTCATTCAGATAGAGACAAACTTCCTAGGAGAAACGATGGCGAAATGAAGTAACACAATTAAGGTCGACAACATCACAACCAGGCCAATCCCCATCAGGAGAGGAATATTTCAGGGAGATGCCCTGAGCCCATAGTTGTTCTCTCTAGCACTTAACCTGCTGTCCACCATGCTGAACAGTAGTAAGTACGGATATAACCTCAAAGAAGGAAGGAAGAACCTGTACACCTTAACCCACCTGATGTAAATGGATGATATCAAGCTCTACGCGAGAACCGAGAAGCACCTCCAGAAACTACTCCAGATCACCGAAGAATTCAGCATTGATATTAGGATGGAATTTGGTCTAGACAAATGCAAGACCCACGAATTGCACGAGGGAAAATTAGTCGACCGAAACTACCAGCTGCAGACTGGTAAAGAGATCGAGTTCATGGCACAGAGAGAGGCCTACAAATACTTGTGGAGGGCGCAGGCTCAGCAGTTACAGCACAAGGAAGCTAAGGCCAGCCTGACCAAAAAATACCATCAGAGACTCAGAAGCCTGCTGAAAGCAAAGCTGAACGGAGGGAACACGGTCAAAGCAGTAAACACCTATGCAGTCCCAGTGCTAACATACTCCTTCGCAGTCATAGATTGGACTAACACCGAGCTGGAAGATATCATGAGACAGACAGACAGGGACAGAGCCGCCAACACCACCCGAAATCTGTCGTGGAGAGACTGACAATTGCCCGGAAAGAAGGAGGAAAGGGTCTGATAGACCTCAATGAGCAACAAAAGACAGCGATAGTTAACCTGAAGGATTATTTCCGGAAACACACAACAGCACTCCAGCAGGCCACAAGGTAGACAAGCGATATGTCCCACTCAACGCTAGCGAGGAGTCCCCCACCCCCAACCAGGAGGAACAAACGAAGCTAGAAAGATGGGCAGAGAAGACACTGATAAAATTGCTTCCAATGCATGGCTCACGAGCGGGACGCTCTTCCCCGAGACTCAGGGATTCATGCTCGCCATCCAAGACCAGGAAATCAACACCAGAAACTATAGAAAATACATCGCCAAGGAGCCCAGAGTGTTCGATGACACATGTCGACGATGCCAGCTGGCCTCAGAAACGATCCAACACATCAGCGCGGGATGCAAGGTGATCACCCAAGCCTAGTACACTCATAGACACGACCAGGAAGCCAGGATAACACATCAGAAGCCGCGCAAGGAAATACCAGTTGGTCGAAGAAAGCGTACCGTACTACAAGTACGAACCCCAGGCAGTACTAGAGACCCGAACCCACAAGCTGTACTGGGACCGCGCCATAATAACGGATAGGACAATCCCGCACAACAGACCGGACATAAAATTTGTGGACAAGAAGGAAAAGGCTACTATCTGATTGACATGGCGGTGCCCAACACTGGCAACCTGCAGAAAACACATGGGAAAAAAATTAAGAAGTGCACGAACCTAAGACAGGAGATCAAAGAGATGTGCCATAGGTAAGAAGTGACGACCATCCCGATCATCGTATCAACCACAGGTATGGTGCCAAAGAACCTAACAGCCTAGCAGCAATAGGTCTCCCAATGAACACCTACAAGGAACTCCAGAAAGTCGCAATCCTGAACACCTGTAGGATTGTCAGAGAGTTCCTCCCCCTGTTGGTCGAGGAACTCTCTGTAGGATTGATAGAGAGTTCCTCGACCAACAATAACATCAGACATAACGACAACCACCCTGTGTACTTGATAGCAATACCCGTCACGAGGCGGAACCCCCAATGGCGGAGAAATAATATAAGAGCAGCAATAATAATAATAATAATAATAATAAAGGGCGCGATGGCCCAGTGGTTAAGACAGCTGGGAGACCGATATACCGATATAATAATAACAACATTAAAAAAATGGTGATAAAAAAAAAACATCGCGAAAGTTACCCCATTGGACTTACCTTCCCCAACGTCGGAGTGATGTTGGGGAAGGTAAGTCATAACTAAGAAGGTAACGCGCGAACTAAAAATAAATTAAATAAACCACTGGACATTAGCCAAAGCTAAACAAGTCCACCTCCATAGACGGATGATGTCGCAGAGAAATGTTATTCATACTGCATCGAGTGTGTCGCAGGATAAAGTCACTCGCGTTCAGGCCTTAGGCAGAGCGATCGGTTCGAAAAGTTGCAGAAAGTCTCCCGAGCAAGACAGTGGAGCAAGTGGCGCTGTCCCCAGTAAGGCTACCACAAGAGAAGGGCAAGACCATCCAGCCATACCAACTGGAAGTGCTCCTGCGGAGCAACTGCGCTAGTGACCACCCAGGAAGGAAGGAAACGCCAATGCATGAAGTGGAGCACTGAAATGAATACGTACATTATTCGAGCATACTATGAAATAACCAGGCTAGAGACCGATATGACAATGTACAGATCCCGACTACATACCAAGTGGGTGGAACGATACCCAAATATTCAGGTCACCGAACAGCGATTAGCAGACCAAAGAAGGACCATTGTCACAAAGAACCTAATAGCTCCTGCCATCTTGGAAAAAGTCAAGCAGGATGTCAGCGATCCACTACAAAGCACAAAGAATATGGTCAATATGGAACCAGAGGGGGGAACATCATACCATGGAACAAGAGGAGGAACAGCAAGAAGAAATACAACCAAGAGTAGCTGAAGTGGAAAGAGGAACGAAGTCATGCTATCCAGAATAGAAGACGAGTGGAAGAAGGCCCTAAGTAGAGGCCAAATAAAATCCTGTGGAGAGTAACAGACCAACTCAATCGGAAAATAATGCCATGTTACCTTGACAACAATGATTCAACGCTGGAGGCTATCCACATAGCCGTATACTGCTGCCATAGGAGTCACTTGGATTAATGGAAAAGAAACGAGAGACCAGCAGGGGAAGAACCGAAAACAGTAGGAACCGCCAGCTTGGGAAAGAAGACTTCAACAGAAGAATTAAGAGTCAAGATAGGTCAGTTGACGCAGTACCAACAGGGTAATATAATTAAGAAATTGATTGAAAAAGTGAAGAGCATCCTCAAGGGAGACAGCGTCCAGAGCAAACATGTGACCAGAAATCAGAGAATACGAGAATACATAGACACACTGAAGCAGAACCTCCTCGTACTCAGCAAGAGATTACACCGATACAAAAATGGCTCCCAGAGAAAAATACACAACCGAATCTTCGATGTGGACCAAAGAGCCTTCTACAGGAAACTGAGGGAACATGAGAAAGCAGGAAACGGACCACCCGAGAAGAAGAAGATCAAAGAGTTCTGGGGAAATATCCGGAGCAGTGAAGTAAGACATTACAGTAGAGCACCATGGATAGAAGTAGAAAAGAAGAAAATGAAGGACATACAAGAAATGAGAGAGTGGGAGATTCGAGAAGAAGAAGTAAAACAGTCGATCTGGAACACCCACAACTGACGAACCCCAGGAATTGATAACATCCACAACTACTGGAACAATAAGCTCACATGCTCACACAAGCACCTAGCAGAGCAGTTCACTTGAATGATAAGGCACCAGGAGACAATCCCGAAGTTTCTCACCGAAGGAGTCACATATCTGAAGCCTAAAGACGAAGATAGAAGAAACCCGGCGAAATTCAGACCAATCACGTGCCTCCTAACGATGTACAAGATCCTTACCAGCTACATAATTAACAAGACATCAGACCAGTGAGAGAGTCAGAACATAATGGCCGAACAGCAGAAAGGATGGAAGCGGAGGAGCAAAGGATGCAAGGAGCAATTAACCATACATGCCGCAGTTATGAAGCAAGCCTACAAGAAACACCGCAACCTATACACGGCCTAAATCGATTACAGTAAGGCGTTCGACTCCGTCCCTCACAGCTAGCTAATGGAGACTCTGAAGATCTACAAAGTCAATCAGATAGTAACAAATTTCCTAGGAGCAGCAATGGCGAAATGGAGTACCACCATTAAAGTCGGGAATATCATAACCAGCCCAATCCCCATTAGAAGACGAATCTTTCAGGGAGATGCTGTGAGCCCACTGTGGTTCTGTCTCGCACACAACCCGCTTTCTGCCATGCTTAACGGCTTCTGGAACTTACCTAATCGAATAACTCCTCATGTGTGAATGTAGATGCAAAATACTCATTCAGTTTATCAGCTACCTGAGCATGTTCATTAATAGTCAACCCATCTATGTTAAGTGGTCCAATCTGGTTCATCCCCTTCCTCTTAGAATTTACATAAGTAAAGAACGCCTTGCTGTTTTTCTTTGATTCCTTTGCCAAAGATTTCTCATAATCTGCGTTCGCCTGCCTAACCTCCTTTGTGACCTGATTACAGACTAGTTTATACCTGCCATAGGGTTCTGTGTCGCCTGATACTTTATATGCATCCCATACATTCTTCTTCTCTGCCACTAGCCTCATTAATTCATCTGACATCCATTTAGGCCTAAACCTTGAACAGTATTTCTTAGTTGGAATGAAAAGCCTAATAGCCTCCAAAATTAAGTCCCTGAAAGCTTACCCATTTAGAATACACTGTTTGTAAAATCGTCATTTGGGCATAGTAGGACATGTGTTATTGTAAAAATGAAGTGTGACTCTGTGTAAAACGATTAACTTCCGATCAATACTATATAACTGACATATCTGTTATGTGCCAGATCACTGTTGCACTCGTGAGTAGCACAGTTGGTAAGATCACTGTCCTGCCCACACCGGGTGGAATACACCCGAGTACGAATCCTGTCGATTACGGGAGGAATTTTTATGGGTCTTTTTCACAGTTGGTCTGAGTCTGAGTTATCGGTCTCAGGCCAGGTTAGCATGGTTTTTTCTCCCGGAAACTCGGGTTTTTCGTCCAGCAATCAGAAAATCGACCTCATTACACACGCAATTTACAGACAATATACACGGAGCAACATGACCTTAGTCGCCGATGCTCCTAAAAGCCAATAACAACAACAGATCACTGTAGCACGTTGGAATCACTGAGCCGCATGATCATGAATTATACACAGCGGATTGGTTGTTGTCGTCGGGCTTTGGCGCATTAGCAATTTAGGCCATATTGCACTGTATATAATATGTCGGATTGGTCGGAGAAAAACAAATATGCACGAGACAGGCTTACAGAAAGAGGTGGGCCACTTCCAGAGACCCCTCGAACCCATCTAACCCCCATCCGTTACCCTACTGACGAAGTGAACAAAGGAGGGACTTACCTCCAGTAGTCCTTCGACATCATTCTTCTCCACCGGCATCCAAATGATCGTTTAAGGTGTCGCACCTGCTTTCATTTCCTCTATATTTGTGCACCTGCCTTCATTTCCATAGGTAGGATTACGTCAGTGTACTGTGAGATGAAACGGTGACGTTGGCTCAGAAGAAGTTTACTGATGAGGTGACGACACCGAACTGATATACGACCTCCACTCTGGACAAAGTAATTCGTGGATCTTTCGGAAAATAACGCACACTTTGTCGTTCGCCAGTGATGCGGCACTAAATTTGATCAGCGGGCACAGAGCAATGAAAACGTTTCCAATCCAAACGAGCTTCTTCCTCCGTGGAAAAGCGACCATTTTCACCATTAAAGATCTCAGTAATCACTTTTGAGGTGTTTAGTGGTCTCAACTCAGAATAGATTATTTGCACCGCGAATATTATACAGATATTCGATTTTTATATGCGTGTTATGTCTGATATGTGTTACAGTATCTTTATTTCAATCTCAGCAATAATAATGGATTAAGGTTCACCAATACTCTGAAGCTCTTTAGAGACTGCAAAATAGATCCGGACAGGCACTGCCATGAGAGAACCTACTGAAGCTGATTGCAGTGGATCTGTTTACTAAACTACAATTATAGCGAAGAACGTAATTCAAGAAAGTAGAGTACTCATAGCAAAAGACTTCAAGTGCCCATGAACTCATAAAAATCTGTACTGAACGCTTTATCAGGTCTTCAAAAGACTCTTATAGGACTGACGATATTCCTTTTCGGTCAACAGAATGACTATCTGATTCAATTCTTAGTGTAAAAGACTGCATTTTTGTAATTTTTCTGTATAATATTTTGTAATTGATAATTATCCTATGTACGTATAAAATGTAAGTAATTTTGTAATTTTTCTATTTTTAAGACTAAATGCGCGAGGCATAACATGTTGTGAGTTGAGATTAACTACATAATATTGATGTAAATACACCGTGGTTTATCCATAAATTTAATACGTAAGCAGTCTAACGACATCGCTTGATTTTATCTCATGTTGTGGCTACCTTCGTCGATCTTTCGTTGTGAGGATAGCCACAATATGACATTTATTATTATTATTATTATTATTATTATTATTATTATTATTAGCCATATGGTGCAAGGAAGCCTGAGGCTTATGCTGCACCAGCGAAAAAAAAAAATTTGAGTTTCCCTGAGAGAGAGAGAGAAGAGAGAGAAGTAGAAAGAAATCACCAAGAAAGAGAAGAATGATGATATCCAGCTCAGGACCCTGGGTGTGCCAAGCCCATACTCACTAGATGTGAGCCCCTGGGGTTATATAATCAAACGATGCCGTTACACTACTTATGTAGTTAAAGTTAAGGGGAAACTATGGTGTATTTACACCAATGTTATATAGTAATTTTTCTATACATGTTTTATTGCTGTATCTATGTAATTTTTCCGTTTATTTATTTATTTTATGTATTTTGTGATATTTATCTGTAATAAGTGTTGTTGGACGTATGTATGAGCCACCCTCCTAGACAATTTCTGTACAGGGGTGTTTGGTAAATAAACTGATAATAATAATTAAGAAGAAATTACTTAGCTGACTCATGTAATACCCATAGCAGAATAATGCTACGGGTTTAACGTATAATTATAAAGAAAAGTTATTTACAGTTTGTTTTTTTTTTCCTGCACCAGAATCGGTACCAACTTGACGCACAGTGTTGTGCTTGCTTGTCGTGGCTGGATCGCTCAGTCATTTCGCTCATCACTGCTGCACTTAATACCACTTTGGTGATCACAACCTTGAAGCTTTTATGATGAAAATCGTTCACAGATTACAAACTTTCTATATGCTTTTTCAGCAATACGCGTCTTGTAATTAGCATTCGTGGAAATGCTGTGGAGCATTTCCATTGGCAGGAACTTGTCGACTTTTCTTGGCCTCCATGCGACAGATTGTAGAGTAGGGAGGGCTCTTAAGGAGTGCGAGGGTTTCTCTGTTAGCACGTTTGCCAAAAATTGGACATATTTATTTCATTCACTGTCATTTTTATTGTTGCGAGTGAACGAAGGGCAAAAATGAAAGCTTTCTAAAGTTCAGTAGTTCCGTTCTATGAGTGAAGGAAGATTATGTTTGTATAGGATCCATCGAAATGGTAAGTACTCATCAGATGTGATGGTTTTCACCTTTCTTTTTGCTGCAGATGTCCAGATTTCAGTTCAGCAGGTAATGATAGGCTGAACAAACCTGAAAGAGTACTGTAGTGTGATATTATACTCAGTGACGCATAAGGTATTACTTGGCAAGCAACCTGGATCTACGGCGCCTCCGTATCCAGGGGCAGGAGCAGCAGTGCTCCTGCCCCTGGATACGGAGGCGCCGTAGATCCAGGTTGTGGATACAGGCTCCTGCCCCTGGAAACATAATAACAATAATATGAAATCCAACAGGACGATAAACATTGATATAGATTCAAACATTAAAATCATATGTACAAAAGAGGATTACATTAAGTTAAGTTACCGGTAAAACAAGTAATAATTAATCAGTTAGAGAATAGAAAAATAATAAAACACATAATAATAATAAACTACAATAATTAGATGTGAGCTAGTCACTTTGCAGTTTAAGAGAAGAGGCAAACTTGTGGATGGAATTCATCAGTGACTGGGAGTTGTCAAAGAAGTCAATGAGAGAGTCATTTGCTGATGATTCTGTTCAGTGGACTGAACTTCATAAAGTCCGTGGTGGCAGAGTCAAGGCGAAACGGTGTAAGGTTTCTGACTTGTCTGCAAGGAGCAATGAAGTTGATTTTAGTGATGATATCATATCAGATGCTTCATAAGTTCCAGTGATTTATTATTATTATTATTATTATCAGTTTATTTAACAAACACCCCTGTACAGAAATTTCCTAGGAGGGTGGCGCATACATACATCACTTATTAGAGTGTAACAGGATTAAATATCAGCAAATACATAAGATATATACACATAGAGGAAGAATTACATACAGACATCCTGCATTCACAGAAAAATTACAAACCAATATATGTACATAGAAAAATTACAAAATTACAAAACAATGTACATACATAGAAAAATGACATCGTCATTTACACTATGAATTGGTCCTCATTTTTATTCTCTGAACAAAAGGAATACCCTCAGTCCTATAACAGTCTTTTGGAAACACAATATATCGTTCATTTAAGATTTTTATGAGTTCGGCACTTGAAGTCTTTCTTCAATTACTTTCTTTATCATATTTGTAGTTCTGTGTACAGATCCTCTGCAATGAGCTTCCTGTAAGTTTTCTCGTGGCAGTACCTGTCCGGGTCTATTTTGAGATCTCTAAACAGCTCCAGAGTATTGGCAGGAAACATCCGCTTTAATCCGTCCGTGTGGTGGAGAGCGCTTCGGAGACTATGAGGGTTGAGGAGGCGGGCTCCAGGGCGGGGCCTAACTACAAGATTTTCAATTTGAGGGGCATCTAAACTTCCAGTGAGAAGTTGTGCTAGAGTGCAGATGTTACGTATTGTGATCATCTGAATCCACGGAGCTATGTTCAAGTTTGCGTACAGTATGGATTTCGAAATTGTGAAGGGCTTCCCGGCGATCCTATTTAACCACCGGAGCAACCAGTACTCCAGGCTGAGAAATTTCCTGATATAATTATTTGGAGCAGAGGACCAAATTGTCGAAGCATATAAAGATACAGGAACGATACATCTTTGGATATATTGGGTCACTAGCTGCTGGTTTCGAATCCCAGTTATTTCCTGTCTTACAGCCCATATGGCAGCGAGAGTTTTTGTTCTCGTGTTCTGAAAGTGCCTTTGGAAGGTTAGGCCCTCGTCCCACGTCACTCCTAGGTCGGTGTATGAGTTGACTTTCTTCACCTGTGCTCCATTAATAGATAATTTGATTTGATTTTTTATCTTCTTATTAGTTATTGTCAGTTGTGCTGACTTGTCTGAGTTTAGCCACAAACCGATTTTGCGTAGGTATGTCTCCAGTTCACACAGCTTAGCGTTGGCATTTAAATTGACGTCGGACACCTGAGATCCTTCGTTAGAGACAACAAAATACTTAATATCATCGGCGTAGGAAATAAAATTCTGATTTCGCGCCAGAAAAGGCTCTAGGGCGGCAGCAAACAGCAAAGCTGATAAAACTCCTCCCTGAGGGATGCCCCAAGCGAGGGTGTATTCTGCACGGAATTCTTGGTGTTGTACAATGAGGTGCCTTGGCTTCAAAATGGTCTTGATGATCTGCAATAGTTTGCCCTCAATGCGGAAATATACTTTCAATATGTTTTCAAGTGCAGGTAGTGACACATTATCGAAAGCTGCCTTTATGTCAAGGAATATGATGTCCATTTGGGCTTTTTCATTTAATGCGTGCTGTATTCTGAAGAGAGTCTCCAACAGATTAGTAGTAGTGGATCGTCTCGGTACTACGGTATGGAGGTGGGGGTGGCCTGTGCGCGAAACACTGTTGGGTTAAAGCAGGAAGGATGGCTTTCTCAAAAAGCTTTAAAAGAGAACAACTGATGGATATATCCATCAGTTGTTCATCTTCTTCAGACTTTCGGCCTATAGGCCGAAAGTCTGAAGAAGCCTTAGGATTCTTCTTTTTTGGCACCGGTCGCACAAAGTAGTGATTCCATCTCTCGGGGAGGATTCCATCTCTCAAGATGTTTTGGAAAATGTGCAACAGCACATCAACAATATAGGCACTGCATATTTTTAAAATAAAGATAGGAAACCTGTCGGGGCCAATCGTAGATTTGGTAGGCAAGGAATTGATGGCCTTGATGAGATCTTCTCTAGAAATCGTGACTGTGGATAAAGCATTCTCACAAACGCCTCCTCTCACTAAAATATGTTGTGCCATATTCTCCAGCTGATATCCTTGTACATTTTTTGCTTTACCTTCAACTGGCATCCTTTCAAAGCACTCCTTAGCCCAGTGTCCGAATGTGGTTTCATCCATTTCAAATTTAGCGGCCTTTTTGCTCACGATTCTTTTCGAATGTCGAAGCTTTCTAATAACCTCTTCGTAGCGTGAATGTCGTTTCTTTTTCAAGAAAATGGCTCTTTTATTCTTGTAGTCCGTGAAGTCTTCATTCAATCCTGATTTTTTCCATTTCCTATAAGCCTTTTGCTTGGCCACAAACGCCTGTTTTAAATTTTCGTTGAACCACGGTTTAGTTTTGTCCGTGACGCTTACCTCTTTTGAGGCACCCAGGTCAGCAATAAATAGGAGCTCTTTCTCTATCAAGTTGGCAGCTTCTTCCACCGGTTTACTGTATAGAGCATTCCAGTTGTAGGTCTTGAGAAGTTTTAAATAATCTCAGGTCTAATGAACTTAAGAGAGTATATCTTCTTGGTTTGACGAATTTGCCCATCGATGCGTTGCTCACCTGCACTATTGGATAGGGGAATTTCACAACATATTGGGTTGTGATCTGACTGGAATTTAGTTTGAGGGGTGACATTTTTGATGTTTATCAGATTATGATATAATAAATCCAAATGCTGCTCTCCCCTAGTCGGAAGCGTATCAAGTAGGGTCAGTCCTAAGGTCTGGAGGGTTGCATCAAGGTATTCTTTAGCTTGATCGTGTCTTGGGCTAGGCATATTAAAGTCGCCAGTTACAATCATGGGAATATCTGTGCCCAGATTCTCTGTAATCCACACAAGAAGCTCGGTCCTGGTGTCAGCACTGTGTTCCGGCGGAAGATAGATAAGGCAGACTTGGATTTCTTGAGCCTTCCTCGTGAAAGACGCGGATATGGCTTCAAAGTGTTCAGACTGACTTTGTTTAATTCTTATAGGATGTAAGCTTTCATGATAAAGGATCGCAACTCCTCCACCCCGCTTATCTATTCTGTTGTTCCCAATAAATCTGTAACTGGAGGATTGTACCAGCAGATCCAGTTGCCGTTATAATTTAGCCAAGTCTCCACTATACACATAAAGTCATATTCTTCAAGGAGTAGGCAAGTCTGCAATGTGTGCAGTTTGTTAACAACACTTCTAACATTCTGAATAAAAAAGCAAATGGTCTGGCATTCTCCAGAAAGGGCATTCCGTTGCTTTAGTGGCTATGTAGGTTGATGCGTACTACTGGTTCTTTGCACATATGCGGTGTTCTTTTCTCGATATCGTTTAACTAGTGCACCCACTGGCCAGTTGTTGTTTTCAAGGATTAGATTTAGGTCATCAGGGGAGCATGTGAGCAAAAATGACGCATAAGAAGGATGCCTTGTTTTCAGCTGTCTTACTTCTGTGTGGACTCCGAATCCTTGAGCAAACATGGCCTTTATGTCATTCGCCTGCGTGTTCGGGGGCAAGCCTAGTAACAAAGACTTTCTCTCGGGTTCTGACGGCTGTAATATTGAACCTCCTTGCCAATTGGCCATCTGTTGGGAGGTTTGTATGAGCTGTATCTACATTAAAATTATAGTTCGGAGATTGTGTAGAGGGATAAGAGTTATTATTCCGGATCTCGCTATTGCGTATATTTGTTATGGAAGTTGCTCTTCGGTTGGTAGCCTTCGCCACACTCTGATCCTGCTCTCTCTCTCATAAGTCTTCTGGGATAAGGTTTTCCTTGTATTCCCGTTTGATGTTATTTCCGCATATGTCAGCCTGGGATACTTTTCAGGGCACACTCTATTTGCCTCACACATGGCCGGAGAGTAAGAGCAAGATAGATCTTGTGGTAAGGGAGATGGGGGGGGGCTCGGGTAGGGGTTTTAGATCCTTGTTGCATATATTCTAACAGGGGCTGTTGCTCATGATTTTCTATTACCGGTGGTTGCTCGATTAGTCCTCTAGTTTCTCTGTTTCGCCGATAGGGAGTGACGGGAGGGATATTTAATATGGCATCTTTTGGTCTATGTCCCACTAATGGTTCAGCATTAATAACCGAGAAGGGGGCACGAGCTTGGGCATCCTGTCCGCTTCTATATAGTATAGCGCCATGCTCTTCGCGTTCAGGCTCCAAGGTTTGAGGCACTCGCGGTATTGTTTGGTAATTTGGCTTACCCCACAGCATCATGCAGCTTTTCAGGTCAGTGATCTGGCCTTTTATCGAGCAAATTTCCTGTTTTATTTCTTCGTTCTGTGCGCGGAGTTCTTGGTTGTTAATGAGTAGGGTGGACAAGCACTCGAAAATTCGAGGAAATTTTTCTTCTAGATTATGCATGTATTCTTCGGCCTGGATTGCAATAGGTTTAAGAAATTCCCCAAATACTTCATCTGTTACGCTTTTGAGCATTTGTTTAGTGCCACTGAAAAAGGCGGTGTTTGACTGATTAGGCAAGGCCTTAGGTGGGTTTGCCTGCGGGCTGACAGGGGGATTTGCATGAAGACAGTCCTCGGGACATGTATCACAACCAAGGACGTTTAAAATGTCAGAATCGAGTTCTCTGCTGGTGTATTTCCCATTAACATCTTTTAGACAGTCACTTGTTCGTTCATGGCCATAATTTTCGTGATCTTTCTCGTCTTCTTTATTATTTTCTAAATTATTACTTCTTCCATTGTTTCCCGAGTCACTGTGGTGTGCATCAGCGGTGGGGTGAGGGGTCAGCGTAGCCACTTCTTCCGATGTGTTGCATTCTTCGGTCGGCGCATTTCTTTCTTCCTGACGGGGGGAATCGGGCTTCTGATTGGAGGTTCTTGCAGCTCCTGTCTGTTTACTGTTTAAGCAGCATTTTCCCAAGAACCCTTTCCTCTTGTTGAGCGATAAGCGCGAGAGGCTCGAGTATCCTGAGCATAACCGGCATATTCTATGCTTTGACTTACTGCAAAGTAGGGTTTCATCTGCGGAATTATTGCAGAGATCGCATATGCCGGGAGTTACTGCGGTTGTCATGTTTAAGAACTGGTCCGGTTGTTAAAGTTGCAGCGAGGTAAGAATGCAGGGAACGGTTTCTTATTTCCGCTCCAAATTTAAATTTATACACACGATCCAAATTAAAGCACTCTGAAACTGTACAATGTTCAGTTTCTTAACAGAAATGTCATGAAATCTCCTGAGCACTGTAATCGGCTGATAAGTATTTTCCTGAAGTAAACAATGTTCCCTGTGGGAACGGGGTTATTCTTCAAAGGGACAGTGAAATGAAGGTCAATCTCTGTTGCAGGTGCACGAACGTAGAGTGTCTTCGTTCTCACGTTAACCCTTCAGGCAATTATTCCAACTGCTATTGTACGATGCAGGCTTATCATGTTGAAGGAATGCGAACTTCCGTATAGAGAATTTAGAAACAAATATGGATATAAAAAATTACCTGATCATACTAGACATCAGAAGGCACTTGAATTGGATCATGCACGACATCTCGATTCTATCAGTATAAAAATTCCATACTATGGAGCTAGAGATCACCACTTAAAACACAATAATGCGGAGCACTGAATTAACCAGCCGCACGGAATTTATACTCCCGGACGATTTCTTTGGCTAGACGGGTTATGTCAGCAGTAACTCTTCTGGTGCACAGAGGCCTCAGATGAAAGTAATCACACACAGATTCATAATACATTGAGTGATAGAACAGAGGATTGCGGTAACGGACAAAATTTTTTTGGACTGCTTCAATTTTGTTAATTAGAGTTTTCGTGTGAGGATTCCAGATGGGTGAACTGAATTCAAGGATTGGCAGAACAATAGTTTTATAAAGGATAACCGCATATCTGTAGTTTTTGAACTTGTATGTGTTCCGTTTGATAAATCCCAGTGTTTTGAATGCTTTTGATTTTGATTTTGCTGGTGATTTTAAGGATATGGGCATCGAATTTAGCACTGCTGGAGAAGAGAATCCCCAAGTCGTTAACTTGGTCACACCTTTCGATGATCACAGAGAGATTAATACTGTACTGTACCCCGTATTTATTAGTTGTGGAGATCTGCCGGATGAGAAAGAGATTACTTTGCACTTCGAGGGGTTAGCAGACAAGCCATTCAGAGATAGCCACAGAGAGAGAAAATTTATTGAGAGCACATTGAAGCTGTTGAGAATTTGTTATCTCCTTTACTACTGAGTAGATCTTAAGATCATCTGCATAGAGAGCAACTTGAACTTTGGAGGTGTAGATCATTTGCAGGAAGATCATTTACGAAAACATTGAAGAGAAGAGGACCTAAGGGGGAGCCTTGTGGTACTCCACTTAGTGGTATAAAACAGTCTGAGTTCACTTGATTGATGATAACGCTCAAGGAACGATGCGTAATATAGCTGCATAGCCATGGGAGCAAAGGGTCACGCATACCATATAGCTTAAGTTTTTCCAGACGTTGATCGTGCGGAACTTTATCAAATGCCTTAGATATGTCTGTGTAGACTGCATCAACTTGTAGGTGGTTATCAAGAGCTTCAGAGGTGTATT
Source organism: Mastigoproctus giganteus (assembly GCF_048544385.1). Classification (NCBI taxonomy): domain Eukaryota; kingdom Metazoa; phylum Arthropoda; class Arachnida; order Uropygi; family Thelyphonidae; genus Mastigoproctus; species Mastigoproctus giganteus. The sequence goes on from NC_143577.1 coordinate 259,110,530, forward strand.
GCCAGAAAGGAAGTAAATTTGTGACTACTGACTTGCCACTGCAGAAACCATGTTGATCAATGAAATGAAAGGCCTGAAGAATTCGAAGAGATGTTTGTGTACTGCTGTGTCGAAGAGTTTAGCCAGGCTGTTTTGCATGGTTATGGATCTGTAATCAGTTACATCATTTTTATCACCTTTTTTGAAAATAGGAACTATATTGACCTGCTTAAAGTGCTTAGGATACTTCCCGAGCCTGAAAGACAAGTTGAAGATCCGCAGTATGAGGGGTTTTAAGGTAGTGACAGTCATTTTCCAAAATAAGCCTGGAATGTCATCTAGGCCTCTAGTATAGTCATTTCTCATGCTTTTTAATGCCGAATTTAAATTTTCATCAGTGATAAAGAGCTTAATGAGGATATCATCTTTAACAGGTGTGAAGTCAGGAAATGAGGCAGGTCTCAATGTATCATTTGTTTGAATTCTAGAAAAAATGTTTGGCAAATTCTTGAGCAATACTGAATTCGTCCGATAAGAGCATTCCATCTGCGTTATGGAGTTGTAACTTTCTACTGGTTATATTCTTATGCTTCATGTAATTCCAGAATGGTTTGATATCTCTGTGAGTAAGCAGACTATCCTGAACTGACTCTGTATACATATTGTAAGAGTTTAATATGAGCGTTTTCACTTCTTTGCGGAGTTGGCTGAATATTTCGTAATATTGACTATCACCTGATTGCTTATACTTGTTTCTGTGGAATTCTTTGGATTTAATTTTATGTATTAGTTCGGTGTTATACCTGTAAGGGTAGGTAGAGCGTGCGGTCAGATGGGATTGAGGAACATAGTCAGATATAGCTGAATGGACACAGTTGATCAGGTTGCTGGTGAGCACATCGATGTCATCCATAGCGTCAGCGAGCTGCTTATCTACGTTGCTGAGAGCTAGGTTGAGCAGAGGCCAGTCAGCCATTCTGAAATTGAATCGTGGAGAACGGGAGTAGCATTTTAAGTTATGAGAAGTCTCTGTGATGTGAAAAGTAATTGGCGAATGATCCGAGTGAAATATAGGGTTGTCATTGTGAACATCTCTATGAGTAGAGGAAAATATTATGTCAAGGAAGGCATTTTCTGTGGTTGGAAAATTGCAAATTTGTTCAAGACCATAGCTGTGAAGCATATTAAAGAGAGCCCTAGTCTGCAGTGGTGGAGCAGAAGGTCCTAAATTGGCCATTTGACAGTTAAAGTCACACAAAACCATTGCTATATCGGAAGATTGAATTAGTGGGAAGATAGATTCCAGCGAGCTTTCTAAGTACTGAAGGTCGATATTAGTTAAGGGAGGTAGAAAATAAAGCAATACGATTAAAACTTTTAACTTGCTGAGATGAAGAAGGCAGTATACTGATTCAATATTTGTGAAATTTGATGCAATTTCACAGAGTATATGGTTAGAATGTATAATAGCTACTCCGCCTCCACGAGATCCTCTGTCCTATGGATTGTATATTGCCCATCTATAATCTCCTGATCATCAATAATTATGGAGAGCCAGGTTTCAGTGAGCAGGTAAATGTCGTAAATATGTGAGCCTTGGATTGCTCTAAAGTGGTTTAGGTTGCTAATTATATTCACTCATGCAATTCTAAAGGCAAACACGGAACAGTTGGGATCTGGGGATTCTATGACGAGAGGAGAACGTAGTATGTGTAGATAGCAGGGCCTCTGATTGCTATGCCTGTGGAGAAGAGATTTTGGACTCCCTTGATGGTCTGTCCATGAAGCGTTTTACTAGAGCCCCTGATAAGAGCGATCTTAGATTCAGCACTTTTTCTGTTTGTGATGGAAGGCATGTTATTATAAAAGATGAGTAGGCGGGACATCGTGTCTTCAGAGAACGGATATCTACACCGAAACCATATTCTTCTTTAATTAAATTTATAAGATCTTCATATTTAGTGGTGGGTCCAAGCCTAGAAACAAAAATTCGGCCTTTTGTGGGAATAATTGTGATATTGTACTTATGTTTGAGTAACTGAGATTTTTCTGCAGTAGTTACATTCCTTGTTTGATGAGTTTTGGCTGGAAGCTTGGAGGAAGTATCTTGAGATATAGAGGCTTTAACATTTTCTGAAGGTTTATTCTGTTTTGATCTTTGGTGTGATATTTGAGACTGACAATCAGAAACAGGTTTACTCACTGTGGCGGCAGATCTACAGACAGGTTTGCAGACCTCATTAGATGTGGCAGCAGTTATTTTTGCATATGTTACCTTAACTGATGTTGAAGAGAATTCCACTTGGTGACTCTGAGCTTGTAAAATAGAGGTACAGACAGAACTGTTCCGCAGAGGAGAGCAGGGGTTAGGAGTGGTTCTATTTACATCAGAAGAATCATCTAACAGAGTCTGTTTGACAATAAATTGCTCTATTGAATGACTTGAATCATGAAAGTTGCACTGGTCAACTGCTTTCTATGAGTTCATATTCAGTGAGTAGCTCCCGCTTTATATCGCAGCTGGTTTCCGATAACCGGCTACCTGCGTTCTACATGTAAGCACCCTTAGGCATTAGCCTTATACACTGAGTGATCACAGAATTATGACGACCCTTATGAAAACTGAATGCGACCCGTTGACCACGTGAGGTACGAGAGTGCGGAGTTAGTCGATCTACGTAGCATAGATAAGGTGTCAATGGTTTAGTAGGTAGTAAAATTCCGAGCGTGATGGGTAAAAGGAAGGATTTATCGGACTTTGATAAAGGACAGATTGTGGGTGCTCGACGAGCTGGTGCCTCGATTTACCAAACGGCTGATCTGGTGGGGGTGATCGAGAGCTGCCGTTGTTAAAGTGTACCAGGACTGGCGTCAAAATGGTCAAACAACGACCCGACAGCAAAACTGCAAAGATCAGTGAAAGGTTAGTGTTAGAGGTGAGCGCCGGGTCCGACGACTCGTACAGGCGAACAGACGCAGCACTGTTGAAGAGTTGACTACCAATACAACATGGGCCAATCCGGAACAATATCTGGCTTGACCCATGCGTCGCACGTATGGGCATTACCAGCAGACGTCCCCTACGTCATCCTCTCCTAACCAAGGTTCATCCGTGTAAAAGACTCGCCTGGTGCAAAGAGCATAGATATTGAACGTTAGAAGACTGGAAGAAGGTGTGCTGGTCGGATGAGTCACGTTATTTCCTCCACACCATGGATGATCGTGTATGGATTTGGCGTCAACGATATGAGGCTCTTCATCCATCATGCGTGGTATCAAACGTGCAGGACGGTGGAGGCGGTTGTATGGTGTGGAGCATGTTTCACTGGCAGGAACTTGGACCCAACAACGTATCAGTGGTCTACACTATCGTCATCTGCTTGCTAACTGTATACACCCCGCTATGTTACACTTTTTCCAGAATGGCGATGGCGTCCTCCAAGATGATAATATGCCTAGCCATCGGCACTTGTTGTGCAGGAATGGTTTGAGGGTTCTGACTTCCAGCATATCGACTGTCCTCCGAACTCCCTCGATATCAGTCCCATAGAGCACTTGTTGGAAACTATGGAAAGGCGTCTTGATACACCAATCACATCCATACCTGCATTGCTAGCTGCATTACACACAGCTTGGTTGGCCATACCTCCCGAACGCTTCTGACATCTTGTTGAATCAATGCCACTGCCAATTCCCCCTGGCGATCTATATCTGGTACCTTTTTCTCCCTTTTCCCCGGCGGGCAAGGAAGCAGTCCTGTCCCTTCCCTCCCCAGGCGGCTTCCTATCCGGTAACATGGACTGGGCCCTCCACGGAGTGAATCCGAGTGAGATCAAGACAAGTAACCCTAATGAGTCTTAAGTTAATGTAATGACTATAAGTGATGAGTGGATTATACTAACTGCCCTTTGCAGGTTTTATCTCTTCTTCTACTGTCCCATTTTCTACTTATCTTTTTCCTTTTATCAAGTCTAATAGGGGCAGAGAGTATGGAAAAGGATTGTTTATCCCCTACCCCTACGCAAACAATGGCGTCTGGGTAAAGGTACCCGCCGAGAATAAGTAACATTAGTCTTCACTGGCGAAGCGTTACTTAATGAAAGCAGTGCAATACCTGGGGCCAATCGTTGTGAAGGTGAATCAATTATCGAGTTCACTACGAACAAAACATGGTGTGAAAGCACTGACCCGTTTGATAGCTTTGAATTTAAATACAATCTCATTACCAAATAGGAAATGATAGGATCGTCTTTTAAAGTTTTAAAGTACAAATCATCCAAAACTTCTTCCTTAGTTAAATTACTTCTTCCTTAAACTTCTTCCTTAGTTAAATGATTTAGTTCAGTTCCGTAGGTGCCCCTGAAAACAGACCAGCCTCAAAATTAAATTTAGAGGATAATAGCATTTATATCCTCCTGAGAATTTCTCTATTATTATCGCATTGTTCTTGATAGCTGGAAGTTTGTTGGAAAAATACAGGACCATGCTGAGGAAATGCCGCGAGCTAGGCCACAATGTCTATGTGTCTGCAATTCTGCCCAGACACGATAGGAGGCATTATATGTTAAAAGCCTTCTGGATAAACTCAAGACTGCAAGGCTTTTGGGGGGAAATTTCTATCAGCATGGCCTACACTTGTAGGTAGAAGGAATTTGTTTTGTAGAGACGGAATACACTTAAACAAAGGTGGTGCAAACTTTTTTGCCAGTATTATTGAGGATACCTTAAAGGTTCAGGGAAACTGCTAGTTAAGGGGGATGTGGGTAATACCGATACGCGTTTATCTGATAATATTGGTCAAAGTAACTCTTGCACATACCTTAAGAGTTCTTATCTGTTTCCCCAACTGGACATATTATCTAGATGTTCTGGGGGCAGAAACGTTTCAAGTGAGCGGGTACCTAATGCCAGGGAAGAGAGCCTAAAAATCTTCAAGGGTTGTGTTAGGGTTGTTAAATATACAAGAAAAGTTATTCTTAATTGTTTATAGAGTAATGTTAGAAGTGTCGTCAATAAAATGAGCGAATTCGAACTGCTGGTTAAAACAAGTAACGCGGACATAATAGGGCTTACAGAGACGTGGTGCCACCCTAAGGACAGGGGGATGATGAGTTTCAGTACGGTATGTACAACAATGTATTTGGGAAGGATAAGTTAGATAGAAGGGTGGTGGGGTAATGCTTCTTATCAGAAGCAGCCGGACTGCGACGATAGCTTTCCCGGATTCAGACATTTCACACGCTAGTATAGAGTCTGTATGGTGTGCGATAGTTGGAAACAAAGGTATAATGCGAGTAGGAGTAATCTACAGACCAGGTGATTGTGAAGATTATGACAAAAGCCTGTACATGCAAATGGAATGGGCAAGTATGCCTTATTATGGGTGATTTCAATTTGCCTCTAATTGATTGGAGTAAATGGGAAGGAAACTCGACATGGGGACCAAAATTTTTAAATCAACTAGATGACTGTTATTTGTATCAACATGTCAGGGAAAAGAATATCCTAGACCTCATCATCACCCATGAATCAGATGACATAGCAGGGCTGACAGTAGAGGAAGCAATAGCAGGAAGTGTTAATGGAGGTCTACGGTGGATGATGACAAGAGAGGTAGCAGAAGTAAAAGGCAAAGGAATGGGTTTTAATTTCAGAAAAGGAAATTACGATGCCTTAAGGTACTACATGGCCTCTATTAACTGGGTAGATATCGCGCAGAGAATGAATACAATTTAACTGTGGTACGCTTTTAAAACATTAATCACAGATGCCTTGAATGCGTATATACCATTAAAAAATACTCCAGGAGAAGGGTTCCAAGTTGGATGAATAGTGAAGTTGCCGCATTACTTGAGCAGAAAAAGGTGGCATGGAAAAATTACAGCGAGCTATAACAGCCAGCGAGTTATAAATTACTGGAATAAGTTGCCTTCATGGGTGGTAGAGGCTGACAGTTTGGGGAAATTCAAAGGTCATCTGGATAGTACCTTTGGGTGAGGGAAACGCATAGGATGATAGGTTTAATTTCCTTTTCTTTTATTAATTATTAGTTTTTTTTGTTTTTATCATTGTTTTATTCGTTTTTTTTTTTTTTTTCGGCTTTTGCAGCATAAGCCATAGGCTTTCTTGCACCATGCGGCCATTACTAATACTAGTAATATTAAGTGCCTCGATTTTAACCTCTTTCAGATCACTTTTTAGGTTTTTAATAGCACGTTCCCTAACCTCCTGACTAGTAGTGAGTTGCAAACCTTCGGTAGCCTTACAATAATGAGGTTCTGAGGTCTGCTTCTACGTAGGCTATATTTTAACAGGCGCCGAACTTGAAGAATTGGGAAAAGGAGCATGTAATATGTCAGTTACTCTTTCGTCTCTCAAAACAGAAGTATGTATAACTGCATTCTCAGCTAAGGAGTCCTTTAGAACACTAAACATAAAACTTTTTTCAGGGATGTTTTGCATTTTAGATACAAATTCCTCATCCGAGTCGTACTATGGCACTATCTATACCTGAAATGGAATCATCCTGGCATTTTGCCAGGCATGGTCACATTTCACGCAGTTGGACAGCATAAGTGCAAAATCAGTATATCATTAGGCCACCCTCCGCTCCCCCTCCCCTCCCCTCCCCATTCCCAGTAAAGGGACTGCTTTAGCCACATCGGAGAAACATCCGCAGCTTAGTTTGTAGAAAGGCTTCGGGCCTGCCCCTGTCGCTGGTTGGTGTTGTACGGCGTCGCCCTAGTTTTGCCACGCATCGAGCTAATAAACATCACACAATATTTGAACAGCATTCGCTGTTTAGACATCGTGTGACCTTCGTCTTTCGTGATCTTCGATAGACTCTTTGCGTGAACCACACGCACTTACAACAAACCGCGTTTTTATTTCTTATTCAGAACCGAAGTAGTAGAGTATTTTGTTAGGGCACTTCATATTTGGTGCGATGAACAATAACAAAGTCCCCATTGTCAATCTGCGGTGTACGTGGAAAAATGCAGCAGAATGAAAGAACACCTTCGCACTCTTCGAGAATTGGCAACGAAGCAAATCCGGCTATTTTGATGCAGCGAATATGAAATTTGGTACGAAGAAATTCGTACCCAAATTTCTTACCAGGGACCTTTTTTAGAGAAGGTATTTTACCGAAATGTATTGCTTTTCCTCGGGGTAAACCGAGATATAATTTCTTCACCCTTTTTTCTCTGAAAGGAAGGGCCAATTTGTTGGAATCCTTATTAAAATACCCCGAAGGGATTTTTTCAAATCGTTTATTGACCTCTGATTCAAATCAAATCGTTTTTTCAAATCGTTTATTGGCCTCCTTACTTTTATAGCCTCTGAGTTCAAATCAGAGGCTATAAAAGTATAATCATAAATCCTTTTTAATTAATTTCCTTAATTGTCAGTTTCCTTCAGATAATTTCGAAAACGTCATAGCTAGAAGTATTTATATTATTCTACAGATTTAAGCCATATTGAGAAGAAAATCCTTTAGGAAAGGAAACGCCAGAAGTTTATCAAACTCTAACATAGAGCAAAGTGATTTTGAAATAATTGAAAGGAAAGTGGAAGAGGAATTGTTGAAGTTAAACATAGGGAAGGCACCTGGGATTAGCAAGGGCACATGATGCAAGAAAACAAGCTTATATAGCATCAGCCAAAAAAAAAAGAAAAAAAAACATCGCCCTTCTCATTTCACTCATCCACCCGCTCCAATTTTTTTTTTTTTTTTGTGTTTGTCCAGTTCTGACTTGAATCTGTTTAAGCTATCAACTTCTACAACGACAGGTGGAAGTTTGTTCCAGCAATCAACCACCCGCTGGCTAAAGGCAAATTTCCGCACGTCTATCCTACATCTGTCTTTCCTCAATTTGAATTTATGCCCTCTCAGGTGATTATTCTGAGCAAGAGGAAGAATCCCATCAGCATTGGGCATGCTCAAGTCATTCAAGGCTTTATACACCTCAATCAGATCACCTCGCAGGTGCCTAGTCTCCAGACACTGTAATTTGCAAAACTTAAGCCTTTCTTCGTAAGAGCAACCCTTTGTTCCATTCACTAATCTTGTTGCCCTTCTCTGTACTCGTTCCAACAGCTCTACATCCTTCTTAAAATGAGGCCTCCAGACCTGTACTCAAGGTGTGGCCTGACCATTGCATTATGCAAGGGGATAACCACCTTCTTATCCCTGCTAGAAAAAATCCTGTATATCATTGACAAGACACCTATCTGATTTTATTTCTGAGATAGTTAAGGTGGGGGGGGTGAAGGATAGGTTTCTATCAAGGACAACCCCGATAAATTTCATTTCTGTGGTCAGCTTGACGGTGGTTCTTTGTACTTTTATTTGGGGGAATCTCCTGGTGTCCAGGGTTTCCCGAAGTAGGATGGAGCTTGTCTTAGTGGATGATATCTTCAGGTTATTTTCGTCAGCCCATTGTTGTAGAGTGGCGAGCGCTTGGTTAGCTGTATTTTCCAGCTGTGCCCTGGAGTTTTCTGCCAGTGTCAGGACAAAGTCATCCGCATACGTCTGGCAGGCTGCATTTCCGAGGTTGAGGTTGAGGAATCCGTCCAAGACCACGTTCCAGAGCAGTGGGCCCAGGACGGAGCCCTGTGGGCATTCTCAGTAGATGTGTCTGGTTATTGTACAGTAAGGAGCAGTGACTCTTACTGATCTGTCGCACAGGTAACTGCTGATGCAATTGTATAAATTACTTGGGAGTTTGGCCGCACAGAGCCTGCTGAGGACGCTTGGCCACCAGAGGGTGCCAGACGCCCCGGCAAAGTCAACCGCGATGGCAAGAAAGTATTTGCGGTCTGTTTCTGCTGCAGCGTTGATGATACTGCGTAGGGCATCGGTGGTGGAGTATCCTTTTCGAAATCCAAATTGTTTGGGTGATTCTAGGCCTGCGTTTCTATAGTGCTTCTCTATCCTGTTTCGCAGGAGATGTTCAAGAAGCTTGCTGAGAACTGTCAGGAGCGCTATCGGGCGATAGGACCCTGGGAGGTCCCGCCTCTTCGTGGGATTCTTTAAGATTAGCCGGAGCGTCGCCACCCTCCAACTGCACGGGAAGTAGCCTTCTTTCAGGCATTTATTGTATAGTTTCACTATTTCCTCCGGGATAGTGTCCACTGCTTTCTTGATGATTTCTGGCTCTAGGAGATCTTCCCCTGGGGACTTTTTGTTTCTCAGCTTGGCCGCCGCGATCTCCAGCTCAATCTTGGTGAAAGGTTCCTCAATTTGCTGGGTTGTGTATATGCTGTTCTGTTGGCAGAGCAGTACTTGTTCTTGCTTAGTGGGATCAATGTGCTCCGGAAACATAGCATCCAAAATATTATTGACTGTTTCGTGCCACGTCTTTGTGAACCCCCCTTGCGGTTTCCTCGTTGCTGGGACTACCTCGCCTCTGGGGAGCCTGTTTGTAGTCACCCAATAGACCACACCCCAGGGGTTGTCATTTCCTGTCGTGGAAACTAGGTGCTCCCATGTACGCTGTTTTCTTTCTCTGATTTTTCTGTGTATTGATTCCTTGCAGTACGGTATCGTTCCCGGAACGCCTCTACTTCTGCAATAGGCCAATCACGTCTAGCCCGCTGGAATTTTTTCCGACAGGTGTTTGCTACCTGCCTTAGTTGCTGGAGCTCATGGTTTCACCAGGGTACCGCTCCCGGAGATGGTTTCTTTCTTTTGATACATTTGTCCGCCGCTTCTGTGATAAGTCTCAACAGTTTTGCTTGGTGTTGGTCTGGGGTTGTCTCTTCTGTGTTGAATGTGTGGGCAGCCACCCGTATGGTTTGTTGGAATTTGGGCCAGTCTGCTTTTCCTATGGCGTATCTGTGCTGTATTTTGTCTGGGAGTTGTGCTTCTGGCTACTGTTCGGTTTAGTTGGAAGGTTATTGCTCTGTGGTCCGATGTTGTCCAGTTTTCCGTTACTGTCCAGGCTGTGATGTGATCAGTGACGGATCTTGTGGCAAGGGTGACATCAATTGTTGTCTCCCACATAGTGCTGGAGAATGTTGGGAGGTTGTTTGGCTGGTTAAGTATATTATAGCAACTGTTTGTGAGGTACTCTTCCAGACGCTGCCCGTTCACAACGCCTCTCCGTCCTGGGGTTTCGCTATACCATGCCAGTGAGCGGCAGTTTACGTCTGCGCCTACAATTATTTTGGCGTTCGGAAATTCTGTGTGCATAGTCTGTAGGTAGTTAATAGTTGGGAGGATATCTTCCCCCGGTCGATTGTATATTGAGACAGCGTAAAATTCCCCTAGTGCGGTGACTATGTGGGCACACGCAGCCCAGGGGAGGCAGTAGTTCGATAGTTTGGTCACTGTGTAATCCGGATTTCTAACTAGGATGGCTGCCGACGGGGTTTCAGCATCAGTATGCACAATCTTGTAATCCCTGACCTCTTTGCTGTGTGTATACGGCTCTTGCACAAGCATAATGTCGACATTTTCTTCGTTGGCCTTTTTTACCAACTGGGCGGCAACCGCCCTAGACCTTTGCGCGTTGAGCTGTGTGAACTGAACTTTTAGTTGGTTATACTGTTTAGGGCATGCTTCCATAGTCGAGTCTTGTTTGGTATACTCCCTTGGCCTTTATGTATACAGGGCACTCGTTGTCACGGATTGAATGGTCTGCCTGGATTTTGTGCGCCTTGCAGTTTGCACATGACAAGACACCATGAGCTACTCTTGCAGACCGTCTGCACTGTTCAAAAAACTTCATATCTGCCAGAAAATTTCATATCATAACTGTCTGGTACTACGCTGACAGAGGTAGAGAGTGAAAAGGACCTGGGGGTAATTGTTACCCTCAGGACCTTTTCACTCTCTACCTATGTTAGTGTAGTACCACACAGTTGATACGTTACTCTGGGGTTACTGCTTCCCATATGCAGAACTTTGATGGATGGGATCTATCCAGTTATGTTAAGGAAGACAGAAAATTGTGAGAACATAGCCATGATTATGAGAACATCGCTGAATTCAAGGGAGGTCCAACAGACTGGAGATGTACGAATGTATCCACAAAGGGGATCAAAGGATGACAGAAGTAATCGCAGACCTGCTACTTTAAAGGAGGTGGCAAAGGAAGTAAGCAAACCCTTAGCCATAATTATGAGAGCATCCTTGTACTCGGGGGAGGTCCCCATGGATTGGAGATGTGCAAATGTATCCTCAATTCACAAAAGGGGATCTAAGCGTGACATAAGTAATTACAGACCTGTTAGTTTAACTTCTGTCCCAGGGAAAATAATGGAGTCACTGGTTGTTTGTTTCTTATTTGGTTTTTAGGAGCATTAGTAACTCAGGCCATATTGCTCTGGGGATATGCCGTGGCCATTCCCTGACCTTTCCGTATCCTCCGTATTTGGTGATCACGTACTCGAACCCCGGTCTAATCAAGAAGCGTTTGCTACGCATGGCTGCTTCTGCCCACCTGGCTACGGAGGTTGCCAGGAGTCACTGGTTTATTTAGTTAAATTTTTAAATTTCTAGTTAAATTAAATTTACTTAAAGATGCATTGCAGGATCATCTAGACAAGACTGCAGCAATAATTCAGTTCAGACACAGCATGGGTTTTCAGACACAGGAACGTCTTGTCTAACAAATTTTATTGGATACTATGATGTGGTCACAAAGGAACTGAATGCATAAAAATAATTATACCTGGATTTCAGGTATAATTATTTTTATACTGCTGTACAAATCGGAGCAGAATGGTATGTAGGGTTCAATTACTTTATTTTATTAAATTTTTAGTTAATTTTTTTAATTTTAAATTTAATTTTTAGTTCTTTTTTTAAATTTTAGTTAAATTAAATTTACTTAAAAATTAAATTTTAATTACTTTATTTTATTAAATTACTCGCCAGAAGTCGGTATGGACAACAAAAGACTGCATGGTAATGGAAGGTGCCAACTGCGGGTCGGATCATTACCTGCTGATTGCAGATATATTATTCAAATACCAGAATACGGGGTAAGGGAGACCTAGTACGGTCAGTAAAGACAATAAGGTAGTACAAGTTAGCACTAGGCATAATTGATCAGAAATGTAAACAACAGTATTGGTGGAATGAGGAGATGGCGTGTTTGGTGAAAGAAAAGAAAAAGAGCCTATAACAAATGGTTAATGAATGAAAATCAGGAAAATAGAGAAGAATACAAAAGGTGCAATAGATCAGTTGAAAGAAAAATTGCGGAATCCAAGAATGCAGCATGGGAGAAAAGATGCCAAGAAATTGGCAGCTCATTAGGAGGAACACAGTCATCCGAAGCCTAACGAAGCTAGAGAGCACTGAAAAGAAATGAATCTCGGTCGAATAAGAACTTTATACAGGGTGTTTCAGTTAAACGTTTCAGAACTTCTAAGAGGGGTAGGGTACATCCTGACAACTCGAAATCATATAGCAATGTGGGGTCGGAAATGCTTTCCTGAAGCGGTGTTGTACACAGAAGTCGTCGTGCGACGTCGTGCAGCACAGATTCGATTTTCGGTCAATGTATGGGCCGGTATTATGGGAGATCACCTCATCGGACCTTACCTGTTACCGTGTCGTCTAACCGGACCTATCTACTTGATCTTTCTGCAGCAAGTATTGCCACAACTTTTGAGAGATGAACAGATTCCTGCATCGACGCAACAGACAATGTGGTTCCCACACGATGGAGCCCCTGCCCATTATAGCGGAGATGTTCGTAACTACCTGGATGTCACATTTGGTCAACAGTGGATCGGACGTGGGGGTCCCGTGCGTTGGCCTGCTCGGTCACCCGACCTATCATGTCTTGATTTTTATTTCTGGGGTCATATGAAATCGCTAGTTTATGACACCCCTGTTGACAATGCTGAGGAGCTGGTTGCAAGAATCGCAGTAGCTGCCGAAGAAATTCGAAATTCGCCTGGAGTATTCCAGAATGTTCGGATGTCCATGCGTCGGAGATGTGAGGCGTGCATTGTAGCCCGTGGAAGAAACTTCGAACACTTACTTTAATCCATGTACCTTTTGCTTCTTTTCATGTATTATTAAAACGATTTCTCACTTACGGTCTCTTTTCTTTATGGTGCTTCTGTGTACAACACCGCTTCAGGAAAGCATTTCCGACCCCACATGCTATATGATTTCGAGTTGTCAGGATGTACCCTACCCCTCTTAGAAGTTCTGAAACGTTTAACTGAAACACCCTGTAGATATGCCAACATGGGAAAATCATTATAATAATCTCCTAAACGAAAGACGATCACAGTATCAGAGCATAATGACCCCTCCACCAGTAGATAATAGGGAGTAGAAATTACAAAACATCAGTTCTTTGACTGAACTAAAACGGCCATACACAAGTTAGCACTAGGCATTATTTGATCACAAATGAATGGAAAGTAAGTTATATTTCATTCTTATATAACAAAAGCAAATAAGCTGGATTCGGCGAACTATGGAGGCTTACATGTTAATTGCGCTATGTCCAGAGTAAACTCTAAAGTGCTTCAGTTAAAATTACGAGAGGAGGTAAAGGATAAGATAAGTGAAGAACAAAGAGGATTTAGGTCAGGTCGCTATTGTGTGGACAATCTGTTTGTTCTACAACAGCTGGTGGAGAAAATAAAAGCAAAGGATAAAGATACCTTCTTTGCCTTTATCGATTTAGAAAAAGCTGATGACTCCGCTGCAAGAAAGAATTATGGAAAGTCCTTCAAAATATGTCAGTTGATCCAGAGCTTGTGGAACTGATTAGGGAATTGTAAGGTAACAATGTGGTATATATTAAAGTTGCATAAAGAATCTAACCCAATCTATTCAATAAAGGGGCTGAGACAAGGATGTAGCCTGTCACCTTTATTGCTTAACATTTTCTTGGAATGTGCTTTACAAGAATGGAAAAGAAGCTGTTATGGAATGGGAGTACCAATTAATCACAGATATCTTTGGAGTCTAAATTTTGCTGATGATCAAGTTACCATCGCCCAAGAAGCTTATGATTTAAAATACATGTTGAGAAAATTGCATCTTACATATGGTCAATGGGGCCTCAATATTAATTTTACAAAGACAGAATACCTAAGCACCGCAGAACATCCTGATGAATTGAAAGTTACACAGTCTATACATCTTAAACCTGTTGACTTTTTCAAATATCTTGGATTAACTAAGGCAGGATTGGGGGAAAGAGAAACTTTACACAAGAGTTCCAAAGTAGGAAAATTCTTAGTGCCCTAAACTCTACATGGTGGGACAACAATATCTCCGGTAGAACTAAAAAACATATCGGACAGTCGTTAGTGGATTCGTTACTTTGCTACGGATGTGAGGTGTGGACACTGAAAGAGGATGACAAAAAGAAGCTTAGAGCCCTAAAGATGGACTACCTATTTCGGAGTACTAGGGGTTTCTAGGGTAGAGAGGATAACGAATGAGGAAATAAGAAGACGTATGCACGCAGATAAAAATATTATAAAACGAATAAAAAGTTGAGATAGTTTGGACATCTGCTGCGCATGAATGAAATGATATGGCCTAAAATTATATCTATATGAGTGGATACTACAATGGAAGAGAAGGCGAAGTCGGCCTAGAAAAACATGGAAGGAAGATGCACTATCACCCATGAAAAAACAGAGAAATTTGAAAACCGAAGATGCCCACGTTCGACAACTTTGGGAAATGAGAACGACAAGGCGACATCAACCGTATTAAGTTGAACATAGATAGATGGCATCAAGGGTAAGTTGCTATAATAGATAAAAGGGTGATTGAATGGACTAATGTTATTAGTGGAGTCCCACAGGGTTCTGTGTTGGACCCACTTTTTGTTTTGTATATTTATCAACGATATTGTTGAAGGTATATGAGGCTTTATGTCGAAGTTCGCAGATGATACAAAGGTTCGCAGGGTTGTTAATAATAGAAATGGAAATGTGCTAGAAAATTTGGGTAGATTGGTTGAGAAGTGGCAACTGAAGTTTAACATTGACAAATGCAAAGTGCTGCATATGGATAGAAGTAATCCCAGAGAAACGTACCAACTGTGTGGTACAACACTTATGGTAGAAAATGAAAAAGACCTGGAAGTAATTGTGCAGGCAGATATGAAGTTTTCTGAGCAATGCAGACAGTTCATGGGGTTTTATCAATGATATACAGGAATTTTGCTAGTAGGGAAAAGGACGTTATTATTCCTTTGTATAAGGCAATGGCCATGGCTTAAGTACGGCGTACAGGTCTGGAGGCCTTATTTAAGGAAGAATGTAGAGTTGATTGAGAGTATATAGAGAAGGGCAACAAGTTTTGTGAGGGGAATGAAGGGGATTGGTCCTCTTACAAAGAGAGGCTTCAGTTCTGCAATTTGCAGCGGCTGGAGACTAGGCACCTACGAGGTGATCTGATTGAAATGTATAAGGCCTTGAATGGGTTGAGCATACTGAATTCTCATGGGTTTCTTCCGCTTGCTTAGAGTACAATCCTGAGGCATTTAAATTCCAATTCAGGAAAGCAGTTGTAGAATAGATGTGCGGAAATTTGCCTTTAGCCAAAGGGTGGTTAATTGCTGGAACAAATTTCCATCTGCCGTTGTGGAAGTTGATAGTTTAAACAAATTCAAGGAGGAACTGGATAAACCTTTAGATGGAATGGTTGTGTGAAATCGTTGTTTTTTCTTTTTTTTTTGGTTGATGCTACATAAGCTCATACGCTTGCTTTCTTGCATCATATGCCTCCATTACTACTACTACACTGGTATGAAAAATTTAAGGACCAGTCAGGTTTTCACCTGTAGCTTCTCATAGGAGTAGCCTGGATATGGGAAAAGCATACCAAAGGAACCTCGTGAGGTACAGAAATTATGAAGGAAGCAACACCGACACAGCAACGGAAACAAAACTGTACAGAGGGATTTAATTCAAAAATGGCAACATAGCACTGGCTGCCATGATACAGATGCATCACTGCCAAAGATGGAACAAAGGGAAGAGGTAGTCCTCAGTAGGAGATATGGCCACCCCTAATGTCGATGCAGGCTTTGCACCGCCTGTCCATATTTAGAACAATGTTGTTGATAAATTCTTGCGGTAACATCACCCATTCCTCTGTCAGCGCCATCTTCAGCTGGTGAACATTTTCTGGTGGGTGTGGACGTGCTGTTAGGCGTCTCCCCAGAGGGTGGTTAATTGCTGTGTTCAATGGGATTTTGATCGTTGGAACATGTGTCCGATGGGATTTAGATCGTTGGAACAGGGAGCCCAATCCATACGAACAATGTCCTCACTTTCCAAAGCATATCAACAGCTGCAGTGCGATGGGGTGTGGCGTTATCATCCATAAACACGCACTAGGGAGCGAATGGCACTTTGGAACAGACGCACATTTGGAAGGATTACCTCAGTACAGTAGCGTGCACCGGTTACAGTACCGTCTTCCAGTATCTGGAGTTGTGTACGTCCATCCAAGACAAAAGTGTAAAGTGTATTCGTGTCTAGCGGCACCGGGGGTTCCCCCCAACTCCGCGTTGCTTTCATTGTAGGTGTAAAAGTTCACTGTAAGGGCCAGAGATTTGAAAGTGTATGGATTTTTGTAAGTGTAGTGTTGTGTGTCGTTGTTCTTCTGGCCATTTAGCCGCTAGACCCCTGCTGGGATCCAACGTTGTCCACACTTAGCCTCGTGGATGCAGCAAGGTACACAGTAGTTGATATTTTACTCTGGCAGGCCCTGCTACCTAGTTTCCTGAGATTTCAGTGGCTAGGGCCTGAAAAACAAAATTGTGGGGAAATAATCGCTGAAAAAGGTTTAAGCCGAAAGAGTTTTGCGTGCGCGTTTTAAATTTGGAAATGTTTTAATTTTTGACATTGTGTGGGACATGCACTGGTGTATAGACAAAGTAGGAGAGGGAGACTGAAGACTGGGGGGGGGGGTCAGAGGTATGGGGACAATACAATAGGTGCCCCCAAAAGCAGTGGGGCAGGCCCATGCCCTACCAGGAGAAGAGAATTGGGGAGTGGCAGGGGAGGGAGGGTACAGCAGACCATTTCCCCCTTGCCAGAGAATTGGGAATTAAAGGTGAATAGGACTAAGGAGTCCTGTTCAGGCCGCCATATGGCATACCACAGGTAGTTCCTGCATTTATGTCCAGTCCGGGTTTTTTGTCACTTGGTTTGTTCGCATGCACTCATTTTCGTCGGTTAGTTCCTGTGGCTCTGTCTAACCAGGTTCTTTGTTACTGCTATTTTCTTTGACCTTTGTAGGGTCCTTTGATCCGTTTTGGCCTCACTTTGGTCGGGGTTGTCTTCTTCCATGCTCATTTTGATTTCCTCTCACTCTTTGCAATCTTGTAGGGTGGTCGATTTTCTTCGAGTATGCAATTTCCTTTTATTCATTGTGGATGGCAATTTCCGTTCTTCTTCGGTCGAAGACTTCTTGTGCAAACCGGCTGAAAGCCGCATAGTCGTCTTCCGTGTCCAAGAAATGGCTTTCTTGGTTTTTTTTGTATGTGGACATGTGTATATGTAAAGGGTGGCTCCTAGAACGTTTGTTCAACTCCGCCTCGTATCTCTGTGAAGAACAGTATCACTACAAATGGGCCAAATATGGGTGTGACATCGGTTTGTGGGTATTATGTGTGTGTGTGTGTTCTGTTGTTATGTTCTGGCCACTTGGCTACCCAGAAGCATCAATCACCTGGACAGATGATTCTGAACACTCGTCCACACCACGGGAAGGTGGGCCAGTCCATGTAATGCACGTACTGTCTCAAGAGAGACGATGACCCACCTGATGTTGTCAGAAGGTAGGCCAGGATCCTCTGGGGCCCATTTCAGAGGAAAAAAAAAAAACAATCACCCATGGTGCTGGATATGGAACCGAAATTATTAAAATAAAACATTTATAAAAATAAATAAATAAATAAATAAATAATAAAAAATATAACAAATAAATAATAAAAAAATAAATAAAAATAAAAATAAATAAATAAAAATAAAAATAAATAAAATAAATAATAATAAGTAAAATGGAAGAAGGTAGTGGTGCTGCTAAAAAAAAAGCCAAATAAATTAGTAAACAGAAAAAAAAAATTATGATAATATATAAATGCATAAAAGAAAGAAAGTGATGCTACTAAAAAAAAAAAAAAGGAAGAAAGCACTTAATTTTGTCTGCAGGCCGAAGAAAAATTTCACTTCTTGAGGATTTGAGTTTATATATAATTAAAGGAGATCTAAGCAGCTATGCATCAGCAGGACCATTGTGCTGCATTCTGTTGAGATCTGTCGACAGTGAACGCCTTCGAAGAAATACGCCTTGAGCGAAAGCCTGAAGAATCTGATATGACTCCGAGCTTTGAAGCAGAGACTACTCCTGTCCTGGTTGAAAATTAGTAAGTGCATGAAGAGGAAGTCTGAGATCGTCCTACAGGGAGCAATGAAACAAGATGTGATCCCAACTCTCTGGTGATCCACACGAACAGAGGTCTGTTTGTGATAAATTGAACCTAAGAAGACTCTGGTTCATCGATCCATGTCCTGTCAACAGGTAGGACGTGAATATGTCCATGCAGAACCACAATCGAACACGTTTATCAAGGAGAAATGAAACTTGTGGTATAAATTTTCTCGTTGTTGCACCAACGGGAGCTGTATCCCATCGAGACTGCCAGATGTTAACTAACTCGTTCCACAGTCTCCTTCTTTCTCTTTTAGCATCATCTTGAAGGTTGATGGTTATTCCAAGAAATTCGGTCTCAATCTGCTTTTGCAGTATGTATATAAATCCTCTATAAATAACTTGCAAGTCTAAAGGTAAATGTTCCGGCTAGTACTTGCAGAGCTTGCGTTGAGACTGTCCTGCATGCCTTAACTAAACACCGCAAGATGGTTCTCTGCAATGAGGCGAGTTTTGCTTTGAAGTGTTTGAGCCGTGCCCTGTGAAACCAGGCACAGGCAGCATAGGTGATTAGAGGGAGGAAAACTGCATTGTAATAGATCCTTAAAGTTTTTCTGGAGAGCCCCCCATTCAACACGGAACACCCTAACAATTGCAGCAGTAAATCTTCGTATTTTAGATGATAACTTTGTCAAGTGAGGAATAAAATTGAGACAGGAATCAATTACCAATTCTAGAACCTTGTATTCTTTAACTATGGGGAGACGAACGTTGTTGATCTTTACCAACGGAGGACGAGAGATATCTAACTTTGATCCAAGAATCATCATCTTTGTTTTTGACAAGCTGATTTTAAGCTTATTGGCCACAGTCCAATCGTAGAGATCCCGGAGAACAAAATTTGCAGTAGTTTCAAGATCAGCCCTAGAGTTACCATTTACCAAGATGGTGAGATCGTCTGCATACGCTATTATTTTGACGTTATCGAAAGATCGGGAGAACCACTGCTGCAGTACCATGTTCCATGTAAAAGGACCCAATATAGAGCCCTGTGGGCAACCTCTCGATACTGATCTTGATACTTGGCTATGTTTAGCCTTGACTATTATGGTTCTATTGGCAAAGTAATTATGGATTAAAAAGTAAAGGTGGTTGGAGCACCTAGTCGATCACAGACGCTCCAGGACGCTCTCCCACCAAAGGGAGTCGAAGGTGCCCTCGAAGTCGATGAAAACGGCCAGGGTATATTTATGTACCGAGTTTTGAACTGAAGAGAGCATCCACAAGAGCATCCTGGCAGGAACGTCCGGGACTGAACCCATATTGACTCCTTGAAAGCAGATCCTGTTCTACCAGTAAGGTATTCAATCTAATGGCCATTAGTCCCTCTAGCAATTTACCCAAATTAGCCAGCAGAGCGATCGGCCTGTACGATCTAGCCGCTCCAGAAGGCTTATCCGGCTCTCTGAAGAACTTAACTATTGCGACCTTCCAAATTTCCGGAAAGGTTTCTTCCTGAAGGCATCTATTGAATAAGTTCAGAAGGTTTTAATTTCAAGACTGATAATAAAAATGTTTTCTACAAGATCTAGTTCTGGGCCCTTCTGAACATTAACTTTATGCGAGACAGCCTGCAGTTCATCCAACGTAAAAGGTTCGGTGGTTGTTGAGGACATATAAAATTCATTGTCTGATCGGATTTTAGAATGAACAGCTAAGTCTGAGGTAGGATCATCCAACGGAAAAAGAGCATCTAAGATTGCATTTGCAGAATCATGCCAGTTCAGTGTTTCCACGGAGTCCGCCGCAATTGAGCAAAATATGTTAGAACCAGAGGGTTTTTCTCTTACAATCTTGTATAGAAGACCCCAAGGGTTAGTATTTCCAGAGGTGTGAACGAAATTCATCCACGTTTCCCGCTTTCGAGAGGCAATGGCCTTCACGTAGCTTTTCCTCAATGAAGAATACTGCTGGTAAAAACGACTAACGTCGGCTTGGGGGCCCAGTCTCTATGCCTTTGGTACCTAAGGACTCGATGGACTTCCCTTCTTAACTGGGATAACTGCTGCTTTCACCATGAACACGTCTTCTGATTAACCCTCTTTTTCCTAGAAGACTTATATGACGCTTTTATTATAGCATTTTGAATATAGTTCACTAGATGAGAAATAGGTGTGGTTTCAAAAGAAGCAAGTTTCTGTTCGTCAATGTCCAGAAGAAAGGAAGAGTCAAAAGCATTCCAGTCAATATTTCTGATGGAAAATCTTATTACTTCTGGCTGTGAGAAAGTGTGTGAAGATGGAACGGCAGAATCAGGGGAAAGCATATTATAGATGACTCTATGGTCACTGGTGCACCAGCCCTTATACACAGTCCAGTCAGTAAGCTGCAAATCAAAGTGAGAGTTTGTCATCGTTATATCTATATTAGATTCTCCTGCATAACTTGAGAAAATATGAGGGTGATTAGGCTTGTTGTGAATTGAAACACAATGATTAATTATGAACTCCTCCAAGAGAAGGCCACGTGCATCTGTAGAAGAGCTGTACCAAAAGTTTGGTTTTTGCGTTGACGTCCGATGAGATCAATATATTGCTGTTCGGTCCCAAAGTATTTATCACAGTCTCGAGGTAAGCAAGAGAGTGATTAAAGTCCTCCGATGGAGGGCAGTAGAGAGAAATTAAGTAAAAATTCATTCCGGAGTGTGTCACAAGAACGCAGGTAGAACTGAGTGCAAAATTATTGGAGAACCGTGACGTCTAAAGAGTCATTAAGAATTAATATACAAGATTTCGGATTCTGGTCAACGGGATGTATTATTCTCATTTTCAACGAGGAACCCAGGATTTTAGACTGTGGTCCAGACTGGACGCGTGCAAAATAAGGCTCTTGTATAGCGACAATGTCAATACAATTTGTCTCGGCAGAAAGCCTAATCTCGTCAGCTACTGCCCGAGATCGCTGCCCGTTTATCTGCATAATCCTCAGACGGCCTTTCTCCCTCACAGACGAAACTGGCGTAGAACCGTTTAGAGAGGTGGTGTTGTTTACATTATGTAGAGAGTGATGAGTCAAATTACTCATAAGCGGTCCTTATTCTTGCTGTGTCTAATGCTTTGCTTTTAACTCATAGGAAACTCACTTAGGAAAGCTTTGCTTTTCTAAGTGAGTTTCCTAAGTGGCTTTCCTAACTCACTTAGGAAAGCTTTGCTTTTAACTCATAGAGTTTACATAGGGTGGACATCGCACACGGTTAAGGACTATACTATAGTACCACGATGCTTTAAATGCCTTGGCTACGGCCATTCAGTTAGGACGTGTACTCAAGAAGCTCAAACATGTGGTCACTGCGGTTGTTCAGGTCATAATATTGCAGATTGCCAGAATAAAGACAAACCCCCTGAATGTCCGAACTGTAAGCGGAGAAAAAAGAACTATGCTCATTCATACAAAGATGCTAAATGCCAAGAATATTTAAAGGCGCTGGAAATTATCAGATCTAAAACTAGTTATGAATAATACACCTCCAATCAGTTCCAACACAAGCAGTACAAATTTAAAACAATTAAATTTTCTCCAACTTAACTGTCAACGTGCGATTGCAGTTATGCATGACCTCACCACAACCGTTCTTGATCACTCTATTCATATCATGGCCCTACAGGAACCTTACTCCTATAAGGGATTAGTAAAAGGTTTACCTATGCGATTTAGAGTCTTACAATCTGACCCACACATTACTGGTACTGGCGGAAATGCAAGAAGGAGAATTTGGGCAGCTATTGTCATTGCTGACCCTAATTTAACTGTTACTCGGATTTCAAGTCTTTGCTTTGCACACGCAGTCTGTGCCTGCATTGAAGGCTGGTTCGGGAAATTTTATATTATCTCGATTTATTGTCAATGTGCCCAACATAATGATTCTATTCAACCATTTGTGAACTATATTGATTCCGCCGTGAGAGCTTTACAGAATGAACAAATATTCCTGTTAATGGATGCTAATGCCCATTCGACACTGTGGAATGCTCAACAAACAAATGAAAAAGGGGAACTTTTAGAGGAAGTAATTATGACACATCGTCTAAAAATTCTTAACACACATGGACATCCACCGACTTTTGTTTCCACACGTGGACAATCATTTATAGATGTCTCCTTGGCAACACTGTCTTTGGCCCAAAGGATCTCGGATTGGCAGGTTAAAACTGATTGGGTAACAAGTGACCATAATGTTATCAAGTTTACTATGACAGATATTGTTTCTCGTTCTAGATCGGATCCTTTTGATGTGCCTCGTTTTCACACTAGGTCTGCAAAGTGGCAGGTCTTTGACAAGGTAATAAAAGAAATGTTTACTCCTGAGCAGATGGGTATTATGGAATCTCTTCCTTTGGATAATCAAGTTGAATTTATACAGAACACTATTATACAGGCTTGTGAAGCCTCAATGAAATTTAGAAAGCGCAAACCATATCACGTTCCTTGGTGGTCTTCTACATTAACTGATTTAAAACAGCTTACTAGAAGGACTAGACGTGAATTCCAGAGGGCGAAGAGAAATCCATCGCGTACGGTACTTGAATTGACGGTTTTACAAAGTAGATACAAACAAGCAAGACGAAATTATCATAATGAGATTCGCAAACAAAAAAGGACTTCTTGGGAGAGTTTAATTAGCACCCAGGGAAATAGTGATCCCTGGGGACTTATTTACAAGCTTGTGACCAAAAAGATTCCACCAGGGGAGATTTTCACTTCTGTCACAACAGCAGAAGGTCAAAGTACCCTATCTTGGTCTTCTACTATAGATAGAATATTAGACGTAATTATACATCAAGATTCTGATACTAATATGTCACCGGAACAAATTGACATCGTACATTTAAATTCTAACTACACAGGATTGACTGAAGAACCTCCATTCTCTCTGGAAGAGGTCGAATGCGCAATAAAATCCATGCGCTCAGGTAAATCCCCTGGGTATGATAAAATTGAAGTTGATGTTGTTAAAAGAGTCTGGAAAATTGTACCAGCTTCAATATTAATTTTGTTTAATTCATGCCTACGAAGTGGTGAATTCCCTAGAGTGTGGAAAAGAGCTTTGCTCAAAATCTTGCTTAAGAATCCCAAAAAACCGGCTGAGGATCCATCATCATATAGGCCTATAGCCCTTCTCCCAGTTCTGGGAAAGGCGCTAGAGAAGGTTGTTGCCAGCAGATTAATTGCAGCATATGCCGACAAAAGACTTGCTTCTGGAGACCAGTATGGGTTCACCAAAGGACGAGGGACAGAAGATGCATTAGTTAGACTTCTAGATATTCAGGCTGATACAGATTCCAAGTATTTGCTCGGCCTCTTTGTGGACTTCAAAGGGGCCTTTGACACCCTTTGGTGGCAAAGTGCCCTGGCGAGGTTCCGGGAGGCCGAAGTGTCCATAAATATATATAAGCTTTTAAAGGGCTATTTTTCTGATCGTACCATTTCTGTCAAATCTGGACTGGAGGAGGTCTCTCGCAGAGTTACAAGAGGATGTCCACAGGGGTCAATACTTGGTCCCTTGTGTTGGAATCTGGTTTTTGATTCCTGGTTGGTTAAGAGTTTTCCAGCTATTCATATGATCGCATACGCTGACGATCTTACAATATTAATCCAGGGTAATTCTAGGAAAAGCCTTGAAGAATCAGCAAATGCTGTGCTGTTAGAACTCTCCAACTGGTCTTCAACACATAAATTGCAGGTTTCAATTGCAAAAACGTCTCAGATGTTGCTTAAGGGAAAGCTTGACCATGGAAGACCTCCAGTTATTAAATATAGGGAACAAACCATTAAGTACCTATCGAAGACCAAATACCTAGGCATTTATATTGATGATGCTCTCAGTTTCCTACCACATGTTCAGTATGTGAAAGAAAAGGCTAAATTGTTCCTGAGCCGAATTAAACAGATAACAAGACAAGACTGGGGTCTTAGAGGTCAAACCTTACGACTTCACTATAATTGTGTGTTTTTGTCGATAATTTCTTATGGAGCTGGTGCATGGGGCTTTAGAGCTAATAAAGTTGCTGTAATAAAGCAACTGTTACAAGCACAGAGGGCTGCCCTCCTAACCATGTCAAGAGCTTGTCGAACTACCTCCACGATGGCTCTTCAGGTTTTGCTTGGGAAACTACCTGTCCATTTTGAAGTTCAGTACCGCTACCTTAAGTATCACCTTTTGAAGAAAATACCATTGACCTATGATAACATCCAATTAGATCTAAGTGCTCCCATTAAGACTGAGAAGACAAGATTAAGGCAAATTTTTATTGCAAAATGGCAGCAGGAGTGGTCTTCATCTGATATTAGTGCAGTCACAAGGGACTTTCTGCCTGTAGCAAGGGAAATTAAAAAGGAGGAGTTAAAGTGGTTTTCGCCGGGCTTATATGGTATGTTTATATTAACTGGCCACGGAAGTATAAATACTAAACTTCACAAACTGGGACTTTCACCAACAACATCTTGTTTGTGTGGCCAGGAAGAAACTGTTAACCATATTCTTCATCAATGTCATTATTATAACGATCTTCGACGTGACCTACTTAGTGTAGTTCCTAACTTGGACTCCAGCAACAATAAAATTCTGGTTGAGTCCCAGACAGCTTTTAATGCTATGAATGTGTTTGCTTCTCGTGCATTTAAAAGAAGAACCGAAATTAGGTCCTAGTTTTACTGTTCCTGCGATTTCTTGGATCCTTTATTGGATTAGGAAAGAAATATCTCTCATTTTTGATTGGATTCTATATCTGCAACTGATTAGTATCATTAAGTGCTACACTATACTTTCCTGGATTTTATAATAGACTTGTTCTTGATGTGGAACTGTTTTCAGCAGAATAGGTATTTATTGTATAAGGAATTTTGCTCTACTCATCGAGATATTATTTGGCCTTTAGCGTTTCATAGTTTTTGGAATTAATATTTCTTTGTGAGTGACATGTGACCACTGTGACTTTTCATATTACAGACTTTTCCTAGTAACTCTGTTATCAACTATCTTGGATGATTATCTTAGACTTTTTGGGCTCTCTTAGAGCTTGTATTTAGGCAAGAACTTTTTAAAACATAATTTTGAACCCTGCCTAATGTGATCTCATCTAGGATTTGGACATGTATATTACTTTTGCGTTAACCCTGAAACATTTTATTTATTGGGCCAGGTTATGGCATTACCCTGGCATTACATTGGACGAATCTGTACATAGTGTATATTCTGCTGTGTTCCTGAAGAAGAGGATATTGTACATATTGCACATAGTGTCTTTCTGTGGAGCTTTTCAGAATTCGTGGATTTGCTTTCACTGTGTTTTTTGTTAGAAGATCAATTATTTCTTCAACAACTGAAGACGTTCTGCCTACAAGGGGTTAGGCAAACTGTAAATTAAGATGTTTTGCTGATCCTAGTTCCTAGGATGGGATTTTCCATGAGATAGGTCTCCATGGTTAGAGAAGTTAGTCCACTTCTCCCTACTTTATTCTTGCTTAACTTCTTCTCACTTCTAACTATTGGAGAGTCCCTCTGTTGATTCTCCTCTATTCTATCTATTTACCTCCCCAGATCCCAAACTTCTCCCTCTGTATTCCTCTTTTTCCACTTCATTCTCTTTTTCGGGCACTCTCAGGTGTTATGCCCTGGGCTTGCCCAGCAAGAGATAATTGATCCTGGCCGCCTCCACGTGGCGGGGATGGGGGTGAGACGTAGTGACCAGGTGTTACTGCTTCTTACCTGCTAAGAGCCAGGTACCGGCCGATAACATAACAACAGAACACATCATAACACTTACACGTCCAACACACTACATACAATTGGCCGGTCTTGGCATAAGCTTCAACACAAGAAGTACAATAGCGGCTTATGGGGGAAACCCTGGGATCCGCCACAACAACACATGAATATCCCTGAATATCCCTGTGTCTAATGCTGTTTTATATTCAGAACATTCACTGTGCTTTACAGAATGGCTGTACTCCCGTTTACGTCGCTTGCAGTTTGCGCAGCAAGCCGCCTCTTCCTTATGAGGGCACTCAGAGAAAACGTGACCAATGCGGGACAGTGACCGCACGAAGGGGATTCTTGGGAACAAAACTGTGTAGTGTGCCCATATCCTAAGCAGAGGTAACACTTGGTTACAACTGTAAACCGACGGAATTTGTGAGAACTCCAAGATAAAAAAATCCTTTCTTGTGACAGAAGGCGTTTGTACATTCTTGGCGGGAAGCTTATTACCCAATTGACAAGTGACGACGATCTTGCACGGGTAGTAAATCTGAGAGCAATTTCCTGTTTACATTCCTCTAAGGAAAATCCATTGTCAGCCAAGTTTTTCACACGAAGAATTTCGATTATTTCGTCTTTAGTTAAATCTTTTGGAATGTCGTAAAGAAGGAAAGACGGGTTTCCCATGCGAGGGCGACCGACAGAGACGCCAGCCGAAGTAAGAGATTCAGAAGCAGATAAATTTTCTAAGTCTGTCTTGGTAGCGATTTCTATAATAACTCCTTTATTTCGTACCATGCGTAGGGACTTAATTTTAACAGTCTTAAGATCAGACTTGAGGGTCTTAGAAACGAGATTTTTAACATCGCCACTTGTTTTGCACCCACTGGTGTCTGAAGCTCGAAGAATAATAACATTATCAGTTTTAACTTTCGGTTGTCCAGTCTTTTGTACCGAAATTCGAACTGTGTCTGCATATGATCCAGGAACAGGAGAAGCAGGTAGTAACCCAGAATGATTAGGTTCTGAACATGACAGGTCTGGCTCCCTTATCAGCTGAGAATCGATAACCACGGATCCCATCAGATCCTTTGATTTCTCTCGTCTGGCCACATCTGAATTCATCACCAAGGCCGGCAGGTATTTATAATCCTATCAAGGAGATCTGTTCTGTTTTGTACCTCCTGATTAAGCGCCTTTAGTTTTTCGTTTTCAATGAGAAGTGACATTGTCACGGTTTCCAAATTGTGCCACTTTCTCTTAGGACGTTACTAGCTGTTTTAGTAATCTTGTTTCCCTCTTGGGAGAGAAACCCAGAAAAATCATTATGCAGATTAGATATGGTTCCCAGAATGAGAGGTGCGTCCATTTCATTTAGCTTTGTTTGTAAGTTCAATTCACCTTCGGAGCCTGTATCCAACTTTTCATTCGTTGGCTCACCCTTTGCGATATCACTATCCAACTCTCACTGTACATTTTTAGCCAGTGTTTTTTACGTTGCAGAGTCCTGCAATGAGCCATTCAATTTCATCTGTTCAGTGGGAAGAGATTTCTGACGAAAAGTTTCATCTTTAGCATTAGCATTAGCATTAGCATTAGCATTAGCATTAGTAGAGGCATTTGACGCAAGAAAACAAGCTTATGCAGAATCAGCCAAAAAAAAAAAAAAAAAAAAAACTCACTTCACCCCTCTGTTCGTTCGAAATACCTGTCCAGTTGAGCTTTAAACTTAGTTCCACCAACCAACCACCCGCTGGCTAAAGGCAAATTTCCGCACATCTATCCTACATCTATCTGTCTTTCCTCAATCAGAATTTATGCCTTCTGAGGTGATTATTCTGAGCAAGAGGAAGAATCCCATCAGCATTGAGCATGCTCAAACCATTCAAGGCTTTGTACACCTCTATCAGATCACCTCGCTGGTGCCTAGTTTCCAGACACTGTAATTCGCAAAACTTAAGCCTTTCTTCGTAAGAGCACCCCTTTGGTCCATTCACTAATCTTGTTGCCCTTCCCTGTACTCGTTCCAGCAGCTCTACATCTTTTTTGAATTGAGGCCTCCAGACCTGTATACAGTACTCAACGTGTGGTCTGACCATTGCCTTATACAAGGGAATAATCACTTCCTTATCCCTGCTAGAAAACGTCCTGTATATCATTGACAAGACACCATGAGCTACAGTTGCAGCCCGTTTACACTGCGCAGAGAATTTCATATCTGCCTCCACAATTACCCCCAGGTCCTTTTCATTCTCTACCACTGTCAGCGTAGTACCACAGAATTGATACGTTTCTCTGGGGTTACTGTTTCCCATATGTAGTACTTTACATTTGTCAATGCTAAACTTCATTTGCCACTTCTCAGCCCATCTGCTCAACCTTTCCAGATCCTGTTGCAGCAGCATAGTGTCCGTGACAACCCTGCCAACTTTGTATCGTCTGCAAACTTGGACATTAAGCTTGATATACCATCATCAATATCATTTATAAATACAGAAAACAATAATGGACCCAACACTGAACCCTGAGGGACTCCACTAATAACATTAGTCCACGATGAGCACTGTCAATTGATTACCACCCTCTATCTTCTCCCCCTCAACCACCCCTTTATCCATAGCAGCAATTTGCCTCCAATGCCACACTGCTCCAAATTGTGCAGCAGTCTTCCACGTGCAACAGTATCAAAAGCCTTTCTAAGATCCAAATATATAATATCAAAGTTATTCCCTGCATCCAGTTCTTTTCTGACTGCATCATAGTATCCAATCAAATTGGTCAGGCAAGACTTCCCCTTAACAAAACCATGCTGTGTCCGAGCTATAACTGAAGTCTTGTCTAGTTGATCCTGCAGTGCTTCTTTAACCAGTGCTTCCATTAATTTTCCGGGAACAGTCCAAGGAAGCTCTCATAATTATGGCTAAGGGTTTGCTTACTTCCTTTGCTGCCTCCTTTAATATAACTGGATAGATCCCATCCACCCCAAGTGCCTTTCTTGTGTTTATCTTCAACAATTTCTCCTCCACTTTACTGCCAGTTATTACAAGATTCTCTAGCTTACTGCCAGAGTTGAATACACCTCTGGCATTCCCCTCGCTGAATACCTCCTCATGTGTGAATGTCGATGCAAAATATTCATTTAGTTTGATAGCTACTGAGCAGGATCATCAACAGTTGACCCATCGATCTCAAGTGGACCAATCTGATTCATCCCCTTCCTTCTAGAGTTTACATAAGTAAAGAACTCTTTGCTGTTTTTCTTTGCATCCCTTGCCAAGGATTTCTCGTAATCTGCCTTCGCCTGCCTAACCTCCTTTGTAACTTGGTTGCATATCAACTTGTATCTATCATAGGCTTCTGTGTCGTGTTAATTTGTAAGTATCCCATGCATTTTTCTTCTCTGCCATATGCCTCATGAGTTCATCTGACATCCATTTTGGCCTAAACCTTGAACAATATTTCTTGGTTGGTATGTAAAGCCTAGTAGCTTCCAAGATAAGTTCTTTGAATGCTTCCCATTTTGAATTTGCTGTTGGTAACATCATCAGTTGGTCCCACTGTATAGAATTTAAATACTGTCTCAGTCCATCGTAGTCGCCTTTACGGAAGCAATAACCCTTCCCTTTACCCCTAATGGTAGTTACCTCTTTGAGTAAATCCCACTTCAGCACACTGTGATCACTGCCACCTAGTGGTTCATTTATCTGCAGATTCTTAATGCATGAAGAATCACTACTGATAATCAAATCAAGAGTATTACTCCATTTAATTGCCTCCGGAACATGCTGATGTAGAAAACAATCATACAATAAATCCACAAAAGCCTTGCTAGTATGTTAGTGACCAGCCCCCAAATTCCAGTCAATATCTGGGAAATTAAAATCCCCCATTATAAGACTCTCTGATTTACTGGCCCACTCTATTTCCCTGTACAGTTTCTTATTATACCCATCAGAGTCATTAGGCCTATAGAAAACTCCTACTCTCAATTTTGATCTCCCAATGCTTATGAACCACAAAACTGACTCGACACTGCACTGTAGCGATGTCGACTGGCTTCACTTCCTTGGATTTTATGTGTTTCTTAACTAATAGCATAACCCCTCCTCCCTTCCTATCCTGTCTATCCTTTCTGTAGACGTTGTACTCCCCAAATTGCAGTTCTGCATCCCTTATATCTGTGTGACACCACGTCTCTGAAATCCCAACAATATCTGCCTTTGATGTTTTGAGCAATACCTCAAATTCATCAAATTTATTTACCAAACTCCAAGCATTGGTGTACACGCAAGTATACATGCACCTGTTTCTATTCTTAGGTACCCTAACACAACCCATGTGTTTACTTGTACCGCAATGACTCCTAGCAGTCTCTAAAATATCCTGCATCTTATATTTCAAGGTTCTGCTCATTCCAATAGAAGCAGTGCAAGAATCACTTTCACCTCTGCCAGTGGCTACTATTAATCTTTTAGTCTTTGTATCCTCACCTCCCCAAGCTAGCAGTTTTCCGACCCACCTAACACTGTCTCTAGTGCAAGAATATTGCGATAGCATCAGCAATATTCTTGCACCCTTTCTAGATGTTTGCCGAACGTCTCCCAGAGTTCCCCGATGAAGCATCTAGTGCAGTGACGGCAAGATATGCATTAGACTGGGCCACTTTGTAGTAAGCTTGGAACCGGTGTTTTCACTCTAGAGATGAGGGATCGCAACTTTCTGCCTGAGAGCTGTACGCACTTTACGCACTTTCCATATTAGGGGCCTAAAAACCTGTTGTTGATAGGTTTGGGTAGTATGGGATAAAGGCGCTCGCTGTTCAACCATTACCTTGGATGGACATGTGGACATGTGTATATCTAAGGGCGGCACCTAGAACTTTGTTCAACTCCGCATCGTATCTCTGTGAAGAACAGTATCACTACAAATGGAGCAGGTATGTGTGTGACATAGGTTTCTGTGTGTGTGTGTTCTGTTGTTCTGTTCTGGCCTCTTGGATACCCAGAAGCATCAGTCACGTGGACAAATGATTCTGGGTACTCGCCCACACCGCGGGAAGGTGGGCCAGTCCCAGTAAAATGTACCGTCTCGAAAGAGACTCTGACCTAGCTGGTGTTGTCAGCAGGTGGGCCAGGAACCTCTGGGGGACCCATTCCAGAGGGAAGAGAGGAGAGAGAGAGAGAGAGAGAGAGAGAGAGAGAGAGAGAGAGAGAGAGAGAGAGAGAGGAAAAAAAAAAAAACACATGGAGCAGGTTGAAAAAAAAAAATAATAATTAAAATTAAAAAAATGAATAAATAAAAAATAAGAATAAAAAAATAAAAATAATAGTTTAAAAAAATAATTAATAATCAAAAAAGCTGGTGGTGGAGGTAAAAATAAAATTATATATTAATAT
Organism: Mastigoproctus giganteus; assembly: GCF_048544385.1. NCBI lineage: Eukaryota > Metazoa > Arthropoda > Arachnida > Uropygi > Thelyphonidae > Mastigoproctus > Mastigoproctus giganteus. The sequence continues at coordinate 259,142,043 of NC_143577.1, forward strand.
GTGAAAAATTAAAATAAAAATAAATATAATAAAATAAAAATTGATAAGTATGGCAAATTTATCAAAAAAACTCGAACTAAATAAATAATAAAAACCAAATAAAAATAAATAAAAAAATTAATAATTAAAATTAAAATTAAAATAAATAATAAAAAATATATAAAAAATTTATAATAAAAATTAAAATTAAAATAAATTTTAAAAAAATAAAAATAAATAAAAAATAAATTTGAATTTAGCCTTCCCCTTCACAAGTGTGAAATCTAGACTAGAATTATTTGTCTAGTTTTGGTTGGCATTGGCAAAGAAGGTCTTTCGCCGGGTAAAAATGCCAGATGCAAAGGCATGTTCCTGTTGGTCGCTACGTGGTCATGTGTCTGTAGGTCACACCTGTCAAGGGTAGCCACACCTCGGAAGATCCGCCTTGACTTCAGCAATCTCAGTGCGCCTCTCATCTACAAAACTAGAGTGGGTCTAGTTTTGGGCACGGGTTAATAAGGTCCGTGCAGTGCCAAGAAGATGACTGCACGCATGTGCATCCATCTTCCATTTTACATCATGCTCACCCTGCTTCTTCCGATCTCAACCGAATCTCTGCTCTTAAAGCATTGAAACAAGACTCATCCATCGTCATCCTACTGGCGGATAAAGGACGTCGAACAGTCGAATTGAATCGCACAGATTACGAGAAGAAAGCCCTGTTGTTTCTGCAGGACACTTGTGTTTTCCAGCCCGTTCCTCCCATCAAAGCTCCCATCAAAGCCCTGGAACGATGGGAGTCGAAAATAAACATCCTCGTGAACAGTTAGTTTAAACAGAAGAAAATAACAGAACCCACATGTAGTCGCCTCGGTGCTTCCGATTGCCAGATTCCGAAATTCTACAGACTACCGAAAGTTCACAAAGAGGGTATACCTTGAAGACAACTGTCTACCGTAAATCAATGTGTGCTGGCCAATTTACCAACTTTCGGTTGGCACACGCGCGCAGCCAACTTCTTGGCACTGCACGGACCTTGTTAACCTGTGCCTGGACCCACTGTAGTTCTGGAGATGAGAGGCGCACCGAGATTGCTAAAGTCAAAGCGGATCTTGCGAGGTGTAGCTACCCTTGACAGGTGTGACCTACAGACACATGACCACGTAGCGACCAACAGGAAATACAAGTTAATGGCTCAACCGCGAGCTCCTTTATCCCATACTACCCAAACCTATCACATCATGTTTCTAGGGTCCTAAAATCACATGGGATAAAGTGCGTACAGCTCCCAGGCAGAAAGTTGCGATCCCTCATCTCTAGAGTGAAAACACCGGTTCCCACTTTACTACAAAGTGGTCCAGTCTACCGCATCTCTTGTCGTGACTGTACTAGCTGCTAAATTGGGGAAACTGGGAGACGGCTCGGCAAACATCTTTCGGAACACGAAAGAGTCATCCGCTTAGCGGACATAGAACACTCGGCCATTGCCGAACACTTTTAGTTACCCCGCAATGACACTGACACGCACCGCGATGTCGTGATTGTAGATAGGTCCAGCCACTACCGGCGACGCGCCTGGTTGGAGTTGTTGAATAGCACATGCTACCTCAGTTAACAGAAGCAGTGGATGTCGTGTCCACCATATTATTGAAACAACCATTTTGATGAATGACAAACGTTGGCAACATTCACATACATCACATCCACAGGCTTCAACATCAAACAATTAACTATTGCGTCACGCAGGTTTATATACATAACTGGCAGTACATGACCTCATGTTCCACACTCTTAACTGTCAGTGTGACCGATGAAGGTTACCATAATAACCGAAAACTTTTATACTGTATGTTTATGAGATATGTGTTTTACATTTAGCATTAAACCTGTAATTATTTATTCTGTCTTCCCTTTCGCTCTGTGCACAAAATAATCCACAGTAATAAGAAGACAGTTATTTTTACAATGTTTTTGAGATATACGTTTTACATTTAGTATTAAACCTATAATTACGAAAAAAATGTGTTATGTGATATTGGTTAATTTATTCCCAAGATCGCATTTATACTTTTTTTATACGCATTTATATTTATACGCGAGGCCACTTATAAGTTTATAAACAACAAGTTTGCCTCGTTTAAAAATACTGAAGGAGGAACAAGAGCTTTGCAATAGCATGACTCACTATTCAACGCTGAAAACAGTTTCAGAACCACGGGATCTAGCAGGACATCTAGCATGATCCTAGTTAAAGACACAGTTTTACGTTGTATAAATGGAGAAACTGATTTAATGATTCTGCGTATTATTATCAATGTGAATTCAACATTTAATATTCAATAATAATATTGAATTCAATATTTAAAAATACAACTTAAAAGTACTTACTAAATATATTAATCGAATAATCATTTATAAAATAGTTTGTTGTTATTCTTTACGTATTTAATATAATTTTTTGTAATACAGAAACAGATATAATATACAGATATATAATATACTGATATTAATATAAAGATATAAAATATATAGATATTAATATACATATATATAATATACAGATATTAATATCTGTATATTAATGTCTAATGATATTAAGAGTAGGAGACCGGCAGAATAACTTAACAAGTACAGGTCACTGTTGAACAAAAGCCGTGAATTAGGGTTGACTTTGAAAGTGTCTGCAATTCTGCCCAAACACGATAGGAGGGAGTATATGTTTGAGCCTTGTCGCTCAGTTTGGCCCTGGAAAGATTGTGAAAGGCTCAAGGGGTAGAATTTTTTTCAGTCTCGTCTGTACTTGTTAACAGGAGAGACTACATCTACAGGGATGGGATACACTTAAATAGAAAGGGTGCAAGAATATTTGCTGATGCTACCGACGCAGTGTTAGGTGGGTCAGAAAACTGTAGAGCTTAGGAGGATACAAGGACTAATAGATTAACAGTAGCCACTGGCAGAGGTGAAAATGATTCTTGCACTGCTTCTATTGGAATGAGCAGAAGCCTGAAAAACAAGATACAGGATGTTTTAGAGACTATTGGGAGTCATCGCGGTACAGGTAAACACATGGGTTGTGTTAGGGTAGATAAGAACAAGAGTAGGTGCATGTATACTTGCGTGTACACCAATGCTAGGAGTTTGGTAAATAAATTTGATGAATTTGAGGTATTTCTCAAAGAATCAAAGGCGGATATTTTTGGGATATCAGAGACGTGTTATCACATAGATATAAGGAATGCAGAACTGGAATTTGGGAACTACAATGTGTACAGAAAGGATAGACAAGACAGGAAGGAAGGAGGGGTTATGCTATTAGTTAAGGAACGCATAAAATCCAAGGAAGTGAAGCCAGTCGATATCGCTGGACAGTGCAGTGTCGAGACAGTTTGTTGTGACATAAGCATTTGAAGATCAAAATTGAGAGTAGGAGTGTGCTATAGTCCTAATGACTCTGATGAGTATAATAAGAAACTGTACAGGGAAATAGAGTGAGCCAGTAAATCTGAGAGTCTCATAATGGGGGATTTTAATCTCACAGATATTCACTGGAATTTGTGGGTTTGTCACTCACACACTGGTAAGTTTGTGGATTTATTGGATGATTCTTTTCTGCATCAGCATGTTCGGGAGGCAACTAGAGGGAGTAATACTCTTTATTTGATTATCAGTAGTGATTCTTCATGCATTAAGAATCTGCAGATAAAGGAACCACTAGGTGGCAGTGATCACAGTGTGCTGAAGAAGTGGGATTTACTCAAAGAGGTAACTACCATCAGGTGTAAAGGGAAGCATTTTTGCTTTCGTAAAGGCGACTACGATGGTACGAGACAGTATTTAAATTCTATACAGTGGGGCCAACTGATGATGTTACCAACAAAAAATTCAAAGTGGGAAGCATTCAAAGAACTTATCTTGGAAGCTACTAGGCTTTACATACCAACAAAGAAATATTGTTTAAGGTTTAGGCCTAAATGGATGACAGATGAACTAATCAGACATATGGCAAAGAAGAAAAATGCATGGGATACATACAAATTAACATGTGACACAGAAGCCTATGATAGATATAAGTTGATCTGTAACAAAGTGACAAAGGAGGTTAGGCAGGCGAAGGCAGATTACGAGAAATCTTTGGCAAAGGATGCAAATAAAACAGCAAAGAGTTCTTTACTTATGTAAACTCTAGAAGGAAGGGGATGAATCAGATTGGTCCACTTGATATCGATGGTTCAACTGTTGATGATCCTGCTCAGGTAGCTAACAAACTAAATGAATATTTTGCATCGACATTCACACATGAGGGGTTATTCAGCGAGGAGAATGCCAGAGGTGTATTCAACTCTGGCAGTAAGCTAGAGAATCTTGTAATAACTGAGAGTAAAGTGGAGGAGAAACTGTTGAAGATAAACACAAGAAAGGCACCTGGGGTGGATGGGATCTATCCAGTTATAATAAAGGAGGCAGCAAAGGAAGTAAGGAAACCCTTAGCCATAATTATGAGAGCTTCCTTTGACTCAGGGGAAGTACCCATAGACTGGAGATGTGCAAATATGACCCCAATTCACAAAGGAGGACAAAGGCTGAACCAAGTAATTATAGACCTGTGAGTTTAACTTCTGTTCCAGGAAAATTAATGGAGGCACTGGTTAAAGAAGCACTGCAGGATCATCTAGACAAGACTTCAGTTATAGCTCGGACACAGCATGGTTTTGTTAAGGAAACGTCTTGCCTGATAAATTTGATTGGATGCTATGATGCAGTCACTAATGAACTGGATGCAGGGAATAACTTTGATATTATATACTTGGATCTTAGAAAGGCTTTTGATACTGTTGCAGCTTGAAGACTGCTGCACAAATTGGAGCAGTGTGGCATTCGACGGAAATTACTGCTATGGATAAAGAGGTGGTTGAGGGGGAATAGACAGAGAGTGGTAATCAAGGGACACTGCTCGTCGTGGACTATTGTTATTAGTGGAGTCCCTCAGGGTTCAGTGTTTGGTCCATTATTCTTCTCTGTATTTATAAATAATATTGATGATGGTATATCAAACTTAATGTCCAAGTTTGCAGAAGATACAAAGATTGGCACGGTTGTTAAGGACACTGCTGACTCTATGCTGCGGCAACAGGATCTGGAAAGGTTGAGCAGATGGGCTGAGAGGTGGCAAATGACGTTCAACATTGACAGATGTAAAGTACTATATATGGGAAACAGCAATCCTAGATCAACGTATCAACTCTGTGGTACTACACTGACTGTGGTAGAGAATGAAAACTATCTGGGGGTAATTGTGCAGGCAGATATGAAGTTCTCTGAGCGTAAGAAGAATGTAGAGCTGCTGGAACGAGTACAGAGAAGGGCAACATGATTAGTGAATGGAAGAAAGGGTTGTTCTTACGAAGAAAGCCTTAAGTTTTTGAAATTACAGTGTCTGGAGACTAGGAACCGGCGAGGTAATCTGATAGAGGTGTATAAAGCCATGAATTGTTTGAGCATGGTCAATGCTGATGGGAGTATTCCTCTTGCGCAGAATAATCACCTGAGACGGCATAAATTCAAATTTAGGAAAGACAGATGTAAGGTAGACGTGCGGAAATTTGACTTTAGCCAGCGGGTAGTGGTTGATGGAACAGACTTAAATCCCTTGTCGTGGAAGTTGATAGTCTAAATAAATTTAAGGCTCAGCTGGACAGGTATTTCGAAAGAACGGAGGGGTGAAGTGGAAGTGGAATTTTTTTTCTTTTCTTTTCTTTTTGGCTGATGCTGCATAAGCTTGCTTTCTTGCATCATATGCCTCTACTAATGCTAAAGTCATGGTGGGGAGTATACATTGGTTCATTATTTTAAGTATCAGACAAAGTAGGATATTGCTCTTCAGTATGAGACTATATTTCCTGAATTCTATCCATCCAAAATTTATTCTTCTCTTTACTTCCAGCCATTTATCATTATTACAGCTAATAACTTGTCCCAGATAAGTATATGACTCCACCATTTCAATTACTGCTCCTTCAATCATTATGTCCCTTTCTGTGGCATACTTGTTCTTCATTACATTTGTTTTAGCCATATTCATCTTAATCCAAAATCCTTACTAACTCTGCATAAGTGTTTAAGATTTTCCACTAATTCTTTGGGATCGTGGCTTATGACCACAATGTCATCTGCAAATCGTAAATGATTTAGGTACTCTCCATTCACATTGACTCCTTTCTGCGACCAGTCTAATCTTCTGAAAGCTTCCTCAAGGGCAGCAGTAAACAGCTTCGGAGATATTGTGTCTCCTTGTCGAACTCCTTTCTCAATTTTAATTTTGCTACTGTCTTTGTTTATTCTAATAAAGGAGGTAGCATTCTCATATATTTTCTTCAAAATCATAATATATGGGGTATCAATGCCTTGTCTTTCCAGTGCCCGAAACATTGCCTTATGCTGTATGGAGTCAAATGTCTTTTCATAATCCACAAATGCCAGGCATAATGGTATTTTATATTCATTTGCGTTCTCCATTAGCTGTGATATTACGTGAAGGTGATCCATAGTTGAGAATCCTGTCCTAAAGCCAGCTTGCTCTTTCGGTTGATTCTCATCAAGTATTCTTTCTAATCTATTAGTAATGACCGTTGTGAACAACTTGTAGATGTGGGATAACAAGCTTGGTCTATAATTTCCACTTTCTGATTTATCTCCTTTCTTATGCAGCAAAACTATGATTGCATTATTCCACTGCTTAGGCGTCACACCTTTTCTAATGCATTTTGTGAATAGCCTTGCCAGATTTTGTGTTATGTCTCTTCTTTCCAATTTTAACTATTTTACAGTAACTTCATCTTCCCTCGGGGCTTTCTGATTCTTCCCTTTCTTGAACGCATGTTCACCTCATCAGGAAGAATATCGGGTATGTCTTATGTGTTTCTAATTTGCGATCCATCTTCCCCACTGCTGTCATCATTCCCACGCTCCTTGTATAATTCTCTATAGTAGTGTTCTGCTATTTGAATTATGTTTTCTCTGCTTTTTATAAGTACACCATCAATATTCTTCAGTTACAGTATCATTTATCTTTCTGTATTACCGCTCATGGCTGCTGAATTAAGTTCTTTGTTTCCCCTTAATGCTTGTTTTACTTCTCTTGTGTTAAATCTTCTTATGTCCTCTCTGAGTCTCTTTCTAATGGCTTTGCATAACTCAGTATACTCAAATTTGTCCTTGTCAGTGTTTATCTTGCTCTTCATTTGTTGTCCGTTCATCATAACAAGCGTTTCTTGACAATTTTTTTCTTCTTTGGATTTCTTTTTCCCTATAGGTTTCTTGGACTTTATCACTTTCAGAAAGTTGTAATATTCCTCGTCGATATCTTGGTCCTGAGCAGTCTGCAGAAGCTCAAACTTGTTCTTAGGTTCCAGTACAGACTGCTCTTTCTCCTCTTCTGTTATCTCAAAGAACTTCGTATTATTTACTCGAGTCAGTTTTTTTACTTTCCTTTCCTACATCTATATCAAGTGTGCATTTTACTATTCTGTGATCACTTCCAACATTTACCTTATTCCCTATATCAATTCTCTTTTCAAACAATCCATAAATGCTAACTTAATGCTAACAAATCCATGTAATCTCTCTTAAATTAGGAATATCAATTTTCTTTACAACTTCAACCAATAAACCAACTCAATTCTGAACATTTCCTTATTTCTCGTGTTTCTTCAACTTCAACCACACTCTAAAATAATCTCCCACTTTATCTAAGTACCATTTCCAATACAACACAATTCAGAGGACTTGCCTTCCTTCTCTTTCACGGTGGGATTCCTTTGTGCGGGTTCCTTCCTCGTAGAGTAGGGATGTCTCTCTCTCCTCTTAGTTGAACTCTGCATCTCTGCTGTATAGTCCTTCCAGTACTGTCTTATTTCGGGATTCCAGACCACTTCTCTGTTAATACTGAAGAAAATTATCACAGCAGTTGTAGAAGCCAGGACACTATCTGACTGGCTTGTTATTCAACTCCGGATTAACTTATAGCACAGGAACATGCCCAGCTGAACCCTTCACTATATAGCTGGACACTCCCAGAACTACCACTGGAAGTCTACAACCCCTCCGAACAACAACCACAAACCCCTCTTTTGGTGTGAGCACCTTATTTATTTATTTATTGAATTGATCGCAAGTTACAATCGCCCCTTGTACTAATTTTTTATACGCAAGCTTATGTGCAAATCCCAGAAGGGTTAGCACGTATTTACGTATCTATCTAATTTAAATCTCCCCCTATCTAATTTAAACTTGACCTAATCACGGTGTTAAAAATATTCTAAAACAGAATATTTTTCCCACACAACGAAACGCTTTCATCTTTTACCTCTTGATCACCTATTCACAATACCTTTGAACTGCTCCATGTCGACACCCTTTCCCAAAATGCACTAAGTGTCGCATCCTCAAGTAGCAGTGTAATAGAGGGATTAAACTATTGTTCAGAAGCTTTTAATTTTAACCCTTCTGCACCTGCCATATTCCAATGGTATATGGCACCAGCCATATTCCATATACCATTGTTCACCCTATTCCTTAATTGCCCTACTGGGCCTACTCCCACTAATGGAAATATTTCCGTAATGATGTTTTCCTTATTCCTTAAGCAATTTACTTCCATGCACCCTATACTTACTAAGAGAAATATATTTGTATATTTCTCTTAGTAAGTATAGGGTGCATGGAAGTACAAATGCAACGGACAGGTTTCCGTTGCATTTGTACTGTGTATAACAATCCCTCCTTTGCAAATTCATCAGTATTCATGATTTATTGTTGTCGATTTTATTATCTTTATGTGATTAAATCATTTATAATTATTTTTTAAATTAGAACCGAAAAACCGGTATTTTTGTATCAATACCGGGATTTGAATACCGGAAAAAATGACCGGGATCCCGGAATCTCGGTATTGTAAGCCTTAGGTGCTATTGCAACAGGATCTAGAAAAGTTAAGCAGATGCGATAAGAAGTGGCAATTGAAGTTTAACATTGACAAATGCAAAATACTGCATATGAGTAGCAGTAACCCAAGAGAAATGTACCGACTGTGTGGTACTACACTCAGGGTAGTGGGAAATAAAAAAGACTTGAGGGTAATTGTGCAGTTAAATATATATGTTCTCTGAGCAGTGCAGAAAGGCTGTCAGGATAGCTCATGGGGTCTTGTGAATGATATACAGGAATTTTGCTTGCGGGAATAAGGAGGTGATTATCCCATTGTATAAGGCATGGGTCGGCAACCTGCGGCTCTAACTTTTAGCCCACATGAAGCATAATTTCAAATGGAGTTAGAGGACTTAAAAATCAAGGACATGTGGAGTGCAAGACTAAAATGCCTTAAAACTGAAATTCAGGATTTGGAGAGGCAAAAGGCTACCCTCGCAATTCTACATAAATGGATGGCGATAAACGGGTTGAAAAAGCAAGATTAAATTGTGTTCAGTGCGTGGAGTAGCTTACCGGACACATATACAAATTTGAAAATATTTGCGTTTGGACTTCTCTCAGTTTTTGGTTCGACGAATTTCTGCGGGCGAATATTTTCCAATGTGAACTATATTAAAAATAAATGAAGAAACCGTCTGAACAATGCGAGTCTCTGAGCATGTTTAAAGATGAAAATTACGGCATACTCGCCTGATGTTGGGAGACTCGCTCAAGAAGTCCATCAGCAAAAGTCACATTAATTCGTACCTAATTGGATGTTTGTTACATTTTTTCAGAATTAATAAATAATATTTCAAAATATATATTTTTTTAATAAAACACCTTCCCACTATTCCATTTCTTAAAACACTCCCCTCCCTCCTCCTCCTCCCAGCTTGAACTGAGGTGTGATTCTTCGGATTCTGTCTTTTTTTAATTAGATCAAAAATGGCTCTTTACTCAAGAAAGGTTGCCGACCCCTGTCCTAGATGAAAAAAAATTGTATATATATATTCTCTGTAAGTTCTTGTATATAAAATGTAAAGAATTGTGTGTACAAATAAATGGAAAATGGAAAAAATGTCCTAGATGATAGATTGAATTATTTTCCTCACGTAACCAAACTAAGGAATAAAATTCGGAATTTTACAACTTCTGTGGTCAGGATATCCAAAAAAGAATGGAGTCTGACCAAGAAGACTTTAATACTACTAGTTGTACCCAGCGTAACATACGCCATCTTTCTGATTAGGGCATAAATAGTTTAATCTAGATCCTTTAGCGGTGATAACATTATACAGCAGTCATCTGTGGGATATATGCCCATGTCTCTATTTACATGTGGCTCCCCGTGTTTTCCAACAAATGATAATGGCATAGGGGAACGCTTCGGTCCGGCTGCTTGTGTGATGTGCTCCGTAAACTTTTTTTGATTTGTATGTTTTTAATTAAAGTACAGTACTGTATTAAGTTCATATTAGTGCTACCACATAAAGATATGTGTATGGATTGCCAGATGCAAGTGCTTTATTATTTGAGCAGACAACAGATAAGTATTAAATGAATTTCTGCATGTTCATTCTGCTTCTTTATACAAGCGCATTCACTCATTATCTTGTAGTTATACACGTGTCCAACAGACACTTGACCTTGACCCGGCATTAGAGTTTGACATAGCCGCTCTGCCTCCCCTCCTTACTTATACCCCTGCTACCTGTGGATTTCACTGCGGGACAACTAAGGCTACTGACTGGTCACCTTGTCAATTGTTGCAAAACCACAACTGGTGATGATTTTGATATCGTTCAATAACCCTACAGTATCTGAGATGTCATTCACTCAAAATGCTCAGCTCTATTGAACTGCCTAGATATTCAGCCCAGACACGATAGGAAGGAGTATATGATGAGAGCCCTGTCGATCAAATCGACCCTGGAAAGATTGTGCAAGGCTCAAGGGGTAAAATTTTTTTTTTTAGCCTGGTCTGTACTTGTTAACAGGAGAGACTGTTTCTACAGGGATGGGATACACTTAAATAGAAAGGGTGCAAGAATGTTTGCTGATGCTATCGAGGCAGTATTAGGTGGGTCGGAAAACTGCTAGATTGGGGGGATACAAGGACTAATAGATTCACAGTAGCCACTGGCAGAGGTGAAAGGGATTCTTGCACTGCTTCTATTGGAATGAGCAGCAGCCTGGAAAATAAGATGCAGGATATTTCAGAGACTGCAGGGAATCATAGGGGTACAAGTAAACACATGGGTTGTGTTAGGATACCTAAGAAAAACAACAGGTGCATATATACTTGCGTGTACGCCAATGCTAGGAGTTTAGTAAATAAATTTGATGAATTTGAGGTATTGCTCAAAACATCAAAGGCAGATATTGTGGGGATTTCAGAGACGTGGTGTCACACATATAAGGAATGCAGAACTGGAATTTGGGGAGTACAAAGTCTACAGAAGGGATAGACAGGATAGGAAGGGAGGAGGGGTTATGCTATTAGTTAAGGAACGCATAAAATCCAAGGAAGTGAAGCCAGTCGACATTGCTGGACAGTGCAGTGTCGAGTCAGTTTGCTGTGACATAAGCACTGCGAAAGCAAAATTGAGAGTAGGAGTGTGCTATAGGCCTAATGACTCTGATGAGTATAATAAGAAATTGTACAGGGAAATAGAGTGGGCCAGTAAATCAGAGAGTCTTATAATGGGGGATTTTAATTTCCCAGATATTGACTGGAATTTGGGGGTTGGTCACTCACACACTAGCAAGGCTTTTGTGGATTTATTGGATGATTGTTTTCTAGATCAGCATGTTCGGGAGGCAACTAGAGGGAGTAATACTCTTGATTTGATTATCAGCAGTGATTCTTCATGCATTAAGAATCTGCAGGTAAATGAACCACTAGGTGGCAGTGATCACAGTGTGCTGAAGTGGGATTTACTCAAAGAGGTAACTACCATTAGGGGTAAAGGGAAGGGTTATTGCTATCGTAAAGGCGACTACGATGGACTGAGACAGTGTTTAAATTCTATACAGTGGGACCAACTGATGATGTTACCAACAGCAAATTCAAAATGGGAAGCATTCAGAGAACTTACCTTGGAAGCTACTAGGCTTTACATACCAACTAAGAAATATTGTTCAAGGTTTAGCCCTAAGTGGATGTCAGATGAACTAATGAGACATATGGCAGAGAAGAAAAATGCATGGGACACATAAAAATTAACCTGTGACACAGAAGAAGCCTATGATAGATACAAGTTGATCTGTAACCAAGTTACAAAGGAGGTTAGGCAGGCGAAGGCAGATTACGAGAAATCTTTGGCAAGGGATGCAAAGAAAAACAGCAAAGAGTTCTTTACTTATGTAAACTCTAGAAGGAAGGGGATGAATCAGATTGGTCCACTTGATATCGATGGGTCGACTGTTGATGATCCTGCTCAGGTAGCTAACAAACTAAATGAATATATTGCATCGACATTCACACATGAGGAGTTATTCAGCGAGGGGAATGCCAGAGGTGTATTCAACTCTGGCAGTAAGCTAGCGAATTTTTAATAACTGAGAGTAAAGTGGAGGAGAAACTGTTGAAGATAAATACAAGAAAGGCACCTGGGGTGGATGGGATCTATCTAGTTATATTAAAGGAGGTAGCAAAGGAAGTAAGCAAACCCTTAGCCATAATTATGAGAGATTCCTTGGACTCAGGGGAAGTACCCATGGACTGGAGATGTGCAAATGTGACCCCAATTCACAAAGGAGGATCAAAAGGCGACACAAGTAATTATAGACCTGTTAGTTTAACTTCTGTTCCCGGAAAATTAATGGAAGCACTGGTCAAAGAAGCACTGCAGGATCATCTAGACAAGACTTCAGTTATAGCTCAGACACAGCATGGTTTTGTTAAGGGGAAGTCTTGCCTGACCAATTTGATTGGATACTATGATGCAGTCACAAAAGAACTGGATGCAGGGAATAACTTTGATATTATATACTTGGATCTTAGAAAGGCTTTTGATACTGTTGCACATGGAAAACTGCTGCACAAATTGGAGCAGTGTGGCATTGGAGGCAAATTGCTGCTATGGATAAAGGGGTGGTTTAGGGGGAGAAGACAGAGAGTAGTAATCAATGGACACTGCTCATCGTGGACTAATATTATTAGTGGAGTCCCTCAGGATTCAGTATTGGGTCCATTATTGTTTTCTGTATTTATAAATGATATTGATGATGGTATATCAAGCTTAATGTCCAAGTTTGCAGACGATACGAAGGTTGGCAGGGTTGTCAAGGACACTACTGACATTATGCTACTGCAACAGGATCTGGAAAGGTTGAGCAGATGGGCTGAGAGATGGCAAATGAAGTTTAATATTGACAAATGTAAAGTACTACATATGGGAAACAGCAACCCCAGAGCAACCTATCAATTCTGTGGTACTACACTGACAGTGGTAGAGAATGAAAGGGACCTGGGGGTGGTTGTGCAGGCAGATATGAAGTTTTCTGAGCAGTCCAGACGGGCAGCAAGAGTAGCTCATGGTCTATTGTCGATGATATATAGGAATTTTTCTAGCAGCGATAAGGAAGTGATTATTCCCTTGTATAAGGCAATGGTCAAGCCACACCTAGACCTGTCTGGAGGCCTCATTTCAAGAAGGAAGTAGGGATGCTGGAACGAGTACAGAGAAGGGCAACAAGATTGGTGAATGGAATAAAGGGGTGCTCTTAAGAAGAAAGGCTTAAGTTTTGCAAATTGCAGTGTCTGGAGACTAGGCACCAGCGAGGTAATCTGATTGAGGTGTATAAAGCCTTGAATGGTTTAAGCATGCTCAATGCTGATGGGATTCTTCCTCTTGCTCAGAAAAATCACCCGAGAGGGCATAAATTCAAATTGATGAAAGACAGATGTAGAATAGACGTGAGGAAATTTGCCTTTAGCCAGCGGGTTAGTGGAACAGCCTTCCATCCCTTGTCGTGGAAGTTGATAGCCTAAATAAGTTTAAGGCTCAGCTGGACAGGTATTTCGAACGAACAGAGGGGTGAAGTGGAAATGGTTATTATTTATTTATTTTTATTTTATTTTATTTTATTATTTTATTATTTTATTTTTTGGCTGATGCTGCATAAGCTTGCTTTCTTGCATCAAATGCTTCTACTAATGCTAATACCTCTTCTGGGATTTTCCTATGAAAATAACGAACGAACAATAGAGCTACAAAAATAATAATAAATAGTAATAATATTGGCAATAACATATAGTACGAGTATATATTTCAATCTATTAATTGACCCTTGAATTTTCGCATATGACAAATACTACCTTATGTGAAAATTCAAGGGTCTGCACCATCTGTGGGACAGCTCTGACCCCATTATCCAATGAATGTAAGCGATTAACATGCAATGACTGTACCCACTCTGACCTGAAAAATTAAATAAAAGTTGTCGGAAATCATTCTGTTTTGATAGATGTCGACTCAGAAGTTCTCAGGAAAGCCCTATAACTGTTGCAACTCAAAACAGCACGGAACCTGAGGCACCTCCTGCCTCTTCCTCTAGCGAAGTTAAAATGTTCTACTCTAGTTCACTTGAGTCAAATATCATGCCAGTAACCAGAAATATTGAATCTGAACCTTACGTGGATGAAGCTCCTAATCTCTGCTTGTTATCTCCGGGGTTGCATCAACTTTTAGATGCAGCAACTCAAACACAAGTGTCTCTGCTCTCAGAAGATCTCAGCACTAACTACTTCCATACTGACACTCAGAATCCAACCTTTTCTATTCTACAATCAAACAAATTCTAGCAACTACTCTTCAATATTATGAAGAAAATTCTCCATCAAACTCAGCTAATCAGTGTACCTCATACTTCAAAATATGATATTTCCCTGGATTCTAATACACTCAATGAAGGAAATTATGAGCTATCCATGGAAATTCGTAGCATAAAAACAATGTTAAATAATCAACAAGCTGAAATTTCTGACATCAACGCCCAAATTAAAAATCTCATGTCAATTATGTTTTGCCACTTAAGGGAAGCTAGGAAGAACTCTGACCCTACTCTTGAAACTAATGTTCCCAAAGTGAACAAGAATTCATTATTACCTGACGATGCCCTTAGTATTGAGACCAGTTCTTCATTTTCCACTGGCCTCAATAATCCTACTACTGCAAACTTTGAACCTACTCTTGAAACTAATTTCTTCTCCAAGAATTCTCCATTACCTGATGATACCCTTAGTATTGAGACCAGATCTTCATCTTCCAATAGCCTCAACATTCCTACTGCTGCAAATATTAATCTGCCAATGCCAGTTAATATTTTATGATTCAAGTCATTCAACAGAGCAATTTACTGCCAAACAGACACTGTCAGATGATTCTTCTAATGTAAATCGAACCGCTCCCACCACTTGCTCTCCTCTGCAAAATACTTCTGCTTGTACCCCTACTTTGCAAGCTTAGAGTCACCAAGGGGAATCCTCTTCAACATCAGTTAAGGCAACATATGCAAAAATAACTGCTGCCACATCCAATGAGGTCTTGAAACCTGTCTATAGGGCTGATGCCACAGTGAGTAAACCTGCTTCTGATTGCCAGTCTCAAATGCCACACCAAAGATCAAAACAGAACAAACCCTCAGAAAATGCTAAAGCCTCTATATCTCAAGCTACTCTCTCCAAGCTTCCAGCCAAAATGCACCAATCTCAGAATGTAACTAATGCAGATAAATCTCAATTACTCAAACAAAAGTACAATATCACAATTATTCCCACTAAAGACCGGATTTTTGTTTCTAGACTTGGATGCGCCACTAAATCTGAAGATCTTATCAACTTAATTAAAGAAG
The DNA here is from genome assembly GCF_048544385.1 of Mastigoproctus giganteus. NCBI lineage: Eukaryota > Metazoa > Arthropoda > Arachnida > Uropygi > Thelyphonidae > Mastigoproctus > Mastigoproctus giganteus. Next base: position 259,157,850 of record NC_143577.1, read on the forward strand.
AAGAATATGGTTTCGGTGTGGATGTCCGTTCTCTGAAGTCACGATGTCCCACCTACTCATCTTTTATAATAACATACGGAATCACAAACGGAAAAAATTCTGAACCTAAGATCCCTCTAGTAAAAGGGGCTCTAGTAAAACGCTTCACGGACAGACCGCCAAGGGAGTCCAAAATCTCTTCTCCATATGCATAGCAATCAGTGGCCTTGCTATCTACACATACTACGCTCTCCTCTCGTCATAGAATCCCCAGATCTCAACTGTTCTGTGTTTACCTTTAGAATTGCAGGAGTATAATTAGCAACATAAACCACTTTAGAGCAATCCAAGGCTCACATATTTACGACATTTACCTGCTCACAGAAACCTGGCTCTCCTTAGATATTGATGATCAGGAGATTATAGATGGGCAATATACAATCCATAGGACAGAGGATCTCGTGGAGGCGGAGTAGCTATTATACATTCTAACAATATACTCTGTGAAATTGCATCAAATTTCATAAATATTGAATCACTATATTGCCTTCTCTAACTTGGCAAGTTAAACGTTTTATTGGTATTACTTTATTTTCCACCTTCCTTAATTAATAGTGACTTACAATACTTAGAAAACTCACTGGACACTATCTTCCCGCTAATTCAATCTGCTGGCATAGCAATGGTTTTGTGTGACTTTAACTGTCACTGGCCAATTTAGGATCTTCCTCTCCATCACTTCAGACTAGGGCTCTCTTTAATATGCTTCACAGCTATGGTCTTGAACAAGTTTGCAATTTTACAACCAGAGAAAATGCTTATCTTGACCTAATATTCTCCTTTACTGATATTGAGGTTCGCAAAGACAATCCTATATTCCTCTCGGATCATTTTCCAATTAACATCAGTATGACCTCTCATAACTTCAAATGCAGCTCAGCTCCCGTTCTCCACAATTCAATTTCAGAATGGCTGACTGGCCTCTGCTCAACCTAGCTCTGAGCAGTATGGGCAAGCAGCTCTTTGATGCTGTTGATGACATCGATGTGCTCACCAATAACCTGATGAACTGTGTCCACTCAGTTATATCTGACGTTGTTTCTCAATCCCATCTGACGGCACGTTCTACCTACCCACACTGGTAGAACAGCGAATTAATTCATAAAATTAAATCCAAAGAATTTTATAGAAACAAGTATAAGCAATCAGGTGACAGTCGATACTATGCAGCCAACTCCGCAAAGAAGTGAAAACCCTCATATCTAAATCTTATAACATGTATACAGAATCAATTCAGGATAGTCTACTTACTCACAGAGATATTAAACCATTCTGGAATTTCATGACGAATAAGAATATAACAAGTAGAAAGTTACAACTCCATAACGCAGATGGAATTCTCTTATCGGACGAATTCAGTATTGCTCAAGAGTTTGCCAAACATTTTTCCAGAAACCAAACAAACGGTACATTGAGACCTGCCTCATTTCCTGACTTCACACCTGTTAAAGACGATATCATCAACATCTTTATCACAGATGAAGATTTAAAGTCAGCATTAAAATGCACGAGAAATTACTATACCAGAGGTCTAGATAAGATTCCTGGCTTATTTTGGAAAATGACTGTCGCTACCCTAAAACCCCTCATACTGCGGATATTCAACTTCTCTCAGACAGGGGAAGTATCCTAAGCACTTTAAGCAGGTCAATTCCAAGAAAGGTGATAAAAATGATGTAACTGATTACATACCCATATCGTTGCAAAACAGTCTGGCTAAACTCTTCGCCACAGTACACAAACATCTCTACAAATTCTTCAGGCCTTTCATTGATCAGAACCAATGTGGTTTCTGCAGTGGCAATTCTGTAGTCACAAATTTTCTTCCTTTCTGGCAATATACCTCTGAAGTTCTTGATAATCACCTTCAAGTTGACGCAGTCTACACATACATATATCTAAGGCATTTGATAAAGTCTCGCACGTAAAACTTCTGGAAAAACTTTAGCAATATGGTATCCGTGACCCTCTGCTCTCATGGCTACGCATCGTTCATTGAGCCTTATCGTCAATCAAGTAAACTCGGACTGTTTTATATCACTAAGGGGAGTACCTCAAGGCTCTCCCTTAGGTCCTCTTCTTTTCATTGTTTTCATAAATGATCTTCCTTCTTTCATATGTACCTCCAATATTCAAGTTGCTCTCTATGCAGATGATCTTAAGATCTACTGAGCAGTGAAGGAGTTAACGGATTCTCAACAGCTTCAATGCGCCCTCAATAAATTCTCTCTGTGGCTATCTCTGAATGGACTGTGTGCTAACCCCTTGTAGTGCAAAATAATCTCTTTCTCATCCTTCAGATCTCCAAAACTAATAAATATGGAGTACACTATTAAATCTGTGATAATCGAAAGGTGTGACAAGTTAACGACTTGGGGATTCTCTTCTCCAGCAGTGCTAAATTTGACGCCCATGTCATTAAAATCACCGGCAAAGCATTCAAAACACTGGGATTCATCAAACGAAACACTTACAAGTTCAAAAACTACAGATATGCTATCATCCTTTATAAAACTCTAGTTCTCCCAATACTGGAGTTCAGCTCACCCGTCTGGATTCCTCATACGAAAACTCTAATTAACAAAATTGAACCAGTCCAAAAAAATTTTGTCCGTTACCTTACGTTCCGCAATCCTCTGTTTTATCACACGGTGCACTATGAATCGCTGTGTGATTAATTTCTTCTGAGGCCTCTGTACACTAGAAGAGTTACTGCTGACATCGCCCTTCTAGCCAAAATAATCACTGGAGCTTATGAAGCATCTGATATCCTCAATAAAATCAACTTCAATGCTCCTTGTAGACAAGTCAGGAACCTTACACCGTTTCACCTTGACTCTGCCACCGCGGACTTTATGAAGTTTATCTTCCTGTTGGATTTCATATTTTTGTTATCAGTTGTGTTCATTGTTCTGCTCTCAGATACACTGTTAATGGTTAACTCTTGTGTATCTTGTTGTTAATAAAATAAAAAATAAATAAATATTTCAGATCCCCCGATTTGGATGTAGGTGTATTATATCGTCTCTTATTTAAGAGACGAACCTACATCCTATAAATGCCATGCGCACATTCATTGTTGGATTTGCATGGATTATTTGATGCATTTGTTTATATGACTCAACAAACGGGTTAACTTGTTGCAGCATCTCGTCCAATTGCTGTTTTACTTCGGCCATACATCCTTGGTTTGATTATTTTTCAAGCCGTTTTGTTGTTGCTTCGGCAGAATCGAAAATATAAAGTTGTCCCTATCATGGCTTATTTGCCTTGTTTGGATATAGCGGTAAGACCAAATGGTAAATCTGGCCACGTATTCTAAAACAGTAAGGACCAATTCCAGGCGGCGATTTAATCTCTGCGCCCATTGATGGGAACGCCATTGCTGAGTTTACTCTCGTATATGTTCTCTGTAGTTATTTGCTTCACGTGTATCCCCTGTAAATCGACCTCCTTAGATCAAGTTGAATGGTGTACAGTTACCTATGGTCCTTGATACCAAATACCTGGGAATTATTGTGGACAGTAAGTTATCATTTCACCAGCATTTATTATATTTAAGCAATAAAATCAGGAAATTTTCTGGTGCTATCATTAGAATTTCCAAGTCTGACTGGGCCTATCACATAAAACACTGTTTCTGTATTACAAGGCAGTATTCCTTCCTATAACTACGTACGCTGCAGGAGCCTGGTTCCATAGAGTTAAAATAGCTACGTTTCGGGCTAAACTAAATTCCATACGGATCATGCTTCTTGGTATTCTAAGAGTGTGCAAAACGGTGTTCACTGCCGCGCTGCAGGTGTTGGCCGGAGCGCTACCCTTGGATCTACATTTGTTGTATCATGGTTTTTGCTACCGTATTAAGAGGGAAATTCCTACAGAACTTTTTGGTATAGAGATAAATATTCGCTCTGACTGTAGAGGCGAAAAGAAAGGATGTATGAATGAAATAATCAATTTATGGCAGACAAGATGGGATACCATACCTACTGGAAGAGCGACCAACTTGTTTATCCCGAACGTGACTTTTCTGAATGATAAAAAGGTTCGAAATTGGTTTACAGTCGTCATTTTTGTTAACAGGGAACGGGTCAATGAATGAGAAATTATATGCATTAGGACTAAGTAACACGGACCTTTGTTTTTGCGGGGCCAAGGAAGGCTGGCGGCACATACTATATGATTGTCGAATATATGACAATGCCAGGACAGCGATACGTGAAATTCTAGAGAGTATAGCTCCAGGAGAAGAAGCTATATTTTTAAGGGACTCTAGTAAGTTTCAGATGCTCCAGGTATTTGCTAAAGAAGTATTTGAACTAAGGAAAAGTATGATTCCAGTGATACGAGGTTGATCAAATCCATCTGGCTGGAGGCACCAAAGTGTTTTTATGCTGCCGTTCTTACTGGTTGCACAACTGGAAGATCTACTCCTTTCTTTATCTCTCTCTTCCCCCCCCCGCCTTGGTTTTCCCCTTTTCACTTTTTGGTATATATATGTATGTTTGCGTACATATGCTAAAAACCAATATATATATATATATATATATATATTTTTTTTTTTTTTTTTAAATTTATTTTATTTATTTATTTTTTATTTATTTATTATTATTATTATTATTATTATTATTATTATATTTGTTATTTTTTTTATTACTATTTTTTTGTTATCTTAGTTAATTATTTTTATTCTTTTCTTTCTCTTCCTTTCGGGTTTCTTTTTCTTTTTTTTTTTTCCCTCTGGAGTGGGCCCAGAGAAGGATTTTTTGTCTCATACTCTGAAACCATAGGTGTCCCATCTATTGGAACTGGCCCACTTTCCCGTGGTGTGGACGAGTACCCAGAATCATCTGTCCAGGTGATTGATGCTTCTGGGTAGCCAAGTGGCCAGAACATAACAACAGAACACACACAGACACATAATACACACAAACCGACGTCACACACACATATCTGGCCCATTTGTAGTGATACTTTTTTCACAGAGATATGAGGCGGAGTTGAACTGACGTTCTAGGAGCCGCCCCTTACATGTTTTAAACACATGTCCACATCCCCTGTAAGCAGCTCTAGTAATAGAGTAGATGTTTCAGACAGTGGGTCGAGTGAAACCTTTCCATCATGACAGCATTTGGTGTTATTCGTTGTGTTTAACTCATGTCCTCCCAATATCTTGCATTGTAATACTCACAGTTGTAACACATATTCCCTCTGTCATGCTCTTCCACATTAATTACAGCTTGTTGATTATTCGCATCCAATACTTCTATTTGATTAGTCCTACGGTGTTTCGCCCATGTTCTCATTTCCCACCATGTTTCTCTTTTTTCAACGTTTTCTGTCCGTCTTCGTAGTCGTAGTCTTGTTTCGGTCTTAGTTCACAGAGAAATAAGATACTTTGTTACTGCTCTGTGTCTTAGTCTATTAGATCTCTCCTCTAATGTTTCATTGGCATTTCTTCCACATTTTCTCAAAGTTCTTACACACTGTTCAGCCATTTTTACATTTCTTAAAACTTAGAAAGGTTTATTAAAATAGAAAACAGATAAAATAAACAGTCAAAATAAACATACATCGATAACTTTCAGCACAGGTTGCCTTTCTTCAGTCGAAAGACTTTAGTACAAAAATTAATAAAGAATGCTCGGTATGGTGATTGTTCCGAAGTCTTTTCTGTAATAATGTAGGGCGCCTGCTGGGCAGCGTTTAATACGGATATCAAGACTCCCAGGCAGGTTTCCAGCACTAAAATGAGAAACCAGAAAGACTAGGATTTTATATGAGCGTCTAGCGTTAAATTAGGACAAGATTCTGTGCTCTAAAACTCACCCAGATGGACGTTGGGCAAGAATGCAGCAACGAGAATTGCGTTGTGATGATTAACTCTAAGGCCCTTTGTGTATTGGCCTTTGAGCCCGCCTTTAATGATAGTCTATTTGAATATATATATACGCTATCAAAAAGTGTGTATTTCGGAATAGTCCTGAAGAAAGATAGATCAACAAACAAGGTATAGTTTATTATACATACATGGACTTGTGTATTTATTTACAGTAAAAGAATTAATAAGTAAAACAGGGAATTAGAATTATATTATGTTGTAAGTGTTAGCTTTACTCAGGATAGCTTTACATTTTCTAGTTAATGGATAGTAGTAACATGGCACCTTTCTGCCATTCTGTCGACATTCTTCATGTAGTTTCGGTAAACAATCGTTGTTAATATACAATAAGTAGAAGAGCATCCAGCTATTCGAATTTATAGGTGAATGTGTAAGATTGACATATAGTTATGTTTACCGTTACTGGAAACGCAGTATCCAGTAGTTGGTATAATAGATGACACATTCTGGCCTTAATATAGAAAATACATATGTGAATTTAGCTGGGAGGAGAGAGGCTAGTATGTGATATTAGGCGGGGAATATAATAGTAGCTGTGGTCGTTCAGTAATTCCAGATAACCGGTCGCTAAACTAAAGGACGAACTTACCCAAATACTTTCCTACCGACTTGCCAGGTACGACTTCTTCTTCGCTATATCTCATCATGGACGTTTTTAACTCTGTTTCCATCTTCATCCCACCAAAAGACCCCCGGTTTTCCCATAGTCCCAATATATACACCCCTTTCCCCTTTGGATGGCCCCTTTCTTGATTGGTTAGGAGCTTATTCCTGTGGGGAAAAGCAAATCTAGGATCACCTGTCCTAGTAATTAGACACGTTTAATTTGAGAAATCTACCGTGAGAAAGGAGTAAATTATTAATTGATATACGATGATACTTCCGGGTTATACCAAGGTATTCTCTTCACTCAAAGTCTATTTACCTCTGTCCATCATTTTTCAACAAGAGTCAATTCGCAGTAATCAGTTCGAATTTCTCTCAAGAATACCTTCCTCATTCCGATTTACTCACTAGCCCCCACAGATTTTGCCATTGTATATCTGAGTAATGCAAGCGCAGCACTACTTAGCTGATCCTATCGAATGTCGGCTTCATGTAGTGGATTGACCGAACTATGGGAGTGAGATGGAAATTCGATTACTGCTTTCCTAAGAATAGAATCGGACAAAACAACTTTCAACACGGCCTTATTACTCTACACATATAGTGACTGGCAAAAGTAATGTGTGGCTATTTATGAGAATATTTTACGATATAAAAATGTTCACATTTTAATACACCTCCCGTCTACGACGAAAATTTTCGAGCAGGGGGGAAAGAAATGACCTCTTGCTCAAAATTTTAGGGTTTGAGATGCTTTTCTAATGAAAAAAAAACGTTTGCATGGAGCTTTTTGGATGGGGGGGAAAGAACCAACCTGTCTCCTCTAACAAATTGAACTACCCTAATCTAATATATATAATACAATATCGAAAGATAATAACATAACAATTTTCAAAGAGTCATTTGGGTTCCTCTGGACAATAAAGTTATCTTGCTACTTTGAACAGAACAGTTCCTCCCTTCTTTTGTCTCTTCAACCTACCTTGGTCGTCACAGATTTCTTTCTGCAAGATCACTGATACAAAAACACTAATATGTTCTGTAATGTTCTGTTTATGAAATAACAAATGTCTATAGGTTGTATAAAACATAAAAATGTCTCTTGTATCGCGCACTGTTCTTTATTGACTACGTTGTAAAAGTGTTCTCTCATTGATGACTGTCAATCTTGGGGAAACCATGCTTTGAGCTCCTGGAGAAACACTAGACTGACGGTCCAAAGGGCACTAAGGTAATTTTCTCTCCTAGGACTGGCTGCATGTAGCTGCTCCGTCAAACTCTTCTCTCCAATGTAACATGATATGAAACAGAGATAAACAACAATTAGTATCTGCTCTTGGCTTTAAAGACATTTACAAAGTATCATATACCTTTAGCATTAAACATGCTTCAATACCAAGTAATACGTTATACATACAATATTATTCAATGATTTGTATAGATATACATATATATATTTAGCATTGGATATGAATTTTGTTCCTGACCGTTATTATATAGTCAGCTTATACCTTAAACACACGTGGTTATTATACACTCACGTTGATAAACATTTTGGTTACACATAAAATGAACTAGTTACTCTTCAAAATACATAAAGATTTACTACTATAAATGCCCAGAGTAACTTACAATAGTAAAATTTAGGAATCTATTTATACTCAAAATTACATATTTGTGGGATTACAATGATTTAGACGTTTACATTGTCTTATCTTATTATAACAATGAAGTTAAAAAAAATATTTATCATACAAAGTATATATAGTGATAATTTTAGTTAATAGGATAATATATATCTGGTTAATTAATGGTGTAAATACGCTGTAGGTTACATTTACATATAATTATAAGTGGGTTTTAATGATTACATAATGCTAAAATTTTTTTTTTTTTTTTTTTTTAGCTCTAATATTTCTTACATAGTAATTTCCTGACACCCTGGGCTGTAAATTTTATTACTCCCACCATTCCGTTATGGGAGGAGACAGTCTCGCCTTAATCAACCCCTTACCCTCGAGCCACTGAGTGTATAAATCAGCCGTGTACACGGCACAGCGCTCGGTGGGGTGATTCCATGGACATCTAACGGAATGGTCCCTCACCGTTGGCAGTGATCCCTTCTTAAAAGTAGTGAGAATCCTAATATTGACCACGGTTCTAAAGGGAAGGAGCTCTTCAAGGCGCTGTGCCTTCGCTTCCCCCATGGTAAGGATCGTGTGGTATTCTCTCGTTATGTGCGACAACCAAGATCCAAAATGTGGTGAGGTGAGGGCCCCTGGTTTTAGGGAAGAAGTAATAAACTGGTTGTCCCAGGTGATGCAGGCGATTTCCTCCGCGAAGAGTGTAGCCTCTATCTCGTCCGAGGACAGGAAATCTATTACCATCCACTGGTTGAAAGGAACCTGGTACTGCTGGGGAGGAGGGCGTCTCATAACTGGCATCCTGTTTGTGTGCTGGGTGCGGAATGCCCCGCACACCCGTCGTCTTTTAGAAAATCTTTCTGGGGTAAGAATTAGTTCAGCCCCAGAGGGCACTTGCCGGGTAACTTCCGATGTAGTGACAGCACGTGTTACGCTTTTGTACAGCCATCGACTGTATACACCCAGGAAGGACCATAGGGCGAACAATACCCTCCTGATATTCTTCCCGATTGAAGTGGCTGAGAACAATAAAATACTTACAGTAAGTAGGGTACAAATCCCATCATCCACTCTTCCTCTTCTCTTTCACTCAAAAGATTTGCTTCATTTACTCTTGTTTCTTTCTCCTTTTATGCATAAGTCCATGGAGAGAGAGAGAGAGAGAGAGGGAGGGCAGAAGATCTTATAGCAATTACGCTTCTCAGTTATACTTCCCATTTATTCTTCTTATTCTCACTCTCTGTCATAATTATCACTGTTTTGCTTCCCTTTCACTCGTCTTCAAGAAAAAATGGATCATTTGGTTTATTTGCGAAAGCATGCCAAACATGAAGAAACCACAAATATACTCAACAAGGCTATAGATAAGAGCAAAATTGGTATTTTGATCCAGGAGGTAAATCCTCCACCAACTAATTGATGAAACCATACTGACCAAGGTGATTGCCCTGGTGCAAAACTAGATATATAGGATACTTGTGAAAAGTTAGGGTGACTTATTTGTAGCGTTGGGTCTTCCAAACAAAACTCTATGTCTTTACAGGCTGTGATAGTTCGAGCAATTAAGCACAAATTTTCTTTGTGACATTTAGTATCTGTCTTGAACTGGATAGTGTAAGTGGTTGTTTCTTGGGTTAATTTAACTGATCTTGTGGCCACTAATATGTTTTGGAAGTTTACTGAGACAGTTCCAGCTAGGCATGTCGAAAATGCTTGAAAAGTAAGAGTAGCTAGTGTGTCACATGTAAAACATCCAATTGGTCTAGTAATGTCTTCCACAAATTTGGGGCACACTGTATGTGTTTCCAGATAAAAATCAAACTCAAAAAATGACAGATCCAGGGTCAATGGGACTGATTGTATCATTGTTGATGTGAGCCGACCTGAGGGCTCGATTTCTAACTGGTGAAAAACTTGAATTTTTGGAAGTTTATTGATTTTGTTTGCCACCATTTGTTCCAAGTAAGATTCACTTTTTTGACATCTTATCTTCTCTTCATAAAACTGACATTGAATCATCCGGTCATCAAAAATGAACTGTTTTGAAACACTGTAATTTGCTTGTACATCACCGATTTCTCCGTATTTTGGTCTGGACACTAAAGCTGCTTGGTCTAAATAAGCCTCACTATTATCACCTACCCTCAAAATCACATGATGTTCAAGGATATCGGTGGGCTGATCAAAGGTTCCCAAGACTTGAATCTCAATATTATTTCGTGTAATTGCAAAATTCTTTAGAGAAATAGTTTCAACGGTCTCATTAGCACGTGTCTGAACTTCAACTATGTAACGACAAGAAACTCCTTCAATTTTGCGGACTTCGTACACCCTTGTAAAGTCTGGAACTAACCATACTCGATAGTGTAAACAGGACTGACTATCAATGATGAGACAGTTTGAACCGCTGTCTCCTGCGATGCAGTTAGTAATTCCTGGCCAACTCAAGGATTCTTTGGTGATACCCTCAAAAAGGTAGTCACCCACACAATGTTGGCCCCAAGCACAGAAGGCATTCTGGGGGCATGCCACTTGACTTATGAGATGTAATTCTGTGGGGAAAGTGTAGTACATTCGTTTTGTCTGCCAATGACACTGCACTTGTTTAAAGGTTAACTGCAATTGGAAAAGAGTTTGTTCTGCATCAGAAACGAACCATAAGCACTGTTTGTATTCCAAATTTAACAAAGTCACACGGGCTTTAGTGGTGATTTTACAAGGTTGAGATAAGTCTGCTTGACATTCTTTTATTTTGGCATGTAAGATCTGGTGATTGGTACATGTTGACCCAACTATAAGTATAAGGGCTGATAGGTATACAATGATTTGCAGGGGTGCAGCCTGCAAAAGTCGTCTCGGCTCCATGGGGATATGTTCTTCCAAATATTCTTGTACCCTTCCTGTGGTTGTTCTAATAGTTGCCCCGGTGGTTAGGCCTGCCATACTTGTTAGGCGCCAAACAATTCGAAACATTTTCCACATGACACTAATCAACATGAAAAATCCCCTGACTGTTTGCACTATAGATTCGATGATGAGCTTAGAGTACCAAATAATGATTGCTGCTAGAATACCCAAAACTAGGTATATTAAATAAGATACAATAGGTGGGAAGCAATGTCTATTGTTTATGAATTCCCAACAAAAAATACAAGTCATCTTTTTACATTCATCTCTTCCGGCCAAATGTATTGTTCCTTGCATTATTTTCCCTTGTTGGGAAACAAAAAGAAATTTTAATGGTCCTGGGGTTAACATAAACTCGCGAGGAACTTCTGCCTGAAATGGTTCTTTATCTATTACAAAAGTTCGTTCATGGCCAAACCTTCTTATTATTAAGGTACCCTTTTCTCTCGTAGAGAAAACCGGGTCTGTAAACTTGACGTCTAATCCTTGCTCTTCAAAATGAGCTTGCTCATCAGACAACACATGTCTTGTGTGCCTAATTCGATGCACATGTTCAACGGGTGGTGTCAAACAGACTTTATAGGAAATCACTGGCGGATTCCTGATAGTCTGCGAGCCCCACTCCACTAACCAATATGTTTCAGCTGGTTGTCTCTGACATACACATGACGCTTGCTGATTGCACTCAGTTTCGAAACAATACTCAATACTTCCCTTGCATCTTTCCTTGCTACACTCACAACTCTCTCCATTTCTTTGACACTCATAAATAACTGAAGTGCCATTCTCTTTCAGGGACTGTTTTAATATAAAATGGGCTGGTGGGACCAAAGTGCCGTTTTCAAGGAGAATTCGAGATACCCATTGCTTGAGGCAATTTCCGCAGTTCATTATTGAACAACTATTCTGGGGAAGTGATTTTCGTAGAGACAAAGATGGTTTGGTCATCTCACACTTGTACACTCCATGTTTGACTTGACAAATTTCAACTTCAGCTTGACAAAACAGGAGAAAAGTTCCTAGGATGATCATTCTCAGCAAATAACTCATATTGGGCGTCACACTTGTTATAGGACACGAAAACCAAACTATAAAGGGAGAAAAAAAAAATTACTCAGGTGCGTCTTTACTGCGTCCCACTAACAACAACAAAAATAACAAAAAAAAAATCTCTCTCTCTTTTTTTCAATCTTTCCATGCATCTCTAATAAGACCCACCAAATCAAGTCCTTTGTCTTCATGTTGTGGGTCTAACCTTGATGCAAGCGGACCTAACATCCACTGTAGTGCTCTATCGACACCACTTGGCTGTTCGTTTTGATTAATATTTTCCTGCTCACTGGGTGGATTATTTGGTTCTGCTCTTTCTCTTCCCTCCGGAACTGATTCAGGAACTAACACTTCCTTTTGGGTTGGAGGTTTGATAGTTACTATATGTGGAGTGTGGGTCACATGATCACGACTGCGCAAGTTATACCCATGTGCCGGGGTTGGTTTATGGGCAGCTTCCACTAATGCTTCAGGTTGTTTTGTCTTTGTTTGCTCATTTTGATCCTTATTGGGGAGGAGGTTTAAAGGGATTGACACTGGAATAGTTGCAGCTCTTCTAGTTAGCTGGGTTGTCACTGGTAGTGGGTCTACAGGGGGCATACAATCACACTCTTCCACAAGGGGATCATCAAAGATCCAGGTTTCTTTAGGTATTGTTTCAGTACATGTTTGATCTGATAATTCACTGTCTTCTGATTCCTCCATTCTGAGATCAGGAAAAACTTTCCTATCAATTAATTTTGTCAATCTATCTACATGCACTAACTGTCTGTCCTTTGGGACGTATAAATTCTGTATTTCAAAATTGACTGGAGAGGTTTGATTGATTACACGGTACGGGCCTGTACTCAGGCGAGCTAGTTTCTTGGTTGTTCCCACCTTCACCTTAGGTGTAAAAAGATACACTAGATTTCCCACACGAATGTTTTTGTCAACAGCTACTGCTGCTCTACGTTGCTCTTGTTTCTGGACAGCTTCCTCCAAATGTTCCGAAACAATTTCGTAGGTTCTACGGAGTCATGCACACATCTCTTCTGAATAATTCTCCAGGGATGAGTATGACTGTCTCGCTTTAGCGTGCCATAAATCTGATGGTAACACTAGATCTCTTCCATAAATTAAGAAATTGGGTGTTTCTTGAGTAGAACTGTGAGTGGCAGCATGATATACAGCGACAGCCAATGGTACGATCTCATCCCAATCTGACTGGGTCTGATTTATGACATGAGATAATATGTTCGCTAAGGTACGGTTTAACCGTTCCACCTTGGCATTGCACTGCGCATGAAACGAAGAGGTATGAATTTGGTGAATGTTCAATTTTTCACATACTTGTCGCAATAATGAGGACATGAAATTAGTACCTCGATCTGTGAGTATGTATTTAGGAATTCCATGTCTCGCTATCACATTGTTTATAAATGCTGTGGCTACTTCATCTGCCTTCTGAGTTTTGAGTGGAACTGCTTCAACATAACGCGTGAAATTATCTACTGCTAACAATAGATATTTATGTCCTCTCAAGGACATAGGGAGAGGTCCTAGAATGTCTAATGACACTCGCACCCAAGGTGAATTTTCAACGGGAACTCTCATCAGAGCTGCTTTGGCTTTAGGGTTATAACCTTTACGTTGCATACATGATGGACATGTCTCAATATAGTTCTTCACTTCCGAAAACATCCCAATCCAAAAAAAATTTTTCCTGAGTTTCTCCAATGTCTTCTGTAGCGCAAAATGGCCTCCACTTAAAGAATTGTCGTGGCATGCCTTCAACACTTCTGACTTCAGGCCAACGGGCACTACTAGTTGTTCCGTTGGCTCTTCTCTTGTCGCTCCAGGGTCAGATAAAGTGTAGTGATATAGTATTCCCTCTTTAGATAAGTAGAAGGAATCTGGGATTTTCACTGATGCTTGGGGTATTCCCTCCAACTGTTCGATTAACTTCTGCAAAATTGGATCTTCTCTTTGCAGAGTTTTAATCAGAGTTCTGGTTTGTTGCTGAGGCATAACCAGTGATTCTATGGTTACATCAGCCGATATGGGAGCGACTAACTCAGTTGTTCTTGTTACCTTTGATCTTTTTGGTTTTTCCTCTGCTTCTAACACAGGTCGCGAGAGGAAATCTGCATTTGAATGCACTTTACCCGGACGATACACAATTTTATAGTCATACTCTTGTAACAGCATGCTCCATCTCGCTAAGCGGGGCGAAGGATTTTTCAAATTGAGCAGAAAGCTCAATGGTTGGTGGTCCGTTATGAGTGTAAAGTGATTGCCCACTAGAAAAGGTCTAAATTGCATAACTGCAAAGATAATAGCCAATGCTTCCTTTTCTGTTGTACTATAATTTACTTCGGATTTCTTCAATAATCTCGAAGCATAGGCAACTGGTTGTCTTGAATTTTCATCTACTTGCGATTCTAAACATGCGGCAATTGCATAGGACGAGGCATCAGCCGAAAGAACGAAAGATTTAGTGAAATCAGGGTAAACCAATAACGGAGGAGTGGTCAAAATAGTTTTCAGCTGGTCAAAAGCCTGCTGCGTAGAGCAATCCCAAACAAATGGCGTTTCCTTTTTGGTCAGCTGGGTCAATGGACGGGCGATTTCAGCATAATCTGGGATAAATTTCCTATAAAATCCCGCCATTCCCAGAAACGATCGGACTTGTTTGATAGTCCTCGGAATTTTGCAATCTCGGATTGCCGCGACGTTGGCCGGATCCGGACGAATACCGTCACCGCTGACTAAATGACCTAAATATTTCAATTGCTCCTTCAGAAACTCACACTTCTTAGGTTTCAATTTCAGATCATATTCTCTGAGACGCTGAAAGACTTTTCGCAATTTTAGGAGATGTGAATCGAAGTCGGATGAGGCGACAATCAAATCGTCCATGTAAGCAAAAATGGAGTCTTTATGCAAATTTTGTAAGGTCAAGGCCATTGCTCTCACAAAAGAACAGGGCGCGTTCTTTAATCCAAACGCCATTTTTCGGAACTGATATAAGGATTCACCAGTGGTGAAGGCAGTTTTGTGACGATCAGCGGGGTGAACTTCAATTTGGTGGAATCCGCTCTGCAGATCAAGCGAAGTAAAGTAGCGCGCTTCCCCTAGAAGCTGAAGAATTTGATTTAAATCCGGGATTGGGTACGAATCCGAAACAGTCTTAGCATTCAGCTTGCGAAAATCTATGCAGAGCCGATATGTGCCATCCTTCTTCTTTACTAAAACTATCGGGGCAGAGTAAGGTGAATTGCTGGGTTCGATAATATTTGATTCCAAAAGATCGTTTACCTGCTTCCGGACTTCATCTTTCAACTTGAAAGGAACCCTATAAGCTGATTGCCTAACTGGTATACTGTCTGTCAATTTAATTCTATGTTTAAATACCTTTGAATTTCCTAGCTGAGCTGGACACTTGGCAAAAACATCTCTATATTCATACAACAAGTCCGATAGTTTATGTTTCTGATCACCAGTCAAATGATCAAGATCAAAATCTTTTAAAGTCACAGGAGATGCCTTATTTTCTTCTACTTCCTTACCTGCAAAAGTAACTGGATTATTTTCAACCCTTTCCAAACTAGCAATGCCCATCCCCTTTGGAAGATGTAAAGGCTCAGCCGACAAATTTGCCACCAAGACTGATATCAATCCATCGGACTGTACTTTGTCGATTGAACACCTGACAGCTAAGTCTTCACTACTTAGGTTAAAATTAGGCTCTGTTAGCACCAATTGTTCAGTGGAAACAGCAAGTTGGTTACAATATGCTGTCACTACCCTCTCTGACGCAGGGGGTAGCACATGTTTACATGTGAGCTTAGCTACCACGGGTTTAGAACTCGTGACTTGTTCCCTAACACCTACTTCTCTTAAACAAATATTCAATGGAATTGATCGGATCATTTTTTTGCTCATTCTAAGTCAACTATGAAGGAAAAACGTCTCAAAACATTCAACCCCAAAATAACGTCATAATGCCCCTTAAAATTCCCATTAGCCACCAAAACATTATCCTGAAAGGTCGCATTATCCAATTTAAGATTAGCTGTAATTTCCATATTGATAGGAACAATGTAACCTGATACTCCCGTTACGGTCAAATCTGGTGACCTTGGGTTTAATAATTTCTCATGCTTGATTTTATTATATAGATCGGTACTCAAAAGGGAGACACTTGCTCCTGTATCGACTAAAAATTTAGCTGGAACATTTTGAACAAATCCGGATATTATCGGTAATTTGGCGTCATTGTCCAAAATATACACCCCATGTTGCACTATTTTATGTTGGGTACTAAGTTTGTGGGTTCTATAGTAATCTTGACATGGTAAAACGGTTCTCTGACCTTGACAGTCTCTTTTATCTAGTCCTGACCTTTGTTTTAGTCAAAAAGATCTCTCTGCACCTTGTCTACAACTTCCACTGCCTACCTGATTAATTGGCCTACCTAAAACCGCTTTAGGGGATGTTCGATCAAAATTAAACTCATTTCTAAATATGCCCCTTCTCTCCCGTGGATATGAGTTCATATTTCTGCTATTCTGACCGTTATAATACCTTCCATTTGCATTATTGCCTCTATACCCATCAAAATTGTAACTTTGCCTATTAACATGGGGCGTCCTAAATTTTGGTAATGCAGTGTATTCGTTCGCTCCGCGATTTGTGTACCGATAAGGAGAAGAAATTGGCGTCGGGCGATAGGTGCTCTGTTGGCCGCGATGTGTAGAACGATTCTCCCTTTGTCTTGCTCCACAGGCAGTATTTGGTAATAGATGCCTCTCAGCATGGTGTGTAGCAGGAGAACGTCTCCAGTAAGGTCCTCTGACCTGCGCGGTCAAGGCCACGGTGTCTCCTTGCCTGTTTGGCTGTGGATATTGTGAACTAAACCCTTCACAAGTACTGATAAGGGGGGGTGCATAGGCTACTGTCTTGCAATTTTGATAGCGGTCTATTTCATTAACAGGTGTGACTCGGTTTTCTGAATTATTATGAGTGGGATTGTTAATTGTCAATGCATTTAATGTTTGTTGGATGTTCTGTATTTGTTCTTGTATGGGTCTAATAATGTTTTCAAAATAATTTTTGTGTTGATTCCCGACTTCATCATTGTTAGTTTGACTCAAAATAGCATTAATTGGCCTATTTCTTGTTTCTATGATTTCATTATTGGTTTCCTCCCTTTTTGCTATTGTAACCGCTTCTGAAAACGTTAGGGGGTTCTGGGTAAGCACCGTTCGTTTAATTTTATTAGAAATCCCCCTGAGAAATTGGGCCAACATAGCCTGATCAAGTATATTTAAAGATTCTTGAGAATCATTTTGAGTTTTAAACGCTAAGAGTGCTAAGTTTTTCACTCTCGCACTGTAGCTGGCAATTGGCTCTGCCACCCCCTGTATAGCTGTTGCGAATTGGTGAAGGCTGGTTACTAATGGTTCTGTTTTCTCAAATTGTGCCAAAAAGGCTTTTTTAAATACACTATAATTTTTCTCTTTGCGTAAATCGGTTGATTGAGCCAAAAATTCGGCTGCAACGGAGCGAACTTTTGCCTTACAGACTAGTAATAATTCAATGTCCCGCCAGAGGGCTAACTCTCCAACGCTCTCTAAGGTCTCAAAAAACATTTGTACTGAGGGGCCCTCATCAACTTTTCCAAAAAAAGTAGGCACTAAACCAATGTAGCCTGCAATATTAGCCAAATGGGACCTAACTGGATCAGGAGGGGATGGTTGTGTCTGTTGCATCTCAAACAAGGGGGCTGATAGGTCTACTTCTGTAATCTGTGTAGTCTGGGGGCTCTGACCTTCCATTTTAAATATCTGATATCTGGGTAAAATCAAGTGACCCTATTTATATCTTTGATTCTAAACTGGGGTGAGTCTATCTGTATTTTGTGGAACCCCCAAAATAGTGTCACTTACCTTTCCGTTGAGCTAGAAGAAATTATAAGGTTAATAATCACACTACTAAAATAATAGGTGTTCCAACATATAGCAACTGTACAAGGGAAAAAAAAAATTACTCCCCTTTTTTTTTTTTTTTTTTGAAAATAAATAATTCAAAAGGTTACTAGTTGCTAATTGTTAACTAGTATGAGTATACTTTCAGACGTCTGTGTTGTTTGTACAGCTGAAAGGGAAAACAATATTAGATAAAATGTCTCTGACTATTACTCAGGCTGTCAAAAAAAAATTTTTTTTTTTTTTTTGACTACTTCAGTAATCCCCTTTATTTCATCCCCTATTTCTAGTGTCTCTTATTGTCACTCTCCTCAGTTTAGAGCTCTTAGAATTGATCATAAGCATTGATCAAAGAGTGATTTTTCATCCCGCAAAAACACAATAAATCCTGGTCACGGCACCAGTTGTTCCGAAGTCTTTTCTGTAATAATGTAGGGCGCCTGCTGGGCAGCGTTTAATACGGATATCAAGACTCCCAGGCAGGTTTCCAGCACTAAAATGAGAAACCAGAAAGACTAGGATTTTATATGAGCGTCTAGCGTTAAATTAGGACAAGATTCTGTGCTCTAAAACTCACCCAGATGGACGTTGGGCAAGAATGCAGCAACGAGAATTGCGTTGTGATGATTAACTCTAAGGCCCTTTGTGTATTGGCCTTTGAGCCCGCCTTTAATGATAGTCTATTTGAATATATATATACGCTATCAAAAAGTGTGTATTTCGGAATAGTCCTGAAGAAAGATAGATCAACAAACAAGGTATAGTTTATTATACATACATGGACTTGTGTATTTATTTACAGTAAAAGAATTAATAAGTAAAACAGGGAATTAGAATTATATTATGTTGTAAGTGTTAGCTTTACTCAGGATAGCTTTACATTTTCTAGTTAATGGATAGTAGTAACATGGCACCTTTCTGCCATTCTGTCGACATTCTTCATGTAGTTTCGGTAAACAATCGTTGTTAATATACAATAAGTAGAAGAGCATCCAGCTATTCGAATTTATAGGTGAATGTGTAAGATTGACATATAGTTATGTTTACCGTTACTGGAAACGCAGTATCCAGTAGTTGGTATAATAGATGACACATTCTGGCCTTAATATAGAAAATACATATGTGAATTTAGCTGGGAGGAGAGAGAGGCTAGTATGTGATATTAGGCGGGGAATATAATAGTAGCTGTGGTCGTTCAGTAATTCCAGATAACCGGTCGCTAAACTAAAGGACGAACTTACCCAAATACTTTCCTACCGACTTGCCAGGTACGACTTCTTCTTCGCTATATCTCATCATGGACGTTTTTAACTCTGTTTCCATCTTCATCCCACCAAAAGACCCCCGGTTTTCCCATAGTCCCAATATATACACCCCTTTCCCCTTTGGATGGCCCCTTTCTTGATTGGTTAGGAGCTTATTCCTGTGGGGAAAAGCAAATCTAGGATCACCTGTCCTAGTAATTAGACACGTTTAATTTGAGAAATCTACCGTGAGAAAGGAGTAAATTATTAATTGATATACGATGATACTTCCGGGTTATACCAAGGTATTCTCTTCACTCAAAGTCTATTTACCTCTGTCCATCATTTTTCAACAAGAGTCAATTCGCAGTAATCAGTTCGAATTTCTCTCAAGAATACCTTCCTCATTCTGATTTACTCACTAGCCCCCACAGATTTTGCCATTGTATATCTGAGTAATGCAAGCGCAGCACTACTTAGCT
Source organism: Mastigoproctus giganteus (assembly GCF_048544385.1). Taxonomy (NCBI): domain Eukaryota; kingdom Metazoa; phylum Arthropoda; class Arachnida; order Uropygi; family Thelyphonidae; genus Mastigoproctus; species Mastigoproctus giganteus. The sequence goes on from NC_143577.1 coordinate 259,177,698, forward strand.
GATCCTATCGAATGTCGGCTTCATGTAGTGGATTGACCGAACTATGGGAGTGAGATGGAAATTCGATTACTGCTTTCCTAAGAATAGAATCGGACAAAACAACTTTCAACACGGCCTTATTACTCTACACATATAGTGACTGGCAAAAGTAATGTGTGGCTATTTATGAGAATATTTTACGATATAAAAATGTTCACATTTTAATATGATCATGCGAGGTGAATCGCGTGAACGGGTACTGGCAACAATTAGCAGTTGGAAAATTTTGGCAGCATAACTAAGTGTTTTATATTCATGTATATAGATATTATAAAACTATATTCTTACCGATCGTTTCGTAAACTGCTAGTGTCTGTCACCAAAACGTAACTAAAGTCAAGATGAAAATCAAGTTAATATCTGTGCAAATATCTGTGTTATTAACAATGCATAACGTTCCAAGAACCACATCCAACAATGTTTTACAGATTCTAGGAGGAGTAATGCTTTTGGATGATTTGGATGATTTACTGATCGTTGCACATATTGTGGAATGATTAGTAAATTAAAGAAAAGCCTGTCGGTCACTATGCAAGGCATACCACCTGAACCTCTAAACAGAATCAGATTGGAAAAAAAATAGAATTTGATCAGAACTGGCTGGTATCTGGCAACAAAGATGGGATGACAGCGAATTTGGCCAAGTTACAAAGAAATATACTAGACAGATAGATTATTTGACAACTCCAAGAATTTATTCATGGTCAGTGCCGACCATAAACACCTCATACTTGCTAACGGGACATGGCTCTAAGAGAATCAAGCTTTATGAGTGTGGGTTGCAGCCTTACTGTAAATGCAAAAAATTCGAAATTTGGGATCACGTCCTTTTTCACTGCCCTGGCGCTCTCAATTCAGGTTTAATCTTCTGTGCCTAGTTCCTGATCTATCGGGTAACAATGTTACCATAGGTTGTTGAAAACTTTAACACCCTACAAGACTTTGTTTCCGTGGTTTTAAAAAGATACTTGAATTAAGGTCCTTGGCTTCTCCTGGATCTTGAAACTATGATGTTTATATTGTGACTCGGATTTCTTCTAATAAGGAGTATCTCAAATGACAACTGATTTGTTAAAACCTATCGTAGACTGCTGTGTTCTCTTCGAGTGCACAACGTGAAAATCTATTGCATTTGTTGGGTTACAGACTTTATGCTCAAACTTCTGCATATTGTATTATGAACCTTACATTTTGAATATAATTTGAATTGCTCTTCTTCAGGTACCTTTTTCTGCTTGACTGGAACCTTGGTTGTGTGTTTATGAAGAACTTACCATTGTGTATCACCCTGTGTCCAATGCTGAAGAAGAACTACTTGAATTTAGTTGCCCACACGGATTTGGTTTTACACTTATATAGCAAAGACTCTCAACCCATTGAATTCCCACAAGTTCACAGCTTCTCCGTTTGGTTGAAGCGCTAGTAGTCCTTCTACAGCTTTTCACAAGTCTTATTCTGCTGTATTGATAACAGAACAGGACAACTAAATACCCGCATAAACTTTCTATGAATATGTCCTTCATTACTGTATCCTTGCAATGTATGTCCACAGCGCTTTTGCTGAGTCGACCCCTCATTAGCTTGTATTCTACTGTAAATAGTGTTCTCCTTTCATAAATTGGTTGTGCAAAATAGTCTGTATGGAAACCTGGACATTAGTATACAGCAATTATTTCTGACTTTCATATTTTTTCAAGGACTTATCTCCTCAGGAAAGTGATTGAAGTTGAACGTTTATGTACTGGAATTGGTGGAACTGGAATTGGTGGAACAAGGTTGATTATTCTGAGAACCTACACGGGATTCTACCTCCATCAATGCATGCTTGGCATCTACTAAGCAAATTAAGCATTGTAACTTTATGTTAGTAATATGACCCCAACAATCTAACAATCAGATTTTATTACAGGACTTAAGGACCTAACCTTTTCCTATTACAGGACCTAACCTTTTCTGTGGATAACGTTCCAAGAACCTCTTCAGGAGTGACACAAGAATTAACTGGTATTTCCAGTCTAAATATTCTGGACATTGGACTTTCCTACAAAACTCTATGGACTATCCTATCCTATTCAGTGGACGATCGACTCAGGGCAGGGATCTCTTGAGGAGTGACATGAATTAACTGGCATTTCACACCAAAACAGAGAATATATCTGTGGTTTGAAACTATGACTCACAATGGATTTTTTTGACTTGATTTTCAAGCCTTTTGGGTTAAGTTCAACCACTAGTACATTTTATTTATTTATTATTTTTTTTTTGCTGTCATCCGATTATTGGCAACCTGAGTGTGGGATTGCTGGCATCCGCCAGTATTGTACTACCTCCAGCGGGTGCTGGATTACTGCATAATTGCACATACAGAGAAATAGTAGACCCGTCCCCCGACGCCTCTGCCTAGGGACGGCACAAGGCAGCAGCTACCCAGGTGTTAGCTGCTCCCTGGTGGCGAAGTAGCCTAACAACAACATAACACACACATACACACATTAACACTTTTCAGGCTCGTCTCGCAGAGGTTCTGCGTGATCAGAGGTGAAAAAGATGGAGATGGTCTTATGCCTAGGAGCCATTCCAAAACAAGAACACAGACATATGTATTATAAATTTTTTGAAACATCTAGTCTCCTGCTGTTCCAAGATACAAGAAAAACCCTGTGAAATATAGGCCAATCACCTGCCTCCCAACAATGTACAAGATCCTGACCAGCTGCATAACCAAGAAGACATCAGACCACTTGGAGAACCAGAACATAATGGTCGAACAGCAGAAAGGATGCAAGCGGCTAAGTAAAGGATGCAAGAAGCAATTAGCCATTGATGCCGCGGTTATGGAGCAAGCCTATAAGAGGCGCCGCAACATGTACACAGCCTACATTGATTACTACAAGACCTTCGACTCCATTCTTCATAGCTGGCAAATAGAGGCGCTGAACATCTACAAAGTCAATCCGACAGTGACAAACTTCCTAGGAGAAACGATGGCGAAACGATGGATTCCGACTTAAATGATGGTACCATCATTTAAGTCGAAAATATCACAACCAGATCGATCCCCATCTGGAGAGGAATCTTTCAGGGAGATGCCCTGAGCCCATTGTGGTTCTGTCTAGCACTTAACCCGCTATCCTCCATGACCAAAAGCAGCACGTATGGATATAACCTCAAAGAAGGAAAGAAGAATCTGTACACCCTCACCCACCTGATGTACATGGATGACTTCAAGCCCTAAGCGGGAACCGAGAAGCACCTCCAGCAACTACTCCAGATCACCGAAAAATTCAGCAATGTTATCAGGATGGAATTTGGATTAGACAAATGCAAGACTCACGGATGGCACCAGGGAAAATTAGTCATCCAAAAATACCAGCTGCAGACTGGTAAAGAGATCGAAGCCATGGCAGGAGTTGAAGCCTACAAATACTTGGGGATCATGCAGGCTCAACAGTGACAGCACAAGGAAATTAAGGCCTGCCTAACCGAAAAATACCATCAGAGGCTCAGAAACCTGCTGAAAGCAAAGCTGAATGGAGGAAACAGAGTTAAAGCCATAAACACATATGCAGTCCCAGTGCTAATATATTACTTAGGGGTCATAGATTGGACTAACACAGAGTTGGAAGATACCACGAGAAAGACAAGGACAATGATGACCAAGAACCGCCAAAACCATCAGAGATCTGCCTTGGAGAGGCTGACAATTGCCCAGGAAGAAGGAGGTTGTTATTGTTATTTGGTTTTTAGGAGCATTAGCAACTAAGGCCATATTGCTCCGGGAATATGCGGTGGTCATTCCCTGACCTTTCCGCATCCTCTGTATTTGGTGGTGACGGGCTCGAACCCCGGTCTAATCGAAGTAGCGTGTGCTACGCACTGCTGCCCCTTCCCACCTGGCTACGGAGGCGCCCGGAAGAAGGAGAAAGAGGCCTGATAGACCTCATTGAGCAACAGAATACAGCGATAGTTAACCTGAAGGATTACTTCCGGAAACACACACCAGCACTCCACCTGGCCATAAGGAAGATAGACAAGCTGTATAACTCACACAGCCTAAGCGAGGAGTCGCCCCCCAACCAGGAGGTACAAACGAAGCTAGAAAGATGGGCAGAGAAGACACTCCATGGCAGACACTACAATGATCTCCATCAAGATCACATAGATAAAACTGCTTCCAATGCATGGCTCACGAGGGGAACGCTCTTCGCCGAGACGGAAGGATTCATGCTTGCCATCCAAGACCAGGTAATCAACGCAAGAAATTATAGAAAATACATCGCCAAGGAGCCGGGAGTGTCCGATGATACATGTCGACGATGACATCTGGCCTCAGAAACGATCAAACACATCAACGTGGGGTACAAAGTGATCACCTAGACTGAGTACGCTCATAGACACGACCAGGTAGCAAGGATAATACATCAGAAGCTAGCGAGGAAATATCAGTTGACCAATGAAAGTGTACCATACTACAAGTACGAACCATAGACAGTACTAAAAGACCCGAACCCTCAAGCTGTACTAGGACCGCGCCATAATAATGGATAGGACAATCCCGCACAACAGACCGGACATAATCCTTGTGGACAAGATGGAAAAGACGATCTATCTGATTGAAAAGCGGTACCCAACCGCTTTTCAATCTGGAAACCTGCAGAAAACCCATGGGTAAAAATCAGGAAGTACATGAACCTGAGACAAGAGATGAAAGAGATGTGGCATATGGAACAAGTAACGACCATCCCGATCATCAGTATGGTGCCAAGGACCCTTCATAACAGCCTAGTAGCAATAAGTCTCCCAGTGAACACCTTCAAGGAACTCCAGAAAGTCGTAATCCTGACCACCTGTAGGATAGTCAGGGAGTTCCAAGACCAACAGTAAAACCAGACATAACAATAACCACCCTGTGTACTTGGTAGCAATACCTGTCACGATGTGGAGTATTGCTCTTATATTATTTCTCCCAATCAGAAAGAAATAATATAAGAGCAATAATAATAATAATAATAATAATAAGACCATCAACTCCAGAAATTGTAGAAAATACATCGCAGAGGAGCCCGGAATGACAGATGATACATGTCGACAATGCCATCTGGCTTCAGAAATGATCCAACACATCACCTTGGGATGCAAGGTGATCACCCAGACTGAGTATGCTCATAGACACGACCAGGTAGCCAGGATAATACACCAGAAACTAGCGAGGAAATACCAGTTGACCAAAGAAAGTGTACCATTTGTACTACAAGTTACAAACCCCAGACAGTACTAGAGAGCCCAACCCACGAGCTGTACTGGGACCGCGTCATAATAACGGATAAGACCACCCCGCACAACAGACAGGACATAATCCTTGTGGACAAGATGAAAAGGCTACGTATTTCGTTGATATAGCGGTGCTCAACACTAGCAATGTCCAGAAAAGCGTTGAGAAAAAAATTAAGAAATACACGGACCTGAGACAGGAGGTCAAAGAGATGTGGCATATGCAAGAAGTCACGACCATCCCGATGATCTTGTTGACCAGCGGTATGGTCAAAGATCCTGCATAACAGCCTAGCAGCAATAGGTCTACCAGAGAACACCTACAAGGAACTCCAGGAAGTCACAATCCTGAACACCTCTAGGATAGTCAGAGAGTTCCTTGACCAACAGTAATACCAGACATTACAATCACCCTGCGTACTTGGTAGCAGTACCCGTCATGGTGTGGATTCCCCCAATGAGGGATAAGTAATATAAGAGCAACAATAATAATAATAATAATAATAATAATAATAATAATAATAATAATAATGGCTTGTTTGGGCTTTGGTTTGTTTATTTTCTCTCTCCATTTACCGATGATCGTCATGCTCTCATATTCCAGACATGTGTTGGGTATAACCAGTGTGTGATTATGGTGTGATTATTATGTCTCCTCGGAAGTCTCCTTGCGAAGGTTTTAAATTTTCTGTTCTTTCATTAGTCGGAAAAGAACTGCAGTGAGTAAACTTATTGGTGTTAAATTATAATTTCAGATTTCAGGCTTTAATACGATTGTATGGGATGGAATTATGCATACACATGTTATATTTTGGACGTGAATTCAACGGTTGTATGTGGTTCAAGATTATTGTTTCACGGTCAGGGATGTTTCCTTTCCATTCTCTATATATAGTTATTCTAAACATATTTTAATATTGACCCCGTATGGGAAATTTATTGTTTGTGTTACGGCGAATCGGCAACTAAGACTCCATTCAGTGCAGTTGAAAATGAAAAAACCTGGAGGTATTTTCAATCAGAAAGGTGAATCTTCATATCTGACTGAACTTCTCTATAGATAAGTTCAGTCAGATGTGAAGTTCTTTGAGCAGTGCAGACAGCCCATGGGCTTTTATCTGTGATATAAAGGAATTTTGATAATAGGGATAAGGAGGTGATAGTCCCATTGTATAATGCAGAGGTTAGAGTGCATGTTGAGTACTTCATACAGGCCTGGAGACTTATTTTAGGATTGATGTGGATCTTCTGTAAAGGGTGCATGGAAAGGCAACGAGACTTTGGCCAGTGGATCAGAACTGTGCTCTTATCAAGAAAAAGCTTCAGTTTTGGAAAATCTGAATGAGACATTTAAGGCTTTGAATGGATTGAGTAAGCTCATGCTCTTGCTCACACTACACACATGAGGGGGCATAATTCATATTGAGGAAGAATGTTTGTAGGATAGATGTGCACAATTTCTCAGGCAGTTATAGTCAACTGTTGGAACACACATCTAACCTTTGTTGTGAATGTTGGAAGTGCGAATAAATTCAATGAAGAATTAGACAATACTATTGTTAGGTGATGTGGGAAGTTTTTTTTTTTTTTTTTGTTTTCTTCAGCTGATGATGTTTAAACTTGTTTTCTTGCATCACAATTGCCACTAGTAATCCTGATACTAATACTAACATGGCAGCAACTTCAGTCCATTTGTACTCCAATCTCTGTTAGAACTTGATGGTTGTATTGCATGATCAGCTGAAGATAAAACTAAATTTACAGTATCCTTCTTTTCTTCCAATGCTTATATTGGTGGTATTGCTAAACCAGATTCTCCATATCCAATACATACAACTCAGTACCTCTTATAGTTTTTTTTGATGGAATATCTGAAAGAATTCTGAAAAATCTTGATGAATCTCCAGGTCCTGATAGCATTTCTCCACTCGGTCTGAAAACTTTTGCGCTCATGAGAGCTTGCTCCTCTTCTGTGTCACCTTTTTACCCTTTCTTATTCCACTGGTGCTACACTTTGTTGTTCTTCTCCTTTTAAAATTTGCTCATTTCCAGCCAGTTTTTAAAATGCTGACAAATCACTTTGGTCTAATTATTGCCACACTGCTTTATGTTTACACTTTCCAACATAAATGAGAAATAATCAACTGTCCACTCAGATTATACTGAAACCTTCAATCAGATCATTGCCAATAGGAATTATGTTAATGTTGATCCACTGGTGATATATTGGTTTATATTACTCATCATTGGACAAATTCGCTGGAAAAGTGATTGAGTTTCAAGAACTTTAAGCAGTTACTTTTGATATTTTTAATGCTTTTGATTGTGATTGACCTTGAAAGTCTTCTAAAAAGTTCCCATCTTAGGGACTGACAGTACTTTTTGCAAATGGGTAATACCAAATTGCTGTCTTCAGCTAATGCTGTTATTCCTCAAGGTTCAGTTCTTTCTCGCTAACTGGAAATCCTATCCATAGTATAGCTGACGACAGCACACTGCATTCCACATTTGAGTTTGAGAAAGTACATTATAATATTACTCTACACTACCAGCTTCTTGAATGTTCACCAGCAATTCTTTAATTGCAGATCTCCATTGAGGCTTAGTTAAACTTGATCCTCCTGTAACTCAGAACTGTCTTATTTAGTGCAAGAAAAGTGCTGCTTCAATGACACTCAGATTTCTACGCATCACATATTTCTATTGAGGATCACCCTGACATATAATCTCGGTTTGCATAAGCACATCACAAATATTGCATCCTCTGCAATAACAAAAAAAAAAAAAAAAAAAAGCAGCTGTTCTCTTTTTCAGTCTGTGCATTTCTTTTCTTCTAAACAACTAAAAATCTCACTTTCTAAAGACTATAAAAACACTCTACAAATCTCATATTTGCCTTACCATGGAATATTGTTTCCACATCTGGTGTGGTGCATCCAAAACCTTATTCAGTTTTCTAGAGTATACAAAACAGGTTAGCCAGGTTGATTTATTATTGGAAATAATTTATTTCAAAATTTATTGCAAAAAAAAATAATCCATGCTCTATCCCATAGGTGTGACTCTCCAAACCAGAAATATGCTGCAACTAGTCAGTATTTATTCATTATCCAACTACAAATTAATGGAATCAACCTTTTCTCTTCATCACTTATCCCTTATACTTTTGTTTTCTGAAATAAGCTTCTTTCATATGTATTTTAAAAAATTGAAGTGTACTTATATTCACATGCGTGTGGTCCTTGAGCTAATGCTGGCTAAGTGGTAATTTTCAGGTGACATTTGTGAATCCAATCTGGCACAATAGATGCAAGATTTTCATCTAAGTCCAGTTGTTCAGTGACAGCCAAAACCTCTGCTTGCTCTTCACGATGAAACTATTAGTAACTCCTCCATGTGTAGGTCCTGGTAGACAACTCCTAGTTTACTGTAGGTGATTACCAAGGTGTGGACAGTGTAAGCAGGGATTGAAGTTTGCAGTCCATACCACTCAGAAAGACGCTGCCTCTGTGTGTCACCAGGCATTACTTAGTGGCAGATGACTCTTATCAACCAGTGCAATACCACTACTTTGCTTATTGGAGACTTGAACTTTAGTCTCCAGTACAGAGTTCAGGCAGTCAATTTCTCTTCTGTCACGCAGTATGATTGAAGTCTTTTGAGATTATCATCAGGTTACAGAGCTTTCTTGGCATCAGGATTTGTCAAAATTCCTCTGACATCGCTTTGACGAAAGATCACAGAAGGCATTGAGTAGAGTGTACTGGGATTGATTGGAAGCAATTTAACATCATTGATACAAGAGTTATAGTTATAAGAAAAGTAGGATACTATTAAGTTGGGACTTCTATTGTTACTTCAGTAGAAGTAACAATAGAAACATCAAGTTTTAATAGAGATAGAAGTATAGATGAGAAAAGTTGTGATCAATGACTTTGGCAAGAGACCATAATGCTCGACTATCATTATCTATCATTTGGACAAGAAGGAAGTTTTCTGCTGTTAAAAATTTGGTTTGATTAATGAAATCTTTATAATTGTTGCAAGCTTTGGTGTAGGCAGAAAATGAACCTGGACATTTGGATGCATCCCCTTGCCTAAAGAATTCCTCATGCGTGAATGTGGATGCAAAATACTCATTCAGTTTGTCAGCTACCTGAGCAGGATCACCAACAGTTGAACCATAGCTATCAAGCAGACCAATGTGATTCATCTCCTTCCTTCTAGAGTTTACATGAGTAAAGATGTTTTTCTTTGCATCCCGTGCCAAAGATTTCTCGTATTCTGCCTTTGCTTGTCTAACCTCCTTTGTGACTTGATTAGAGACTTGTTTATATCTACCATCGGCTTCTGTGTCCTCAGACTTAGGGGTACAGATCCTCATTTTCACTCTTTTCACCCCAAGCTGTCCACGTGCTATCCTTTGACCATACATGCATGCTTTTGGCTCAACACCATACCGACTGAGGTATTTTTGCCATTCGTTCCACCATCTATACATGTTTGCTTTTTCATGATAACATGCTACTGTTTTGTGATTTGTTTAATAGTAAAAAAATATACATATTTTAATGCCAAATTTTTGACATTATTATTTTTTTTAAATGTACTTTCATTTCTATTCCCCATAGGGCAAACATTTTTTTTCATTCCGGTGCCAAAAACACTGCCTTTGGAGATATTGTCTCCTTGTCAAACTCCTTTCTCGATTTTAAATTTGCTACTGTCTTTGTCTAGTCTAATACAGGAGGTAGCATTCTCATATATTTTCTTCAAAATCATAATATATGAGGTATCTATGCCTTGTCTTTCCAGTGGCCAAAACATTGCCTTATGCTGTATGGAGTCAAATGCCTTTTCATAATCCACAAATGCCAGGCACAATGGTGTTTTATATTCATTTGCTTTCTCCATTAGCTGTGATATTACGTGAAAGTGATCCATAGTTGAGAATCCTGTCGTAAAGCCCTTTCAGTTGATTGTCATCAAGTATTCTTTCTAATCTGTTAGTAATGACCCTTGTGAACAACTTGTAGATGTGGGATAACAAGCTCGCTGACCGGGCTAGTCAGGTGGGTAAAGTGCCTGCCTAGCAACCCAAAGGTCGCGGGTTCGATTCCCGCCTCGGGCTTGGATCAAAGTACTGCAAAAACCTTGGGAGGTGCATTATGGCCACAGAAGCCTATGCGCCAACAACTACCAAAAAACATAAAATAACAAGCTAATTGGTCTACAATTTCCAATTTTTGATTTATCTCCTTTCTTATGCAGCCAAACTATGATTGCATTATTCCACTCCTTAGGTGTCATGCTTTTTCTAATGCATTTTGTGAAGTTTTGCCTGTTTCTGTGTCATGTCTCATCCTCCCAATTTTAACAACTCTACAGTAACTTTATCTTTCCCCGGGGCTTTCTGATTGTCCATTTTCTTCAACGCATGTTCTACCTCATCAGGAAGGATATCTGGTATGTCGTATGTGTTTCTAATTTGTGATCCCTCTTCCCTACTGCTGACATCATTCCCTCGCTTCTTGTATAATTCTTTATAGTAGTCATCTGCTATTTGAATTATGCCTTCTCTGCTATTTATAGGTACACCATCGCCATTCTTCAGTTTCAGTATCATTTCTCTTTCTGTATTACTGCTCATGGCTGCTGATTTAAGTTCTTTGTTTTCCATTAATGCTTTTTCCACTTTTCTTGTGTTAAATCTTATGTCCTCTGAGTCTCTTTCTAATGTCTTAGCATAACTTAGTATATTCAAGCCAGTGTTTATCTTGCTCTTCATTTGTTGCCTTCGGTTCATCAAGAAAAGTGTTTCTTCTTTGGATTAAAGTATGGAGTAATTTTAGTATGTGAAATGTTTGTGTTTCAAGTAGGTCAAATTAGCATTAGTAGAGGCATATGATGCAAGAAAGCAAGCTTATGCAGCATCAGCCAAAAAAAAAAAAAAAAAAACCCACTTCCACTTCACCCCTCTGTTCGTTCAAAATACCTGTCCAGCTGAGCCTTAAACTTATTTAGGCTATCAACCTCCACCACAAGGGATGGCAGTCTGTTCCACCAACCAACCACCCGCTGGCTAAAGGCAAATTTCCGCACGTCTATCCTACATCTGTCTTTCCTCAATTTGAATTTATGCCCTCTCAGGTGATTTTTCTGAGCTAGAGGAAGAATCCCATCAGCATTGAGCATGCTTAAACCATTCAAGGCTTTATACACCTCTATCAGATCACCTCGCTGGTGCCTAGTCTCCAGACACTGTAATTTGCAAAACTTAAGCCTTTCTTCGTAAGAGCACCCCTTTGTTCCATTCACTAATCTCGTTGCCCTTCTCTGTACTCGTTCCAGCAGCTCTACATCCTTCTTGAAATGAGGCCTCCAGACCTGTATACAGTACTCTAGGTGTGGCCTGACCATTGCCTTATACAATGGAATAATCACCTCCTTATCCCTGCTGGAAAAATTCCTGTATATCATTGACAATACTCCATGAGCTACTCTTGCAGCCCGTCTGCACTGCTCAGAGAACTTCACATCTGCCTGCACAACCACCCCCAAGTCCCTTTCATTCTCTACCACTGTCAGTGTAGTACCACAGAGTTGATACGTTGCTCTGGGGTTGCTGTTTCCCATGTGTAGTACTTTACATTTGTCAATGTTAAACTTCATTTGCCACCTCTCAGCCCATCTGCTCAACCTTTCCAGATCCTGTTGCAGCAGCATAGTGTCAGTAGTGTCCTTGACAACCCTGCCAACCTTTGTATCATCTGCAAACTTGGACATTAAGCTTGATATACCATCATCAATATCATTTATAAATACAGAAAACAATAATGGACCCAACATTGAGCCCTGAGGGACTCCACTAATAACATTAGTCCACGATGAGCAGTGTCCATTGATTACCACTCTCTGTCTTCTCCCCCTCAACCACCCCTTTATCCATAGCAGCAATTTGCCTCCAATGAAATATAATATCAAAGTTATTCCCTGCATCCAGTTCTTTTGTGACTGCATCATAGTATCCAATCAAGTTGGTCAGGCAAGACTTCCCCTTAACAAAACCATGCTGTGTCTGAGCTATAACTGAAGTCTTGTCTAAATGATCCTGCAGTGCTTCTTTAACCAGTGCCTCCATTAATTTTCCTGGAACAGAAGTTAAGCTCACAGGTCTATAATTACTTGTGTCAGCCTTTGATCCTCCTTTGTGAATTGGGGTCACATTTGCACATTTCCAGTCTATGGGTACCTCCCCTGAGTCCAAGGAAGCTCTCATAATTATGGCTAAGGGTTTGCTTACTTCCTTTGCTGCCTCCTTTAATATAACTGGATAGATCCCATCCACCCCGGGTGCCTTTCTTGTGTTTATCTTCAACAGTTTCTCCTCCACTTTACTCCCAGTTATTTCAAGATTCTGTAGCTTACTGCTAGAGTTGAATACACCTCTGGCATTCCCCTTGCTGAATAACTCTTCATGTGTGAATGTCGATGCAAAATATTCATTTAGTTTGTTAGCTACCTGAGCAGGATCATCAACAGTTGACCCATCAATATCAAGTGGACCAATCTGATTCATCCCCTTCCTTCTAGAGTTTACATAAGTAAAGAACTCTTTGCTGTTTTTCTTTGCATCCCTTGCCAAGGATTTCTCGTAATCTGCCTTCGCCTGCCTAACCTCCTTTGTAACTTGGTTGCATATCAACTTGTATCTATCATAGGCTTCTGTGTCATGTGTTAATTTGTAAGTATCCCATGCATTTTTCTTCTCTGCCATATGCCTCATTAGTTCATCTGACATCCATTTTGGCCTAAACCTTGAACAATATTTCTTAGTTGGTATGTAAAGCCTAGTAGCTTCCAAGATAAGTTCTTTGAATGCTTCCCATTTTGAATTTGCTGTTGGTAACATGATCAGTTGGTCCCACTGTATAGAATTTAAATACTGTCTCAGTCCATCGTAGTCGCCTTTACGGAAGCAATAACCCTTCCCTTTACCCCTAATGGTAGTTACCTCTTTGAGTAAATCCCACTTCAGCACACTGTGATCACTGCCACCTAGTGGTTCATTTATCTGCAGATTCTTAATGCATGAAGAATCACTGCTGATAATCAAATCAAGAGTATTACTCCCTCTAGTTGCCTCCCGAACATGCTGATGTAGAAAACAATCATTCAATAAATCCACAAAAGCCCTGCTAGTGTGTGAGTAACCAGCCCCCAAATTCCAGTCTATATCTGGGGAATTAAAATCTCCCATTATAAGACTCTCTGATTTACTGGCCCACTCTATTTCCCTGTACAGTTCCTTATTATACTCATCAGAGTCATTAGGCCTATAGCACACTCCTACTCTCAATTTTGATCTCCCAATGCTTATGTCACACCAAACTGACTCAACACTGCACTGTCCAGCGATGTCGACTGGCTTCACTTCCTTGGTTTTTATGTGTTTCTTAACTAATAGCATAACCCCTCCCCCCTTCCTATCCTGTCTATCCTTTCTGTAGACGTTGTACTCCTCAAATTGCAGTTCTGCATCCCTTATATCTGTGTGACACCACGTCTCTGATATCCCAACAATATCTGCCTTTGATGTTTTGAGCAATATCTCAAATTCATCAAATTTATTTACTAAACTCCTAGCATTGGTGTACACGCAAGTATACCTGCACCTGTTTCTATTCTTAGCTACCCTAACACAACCCATGTGTTTACTTGTACCGCAATGGCTCCCAGCAGTCTCTGAAATACCATGCATCTTGTTTTTCAGGCTTCTGCTCATTCTAATAGAAGCAGTGCAAGAATCTCTTTCACCTCTGCCAGTGGCTACTGTCAATCTATTGGTCTTTGTCTCCCCCCAAGCTAGCAGTTTTCCGACCCACCTAACACTGCCTCGGTAGCATCAGCAAATATTCTTGCACCCTTTCTATTTAAGTGTATCCCATCCCTGTAGAAGCAATCTCTCCTGTTAACAAGTACAGTCCAGGCTGAAAAAAATTCTACCCCTTGAGCCTTGCACAATCTTTCCAGGGCCGAATTGATCGACAAGGCTCTCATCATATACTCCCTCCTATCGTGTCTGGGCAGAATTGCAGACACTTTCAAATTCAACCCTAATTCTCGGCTTTTGTTCAACAGTGACCTGTACTTGTTAAGTAATTCTGCCGGTCTCCTGCTCTTAATATTATTAGTGCCAACGTGTACAACTATATCACCTTTTGTGCCCTTAAAAGATGATATTCGCTCTACAACGTCATCAACCTTTGCCCCTGGCAGACATACCCTGGTCCTGTTCCACCTATCTTTTTTACAAAGCATGTTCCCCGTTTCCCTGACAAATTTATCTGTTTCAACGGAATTGAATTAGAAAAGAACAATATGCTGGATTAACTTTAATATATATTACCCTTTTCTCTCTTTATACTCTGGTGTGACCGGAGTATAAAGAGAAAAATGATTGTATTTCAACAATGGACAATTGTTAACTGTTTAGAGTCACACCATCCACTGAAATTCATGTGCTAATGCACTCTTACTCTGGAATGCTCATCTGTGTCAGGCTACTCATTGAAAAATCACTTCTAGCTAAGTTTAAAATTTACTGCAATTTATGTGCTCCATAAATTTTGGACCACAAGAGCTTTTGTGTTGTTTTCAATGTATTTTCTTCATATATTAAATAGCTTTGTTGCCAGTCTAATTAAACAATATTAAACCTGTAATAATTTGTAATTATCTTTGTCTTCTGCAGTAGGATTTTAGAATTGGCTCCAAAAGAAAAAGTGTGCATTGTTTCTGTAATTGGAAAAAGTCGTCGCCATGTAAATGGTTGTAAAGCTGGTCTTATTGATGAAGCTCTTGGAAAAACTATCTTTCAGGTATGACAAATATTATATAATGATTTGAATAAGTTTTAACTGACAAAATAAGTACCAGTTCTGTGTAATAAATATATTTGTGTGACAATTGCATTCCTGACAAAAAAAAGTACCAATTCTATGTTGTGTGATAATTGCATTTATGTTAAGATGATCCTATATTACTTTTTTCGCCTTTAACAAAGTCAAACCTACAGGTCTGTAATTACTGCCTTCTCCCTTTGTGAATAGGGGAAACATTTGAAATTTGCAGTTCTCTCTGGTAGAGATCTTTTCTGAACACAAGCATGCTCTCATAATGATGGGCGATGGGCAAAGTTTGGTTTACTCTTTTTTTTTTTTTTTTTGTAATGGGCATTTAGCATTTGCAGGGAAAGGTACAGACAAGTGGCAAACAGTAGGTAGGTGGAGGGGGTCCCATTGTTGTCAGCTTCACTGGCAGTGTCCGCCCTAAAGATTTACAAATGCAGTCATTTATAATGTTTCTTCCTGCAGGAAAAGAAAAACGATGAATATATACTGACTGATAAAATAACTTCCACGAATAGTGGAAGTTAGAGAAACTTCTTTAAAATCTTTTTGAAATGTTTATTATTTCAATGTTACAGTGGTTTCATATTTTACAATTGTTTTTCAAGTTTATTACAAAATTTTTACAGATCGTGCGAATTACACTGTGGCCATGCTGTAGGGGTACTAAATTTTTTTTTTCCATCAAAATTTTTTATGAAGTACAGTAGAGAATGATGAAAGAAATATTTTGGTTTTAAAAATGACTGTTAGAAACTGAGATATAGCAATTTAAAACGTAAACATGATGCACGCATGCTACACTGTGACCACGCTATAGGGGTACTGACTTGTAGACTTACAAGTTTATTACAAAGTTTTTACAGATTTCTCCTTTGTACTCAATAGAGGCAGTTTCAGTTGTCACATTACACGTATATGTGCTCTATATGTCTTACAACATCCATTGTTAGTCTTTGGCATTTTGAATTATAAATTTTTTTCCGTCGAAGTTTATGAAATGCGGTAGAGAATGATGAAAGAAATATTTTGGCTTTTAAATTTTTAAAATTAAACTGCTAGAAGCTGAAATATAGAGATTTAAAACATATTCGAAACATGTGTGTGAGTTACACCATGGTTGCACTTTAGGGGTACTGATTGCATTATGCTTCACTGCTGCGTACAGCATTGCATTTTCGTTACAACTTTTGTCAATTCATGGTTGCAATTTACTCCTATGTGTAAACTTCCTGGGGGCACACCAAAAGAAGTTTCACTACAAAATTACGAATTACCATAATTGAGCTGTCAGAGTTCTTAGTATTAGTAGAAGCAAATGATGGAAAGAAACAAGCTTATGCAGAATCACCAGAGAATAAAAAAAAAAAAAAAAACCTACATCATCGTGTGTGTGTCATCCAAGAAAAAAAATAAGACCCGATTGAAGTGCATCTACTTAATCCATTTCTGATGGATTAAGTAGATGCACTTCAATCAGGTCTTATCACAGATGCCTAGTTTTCAGAAGTTGCGGTTTACAAAACAGAACAGAAGTCTTTCTTGCTATGAGTACCCTTTTGTGTCCTGACAAATCTTGTGGTCTTTTTTTGTGCACCAACTCCAACAGATCTACGTGAATCCTAAAAATTATGCTTGTAGACTGTGTATACACTACTTAAGGTGTTGTCCAAACATAAGAATAAGCCTCATACAATGGAATAATTACCTCCTTGCCCCTACTGGCAAAATTCCTGTATGTCGTTGGCAGAATCCCATGAATTGTCTTAGTAGCCTGTCTGCACTGCTCAGAATTTCATCTACCCCAGATCTTCTTCATTTTCTACTACGTTGAGTGTTGTACCACCCAGTTATTATTATGTTATTTTGGGATTACTGCTGTCCGCATGAGTATTTTACATTTATTAATGTTAAATATCACTTGCCCACTTTTTCATCCACCTGTCTAATCTTGTTATTGTAATATACTCTGATTCTTGTCACCCTTTTAGATATCTTAACACATAACTTGATAAATATTAAATAACAAACTGTTCGTGTTAAGACAAAATGTAATGAATATTAAATACCCTCCTTGGTTTAATTATCATATAATCAAACTTTTGAAAAATAAAAAAAATTGGTTTAGCAAGTTCAAAGAAAGTAATAGTTTAACAGAACTATAATAGATTTTCTTTTTTTAGGAAAGAGATGAAGTACAGAATGAGAATTGCGTATAATAAATATTTATCTTCAATAGAATATTCAGTTAAGGAAAAAAAATAAACCGTAATGCATTTTGGGAACCAAATTTGGAAAAAAATGCATTATTCCCAACTGTGACATAATTTATGGAATGTTTTGAAACACTGTATTCATTAAAAAATTATAAATGTAACAATAACCTTATTTTGCAGGATATGTTTGGTAATGATTATATAAGTAATTTTGAAATTAGCCCAGAAATATTAGTGACAAAAATTGGCAAATTTCCAATGAATTATAATACCAATTTGGATAGTATCCTAATGACTTTTTTTTTTTCTTTTTGGCTGATGCTGCATAAGCTTGCTTTCTTGCATCATATGCCTATGCTAATGCTAAAATGTGATTTGTGGCCTGTACATTGTTATTTATTGCAAGAATTTGGTGATTCTGTACGCCTACGTTTCCTTTGTGATTCCTGGTTTTCTGTACGACTATTTGGAAGAATTGCTATATAGTATTATCTAAACTGTTACATTTTATAAATATGATTAAGACAAGTTGGAACGAGAGTAGCCTTGTGCAGACGAAGTTTTTACAGCTGAGGAACATAGAGAAGTTTTTTCTGTTTTATTAACTTAAATTGGCTTGAATTGGCATATTAACTTATTTTCTAGAGTAGCTCTATATTCCTAGTTACGATACTTTAAATTTTAACATAGATTGAGATTTTGTAGGTTATTACTTAGTATCGGTAAGGGTATCCAATCCACATGTTTTATAAATTTGGCAGAGCCGGCGAACCGGACGTTTTGTAGCTATAGTTAGCCACTTTATTTACCAACTGTTATATTAAATTATTTTCTGTAAGTAGCTTATAGATCTAGGCAAGATCCTTGATTTATTCTGAATTGGGACAGCGAGATTTTGGAAGTTAATTAATATTTAAGTGTCCGTAGATTTACCATTCGTAACTTTCCGCCATTGTTATATTGTTATATGATACGTTATATTCCGAACTAGATAGCGTTAGCTTAGTATAGTATAGTATATAATATTATAAATTAACAGTAAAATTTATTAATCTTCTTGAACTTCATTGTCAATCAGTTGTACTTTTAATTAAATACATATAATGACTTAGATTTTACGAACATAACATAATTAATTAATACATAACTTGGTACGGAACTTATATAAAGAAACTCGAAGATAATACTTGACACTTAAAAAATATATATAGTGTTACAACTGCGTTGGGATACAAGTTTAGGGTTATAATTTTTTAATGCAATTGAAATTTTATTGAAATTGAATCGGAATCATGACTCAGACCAGAGCAGCAAAGGAAAAGGCTCAAGCTAAATGGAGTGCTGTGGCTCAGGGGAGAACTGAGGGGGCGCAGTTGCCCTCTGAATCACAGCCTTTTAAAATGCACTACTTGCTTGATGTTTGTGGAGCAATCAGGTATGGGACATGATATTGCCAAAGGGAATGTCTTTGTGTGCACGCGGTGTAAGGAGTGTGAGGAAATGAGGCGACAACTCAGCGTTGTTATGGGCCTATATGAGAGCTTGAAGGACAGGGTGGATGCCCTCGAAAGATCTAAATTGAAGTGCCCATCAAGCTCTCAGCTGCCCACATCAACGGCAGAGCTTGGACATGATCATCATGCAACACAGTGGCAACCCCCAAGGCAGAATGCGCTGGTCCCACAGTAACTAGTAGTTGTTGGTGACTATTGTCAGGGCGCCTCCGTAGCCAGGTGGGAAGGAGCAGCAGTGATTAGACCGGGATTCGAGCCCGTCACCACCAAATACGGAGGATGCGGAAAGGTCAGGGAATGACCACCGCAAATCCCGGAGCAATATGGCCTTAGTTGCTAATGCTCCTAACAACAACATACTATTGTCAGGGAAACTAGGAACATGCTATGTAAAAAAGATAGGTGAAGATACAGGACCAGGGTATGTCTGCCAGGGGCAAAGCTTGATAACGTTGTAGAGCAGATATCATCTTTTGAGAGCACAAAGGGTGATATTGTTGTACACGTTGGCACTAATGATATTAAGAGTAGGAGACCGGCAGAATTACTTAACAAGTACAGGTCACTGTTGAAAAAAAGCCGTGAATTAGGGTTGAATTTGAAAGTGTCTGTAAATCACCAGACATGATAGGAGGGAGTATATGATGAGAGCCTTGTCGATCAATTCGGCCCTGGAAAGATTGTGCAAGGCTCAAAGGGGTAGAATTTTTTTCAGATTGGTCTGTACTTGTGAACTGGAGAGACTGCTTCTACAGGGATGGGATACACTTAAATAGAAAGGGTGCAAGAATATTTGCTGATGCTATAGAGGCAGTGTTAGGTTGGTCGGAAAACTGCTTGCTTGGGGGGATACAAGGAATAATAGATTAATAGTAGCCACTGGTAGAGGTGAAAGTGATTCTTGGACTGCTTCTATTGGAATGAGCAGCAGCCTGGAAAACAAGATGCAGGGTATTTCAGAGACTGCTGGGAGTCATTGCGGTACAAGTAAACACATGGGTTGTGTTAGGGTAGCTAAGAATAGGAACAGGTGCATGTATACTTGCATGTACACCAATGCTAGGAGTTTGGTAAATAAATTTGATGAATTTGAGGTATTGCTCAAAACATCAAAGGCAGATATTTTTGGGATATCAGAGACGTGGTGTCACACAAAAAAAAAAGGAATGTAGACCTGGAATTTGGGGAGTATAATGTGTACAGGAAGGATAGACAAGATAGGAAGGGAGGAGGGGGTTATACTATAAAGGGGGTTATAAAGAAAGGGGGTTATAAAGAAACACATAAAATCCTTCGCTGCACTGTCCAGTGAAGCCAGCAACATCACTGGACAGTGCAGTGTCGAGTCAGTTTGGTGTGATATAAGCACTGGGAGATCAAAATTGAGAGTAGGAGTGTGTTATAGGCCTAATGACTCTGATGAGTATAATAAGGAACTGTACAGGGAAATAGAGTAGGCCAGTAAATCAGAGAGTCTTATAATGGGGATTTTAATTTCCCAGATATTGACTGGAATTTGTGGGTTGGTCACTCATACACTAGCAAGGCTTTTGTGGATTTATTGGACGATTGTTTTCTACATCAGCATGTTCGGCAGGCAATTAGAGGGAGTAATACTCTTGATCTTATTATTAGTAGTGATTCTTCATCCATTAAGAATCTGCAGATAAAGGAACTACTAGGTGGCAGTGATCACAGTGTGCTGAAGTGGGATTTACTCAAAGAGGTAACTACTGTCAGGTGTAAAGAGAAGGGTTTTGATTTTATAAAGGTAACTACGGTGGTCTGAAACTATTTAAATTCTGTACGGTGAGACCAACTAATGATGCTATCAACAGCAAATTCAAAATGGGAAGCATTCAAAGAATTTATTTTGGAATCTACTAGGCTTTACATACCAACTAAGAAATATTGTTCAAGGTTTAGGCCTAAATGGATGTCAAATTCATGAGTTTGTGGGTAGTAAATGGATGGGCAGTGCTCAAAACAGAAGGAACTGGAAAGTTGCTGGAGAGGCCTTCATCCTGCAGTGGATTGAAAATGGCTGATGATGATGATGGATGTCAAATGAACAAATGAGACATGTTGTTATTTGGTTTTTAGGAGCATTAGCAACTAAGGCCATATTGCTCCAGGGATATGCGGTGGTCATTCCCTGACCTTTCCGCATCCTCCGTATTTAGTGGTTACAGGCTTGAACCCCGGTCTAATCAAGAAGCGTGTGCTATGCACTGCTGCTTCTACCCATTGGCTATGGAGGTGCCAATAAGACGTGTGGCAGAGAAGAAAAATGCAGAGGATACATATAAATTAATTGGTGACATGGAAGCCTATTATAGATATAAGCTGGTCTGTAACCAAGTCACAAAGGAGATTAGGCAGGCAAAGGCAGATTATGAGAAATCCTTGTCAAAGGATGCAAAGAAAAACAACAAAGAGTTCTTTACCTATATAAACTCTAGAAGGAAAGGTATGAATGTGATTGGTCCACTTGATATCGATGGGTCAACTGTTGATGATCCTGCTCAGGTAGCTAACAAACTAAATGAATATTTTGTATCTACATTCACCCATGAGGAGTTATTCAGGGAGAGGAATGCCAGAGGTGAGTTAAACTCTGGCAGTGAGCTGGATAATTTTGTAACAACTGAGAGGAAAGTGGAGGAGAAATTTTTGAAGATAAACATAAAAAAGGCCCCCGAGGTGGATGGGATCTATCCAGTTATATTAAAGGAGGCAGCAAAGGCAGTAAGCAAACCCTTAGGCATAATTACGAGAACTTCTTTGGACTCAAGGGAGGTACCTATGGACCGGAGATGTGTAAATGTGACTCTAATTCACAAAGGAGGATTAAAGGGCAACACAAGTAATTATAGATCTGTTAGTTTAACTTCTATTCCAGGAAAATTAATGGAGACACTGGTTAAAGAAGCACTGCAGGATCATCTAGACAAGACTTCAGTTATAGCTCGGACACAGCATGGTTTTGTTAAGAGAAAGTCTTGCCTGACCAATTTCATTTGATACTATGATGTGGTCACAAAGGAACTGAATGCAGGGATTAACTTTGATATCATATATTTGGATCTTAGAAAGGCTTTTGATACTGTTGCACATGGAAAACTGCTGCACAAAGTGGAGCAGTGTGGCATTAGAAGCAAATTGCTGCTATGGATAAAGGGGTGGTTGAGGGGGAGAAGACAGAGACTGGTTATCAATGGACACTGCTCATCGTGGACTAATGTTATTAGTGGAGTCCCTCAGGATTCGGTATTGGGTCCATTATTGTTTTCTGTATTTATAAATGATATTGATGATGGTATACCAAGCTTAATGTCCAAGTTTGCAGACTATACGAAGGTTGACAGGGTTGTTAAGGACACTAATGACAGTACGCTGCTGCAACAGGATCTAGAAAAGTTGAACAGATGGGCCGAGAGGTGGAAAATGAAGTTTAATATTGACAAATGGTAAGTATTACATATGGGTAGCAGCAACCCCAGTGTGACGTATCAACTCTGTGGAACTACACTGACAGTGGTAGAGAAGGAAAAGGATCTGGGGGTAATTGTGCATGCAGATATGAAGTTTTCTGAGCAGTGCAGACAGTCTGCAAGAGTAGCTTATGGTGTCTTTTCAATGATATACAGGAATTTTTCTAGCAGGGATAAGGAGGTGATTATCCCTTTGTATAAGGCAGTGGTCAAGCCACACCTTGAGTACTGTATACAGGTCTGGAGGCCTCATTTTATGAAGGATGTAGAGCTGTTGGAACGAGTACAGAGAAGGGCAACAAGATTAGTGAATGGAACAAAGGGTTGCTCTTACGAAGAAAGGCTTAAATTTTGCAAATTACCGTGTCTGGGGAATAGGTACCTGCGAGGTGATCTGATTGAGGTGTATAAAGCCTTGAATGGTTTGAGCATGCTCAGTGCTGATTGAATTCTTCCTCTTGCTCAGAATAATCATTTGAGAGGGCATAAATTCAAATTGAGCAAAGACAGATGTAGGATAGATGTGGAGAAGTTTGCCTTTAGCCAGCGTGTGGTTGGTTGGTGGAACAGACTTCCATCCTTTGTTGTGGAAGTTGATAGCCTAAATAAATTTAAGGCTGAGCTGGACAGGTACTTGGAATGAACAGAGGGGTGAAATGGAAGTGTGTTGTTTTTTTTTTTTTTTTTGGCTGATGCTGCATAAGCTTGCTTTCTTGCATCATATGCCTCTACTAATGCTAATTCATATACCTATTAAAGTGATGATTGCTAGTATTAGTCCCTTATTCAAGTAAGGTGATAACAATAATCCTGCTTCTTATAGACTAATCCATAAATCAAGCCCACTGACAAAAAATTGTGGAATGCATAGTATATAAGAAATGACTGCTGTTTTCGTAATAAAATACATCACATTAATCATGGTTTTATGGAGGGTAGGTCGACAGTTATAAATTTATTGACAGTGGAGCGTGATATTAGGAATGCACGGTAATAACAAACAAATGGACTTAATTTATTTAGATCTTCAAAAAACTCTTGACTCAGTTCCCACCAACATATTGTGTATTATGCTTGTTGATATGGGGGTAATAAGATTGGCTGTGACTTGGTTTCAAGATTATTTTAAAATTAGGAAAAATGTTATTAGTTTTAATGATTCTTATTCTGATTATATTAATATACATGGCTGTTCTATAAGGTTTTTCTTTGGGTCATTAAAAGTATATTCAAAAATATACTTTTTGGTATATTCTTGAATAACATATACTCATGTTTACAGGAAGCCAAGTTCAGTATCCTTACTTATGCTTCTGGTATGAAATTGTATGGAGAGATCAACTACTACTACTACTAGTTATGGATTGTGAAGAATTGCAAAAGGGCATTCAGTTGATTTTTAACCGGATTGAAATGCATGGCCTTTCTGTGAATGTTAAAAAAAATGCCATGTAATAACCACATCTGATTCTCACAAACAATCAGTTATTTGTTATAATTATACATTGGAATCCCAATTCATTAAAAGAATATATACAATTTTGGATTTAGGAGTATTAAAAACCAGCAATGATTCTTATACCTCTCATATCCCTAGAATGCTTGGTTTAATTAAAAGAGCCTGCCCCAATTTTCTTGGCCCTGACATTCTAAAATTGGCTTTGTTTGTTTATTGAATTTTGGAGTGTGCTACACAAGTGTGGACCCCTCTGGAAAAAATAATTATAAAAACAGTGTACAAAATCTCTTATCAGGTTTACAAATCAAGTCAAGATTTTAATTCTAATAATTATAATAATCTTAAATTATAGGTGAAAACCTCCTACCTTTGAGTAGGACTGTTAATCTCTCAACACTCAATCGCGAATAATAATTATAAGAATTTGTGTAAGAGTTTTAGTCTCCCCACCTTGAAAGATAGAAAAAATATATTTGAATGTAAATTACTATATTCTGTAGTTCTAGGTAAAACTGATGCTCCAATACTTTTATCCATTGAGGGAACAGAATCCATTTAACATCATAAAATTTAGAACAAATCATCTTTAGTGTGAATATTTTAACAGGACTGCCTCATTTGTTAATGAACAAGCTTGATATCTTTTTTTAGTAAAAAGAAGATTAAAAATGAAGATTAAAAATGATTACAACTTCTTTTATAGTTTATAATATTTTTAATGTATTATTTATATTAATGAGAAACTAATTTATCTAAACGATAATAAAGTAACATTTTCTAATTTTTTTCCCTTTTATCCATCATTTTATATTATGCTATTTTTTAATTATATGATTACAAGAATACCTCGCATAGCGCGGTTAATTTGTGCCAAAAATATACCGCACTATGCGAAACCGCGCTGATCGAGGTATTATTAATATGTATTTTAATGTAATGCGTTTCGACAATTTAATTATATGGGTCGAGTTGCAAAAATATATAGGTGTTTGTTTACTATAAATCGATGCACACGAAATTCTTGCAAAAAAAGAAATTAAAATGATAAAATTGAAAAATACTACTAAGTACGGTACAAATAATTTTTATTGCCATATGTACATACCAAAAGAATATATGTGAAGTATGTACCGTATTTTTAATTTGAAAAATAACTGATCAGCTTAGTTTGCACAGATTTTTTTCCTTTCTTTTTATCTGCATACATCTCTTTATAACACCGAATGTCATTTTGCAACGCCTGCCTTACTTTCATACCTCATTTGATGTTTGGATCTAGAAGAACACTTGGCCATTACATTTCTTCTTTCCACTCATATTTGCATATAAAGGTGTAGCGGTTTTAAAAAATAATCTTTAGTGAAAAATACGCAGTGAAAAATATTTGTACAGCTTACGCACAGTCAACCGCTCTGAATCTAGTGTTTACTAATGTATGAATGCTAGCAGAGTCGGTATATAATGGGAGTTGCGACAACAGTCAGTGTGGCCTTGAATCCATAACGCATTGGCATATGTGCTGGCATTATAATACATACATATTAAATATATTGGTGTGTAATGCAGTTAATTTTTATTTCAATTTGCAAACCGCGCTATAGCGAAACCCACGCTGTTCGAAACCGCGCTATGCAAAGTATTCCTGTATATTCTCCAATTTCTTGAATTTTTCTTTAAAATCTTTTGAAGTACTTTATTTACTGACATTTATGTATGTTTTTCATTTCTGGAATTAAAAAAAAAAAAAAAAAATATATATATATATATATATATATATATATATATATATATATATATATATATACAGTCGATTCCGGTTATTTGGGACACATCGGGACTGTGCATTTTGGCCCGATTAAGCGGCTGCCCCAATTTTCCGAAGTTTCACGTAAATAGTTAAAAATACAATTTACCCCCCCCCCCCCTTTACAATTAGTTCACTGTACAATCAAATCACGTTACGACGAACTCAAAATAGTAAAGTACCGTTCACTATACGATGTGCAGTAAGCGCCGGTCATTATGATCACGTTTGTGAATTGAATTTTAATTCTATTAAACAGCGATTCTAATTAGCGAAAATAGGAGGAATATTATCCACAGGCTATAAAAGTAAAGATATATTAAGCACAAATTTACCCTTTATTACCTTACCAATTAAAAAATTAAATGATACATGAAAATCGGAAGAATATACGTGATAATCGGAATAATTAATACGTACTGTAATATGTACATACTAACTAAACTAGTTGACATTTCTGTTCACTGACATTTGTTGGTGGGGACTGAAATTTAAAACAGTAAAAAGGCCTGACGTAGCCCAGTGGTCAGGAGCGAGAGTGCATAGCACGCGTTCCTTGAGTGGACCGGGGTTCAAGCCCGTGACTACTAAATACGATAAATATTTGTATTGACGATTTATTGTAAACTCTACTGACTTGGTTGTCGTGCCGGAGTATAAACAGAAAATTTATAAGCAATCAATAACAAAGAACAGGGCACACACAAATTGCAAGTAACACAACACGCGCAAGTGAGAACGGAGCAACAAATTAGGAAGCTTTAAAAATAGGAATGAAGAGAAGATTCTGAAAATTATTTTTTTTATATGATTGAAGATTCCATGGAAGTGTAAACACATTTTACCATAATAACCCACAGAATTCCAGCTGCCGGTATTATCTCAAATTCAATAAGATCGAGTTTACTGTCCGTTTATGATAGATTGCACTAACAGAAAAGCCCAATAAACAGGTGACTGCTAATTGTTTTTATTGTTTTATGGTTGTGACCTCCAAAAATCCGACCAAACTACGTGGTACGGTCGGAGACAATCGTAGGGTAATCTCCAGTGCTGAGGTCTCCTGCCCCGATTAAATGGCATTTTGTCCCAATTAAGCGAAGTAAACCCTGGCTATTTTCTCGATTGGTTTTTGTTTTTTAAGATTTGCCCCAAATAAACGGCTGCCCCGATTAACCGGTGGCCCAAATAACCGGAATCCACTGTATATATATATATATACACAAGGAGTCATACACAGCAGGAGCATAATATGAGGAGATGTGCAAGTATTACACCCAAGTAGCACAAAGAATTGCAGTCTCCAGTCCATAATCCATCTTCTCAGAATTGTTGGCTCTTCTTTGCAATCTAATGTAGAAATACTTAGGTGGAGCAGTCAAATTGACTTGGCACTATGAACCAAGTCAGTGCAGTAGTGATCCCCAGATGACTTAGTACCAACAACCATTACAGGCAATGTAGCATCATGGCATAAGGAGCCGTGTCCACCTCTGCCACTCTGTCCTTAGAAATCATTCTGCCACTCGCTGATCTCCAAACTGGTCCCAAAGACTCTCCATCTAGTCATAGCAGCCCAGTCTACTGCTATGTTTTACTGTGCTGCTAGGGTCCCAAATTTCCCTCAAGCAGACCAGAACACATATGACAGCAAGAGAGTCCAGTGGAGTGCATCTGCAAAGACACAGATCAAAGATATTATTCATTCAAGATGTCCATGTTTAGCAATATCCACATTATACTAAAAAGCAAATTCCTGAAAGCATTTTCAGGAATTTGCTTTTTGCAATGATAATATTCTTTGCAGTAATGCAATTGTATTAAAAAATGCATGAAGTGCTGTTGTTTAAACTTTCTAGATTCTGAATATATATTGGATAGCCTATTCGAGACCCGCTAACAAATACAAAAAACCTAAACCAACATAACATAACCAAATAAATACATAAATAGAAACACTAAATCCAGGCTACAGAAACATTGTCATTCCCTATACAGCTGTATCGGACTTCGTGTCCACTTCAGTGAGGAGCTAGGCAGACTAAAAAACACATGGTGAAATACAGATGACAATTTGGTGCATGACTGTTTGTTTTATGCAACAATTTGGCAAAACATTTGGCGACAATTCGTGGTGTATTCAATTTACTATTGAATACACCATGAATTGTCAAATTAATAGAGCAAGCTTATCTGCAAAAAGATCTAAACCTCCCAAGCTCTTCCTAATTCATTTCACAAATATACGTGATCTCAATTCTAATCTCAACAATGTCCATTTCCACTTGCAGTCTGCCAAACTGCATGTACTTTTTCTGACAGAATCTCAGTTATCGGTAGATTCAACTACTGCTCATCTCAGATGCCCAAATTATTCGTTGTATGATTCCTTTCCCCTCAAAGGTAGTACTTGTGCATATGTCCGTTCTGATATTCCTGTCGGAGACTTGGCAATTTGGAATCTCTCTCTTTGATCTTCTCTGGCTTAAAATCTCTCTACCTCATTCTGTAAAATTTATCTGTTGTCTCTACTGTTCTCCCAACTCCACTAATCACTTGGAGCTCTTTGATTTCCTCTCTTTGCAACTTGACTTTCTTCAGGTCAACTTTCCTAACAGTGAGGTAATTTTCCTTGGTGATTTTAATGTTCCCAACTCCAGCTCGCTTCCGTTTTCTAGTCACACCGACCCAGCTGGTTGAGATGCTGAGGCTTTTGCAATTACTAATGACCTTGCACAGATTGTTCATTTACCTACAAGAATACCGGACAATCCTAATCATACAGCCAACACGCTTGATCTTTTTCTCACAAACAACCCTTCTAAGTACACGGTCGAAGTGAGAACTCCTTTAGGCACTTCAGATCACAACTTGGCGATTGTCTCTTCTCCAATGGAGCCTTTATCTCATAGCTATTCCCAACCTTGTGTTGTTTGCCATTACAAGAATGCAAAATGGGATGACCTGCGAGATTTGTTTTCTTCTTTTCCTTGGTCGGATTACTGTTTCAAAACTTCTGATGTCAACGTTTGCTCAGATTGTGTCAGTGAAATTATTCTTGCAGGAATGTAATCCTTTATCCCACACTCCACTTTAAAATCTCGACCTTTATCTAAACCTTGGTTTTCCAATAAATGTGCTAAGGCTGTTCAAGAGAAGAATGTCGCATATCGTAATTGGCTTGTTTCTAATTCTTCAGTTTCACCTTCTGCCTACACCAAAGCTCGCAACAATTGTAAAGCAGTTATTAATCAGTCGAAACTAGAGTTTGAACAGGCTAAGAGTAGAAAACTTGTTCTTACCCTAATGGTAGCCGAGCATTCTGATCTCTTGCCAAAGCTATTGGCTGCAACTTTTGCCCATCTCTGCCCTCACCTCTGTCCAAACCAGATGGTTCTGTTGTCACTTCAGCCAAGTATAAAGCTGACCTGCTAGCATCCCATATTTCTTCCAACTCATGTATTAATGATCTTGGTAAAACATCTCCCACCATTCCCAACATGCTCCATTCAATGCATCCTGTGGTCTTCTGTCAAAAGGATGTCAGAAGGATTTTGACGAATCTTGATGCTAAGAAAGCTCCAGGTCCCGATGGTATTTCTCCACTTGTTCTCAAAACCTGTGCTCCTGAACTTACTCCATTTCTTTGCCGCCTTTTTTCACTTTATTCCAAAGGTGTTTTTCCTTCTGCTTGGTGAATTTGCTCATATCCAGCCAGTTCCTAAAAAGGGTGACAAATCCCTCCCATCCAATTATCGTCCCATTGTAATTACTTCTACTCTTTCTAAAGTAATGGAGAAATCAATTAATCGCCAACTCTTAAACTACCTAGAAACCTTCTGTGTGATCAACAGTTGCCAATATGGATTCCGTCAGTGTCGATCCACTGGTGATATTCTGGCGTATGTTACCCATTTATGGATTAATTCAATGGAAAGGTTTGGTGAAACACTAGTAGTTGCTCTTGACATCTCAAAGGCTTTCGATCGTGTTTGGCATAAATTTCTAAACAAGCTTCCATCTTATGGTTTGCCAACTGTTTTTAGTAATTGGTTATCCAGTTTTCTCTCTGATCGCTCACTGAGGGTGATGGTAGATGGCTCTCTGTCTTCTAACTTCTCCACTAATGCCGGTGTCCCCCAAGGTTCAGTTCTTTTCCCCACTCTTTTCCTCCTGTATATTAATGACCTTCTTCCATTGACTGGAAATCCTATCCATAGTTTTGCCGATGATAGCACATTGCATTCCACTTTCCATTTTGAGAAACCTTGCCCTGCTCAATCAGCTTCAACTTCTTGAAAATCTGCTACCAATTCCTTAAATTCCGATCTTCAGGTAATTGTCCAGCGGGGCAAAGACAACCTAGTTGATTTCAACCCTTCTAAAACTGAATCTTGTCTTATATCTCACAAAAAGGATTCTTCTGCTCCTATACTTATCTTTAGTGATACTCCGATTTCTATGCAAAATGATATATCTCTTTTGGGGATTACCCTGACTTCTAATCTCTCTCTTGGCAGAAACACATTAGAAATATTGCTTCCTCTTCATCTAAAAAACTTGGTTTTTTAGATAAACTAATTAATGATTCATCTCTAACAGTCTCTCCACTCGCTGTCTCATAGACATACTGTTTCTACTGAATGCCTCTTCTACAGATATTTCCATGGGCACTGTTCTTCTCAGTTGACTTCTATAATTTCTGCTCTCTCTTTCAAAACAGTCCGAACACCAGCCAACATCAGTTTTTTTTGGGTCATCAGTCAGTCCTAGGGAGGTTAGTTTTGCCTTTAGGGAGCCATGACCTGTCAATATGAATATTGTAAAAAGTCCAGGGACCCACCACTTAGGGTGGCTTTGGGCTGACCATTGCCACCTATGGAAGAACTTTGGTAACTAGATCTCTGGTTTCCTGCTCCCATTTTGTTTGCCATAGCTCATAGAGCTTTGTGGCTATTCTTTTTCTTTCAACATTGAAAGTGTTGGTTGTATCATGGGCTATCCCCAGAAATTCTGTGCATATGCCCTTTTTAAGTCTATAATATAAACCTCTTTTGGCTACTTCCAGGTAAAGTGGGAGAGCTCTGGGCCAGCAACTGTAGCGCAGGTGTGCTCACTGTGTGACATGCTCTGGCAAATTTGAGAAGTATTGTCGTTTGTATCAATTCTAATTTATTCCTGTTTCTTACTATGGCCAAGCGGGTGAACCATGCACAAACTCCATAGGTGATAACAGGTAGGAACGTTGCACGGTATATGATTGCCAGGGTCTTTCTTTTGAGCCCCCAGTCTGATCAACTGATCCTGTCAATCATACCTGCATAATTTCTCACTTTCTTTGCCAAGTAGGTCAAATGGGAATAAAAAATTAATTTAGAATCAACGACCACTCAAAGATATTTTAGTTCTGTAACTATTTTTATAGTAGTTGTGTTAATTTTAATTTGTGGATGTCTTCTTATGTCCAAATTGCCTTTTAGAAGTATTTGTAGCTGCAGCCACTCCTGCCACTGCAAGAGGATGGCATTTGATCTTTGCTCTGCAACCACTCGCGTGTTACCTTTCACAAGGAAAATCATGTCATTTGCAAAGGCCAGGCTTTCCACAGGGCCCAGATCCAAGGCCAAAAATTCGTCCAGAACAATGTTCCAGAAGAAAGGGCCGAGGATTGAACCCTGCGGGCAGCCTTTATTCACACGGCGTGTCAATTCCTGGAACCTTGTGTGCACTGAGACACTTCTATCTGTAAGGTAGCTGTTTATTATCTTATATAAGATTTGTGGGACATTTTCCTGGCAGAGTCTCCTAAGGACACTAGGAGTGAATCAAATGCCCTAGCAAAGTCAATAGATTGCCAGCATATATATTTCTCCTCTGAGTTTTTAACTGTTGTCAGGTGCAAGGCATCCTCCGTAGAGTTGCCCTGCTTAAAACCATACTGATTGTTGGAATGTAAACCTGCTTCTGTGTAGTATTGAGCTAATCTGCTATATATTAGTCTTTTGAATATTTTCCCTAGTACAGGGCTATTCTATATGATTTGGGATCAGTAGGGGGTTTCTCAGGGTTTTTAGAAATAATTTTAATACAGCTTTTTTCCATATTTTTGAGAATATACCTTCTGTCATACAGTTATTATATAGTGCTATTAATTTGTCTGGTGCTATTTCCCCTAATTTTTTGATAATCTCAACCTCTAAGAGGTAAAAACCTGGGCATTTATTGTTTTTGGTTTTAGATAGTGCTATTTCTAAGTCTTGTATAGTAAACAGAGGTTCATTACTGGCATTGTCATATTCAGTGTTTTCTTTTATAATGTCTAGCTGGGTGGGGGAATGATCCCCAGTTTTGGTCTGAATAATACTGTCTAGGATGTTATTTACAGAGTCTGCCCAACACAGGGTTGGGGTTTGATAGTAGTTTCTAAGACATCTCCTCTTGGCAGTTTGTTGATCACTATTCTGTAGACAGCTCCCCAAGGGTTATTGATTTCACTGGTTCCCACCAAGTGCCTCCAGCATTCCTTTTTGTGCTAATTCACATAGTGCTAATGCATCACTATGTGAATATTAGAAACTTAAAGGTTTGCATAAAGGACCTCTGTTGTCGGTGGGGCTACAAACTAATAAAGAAATTTGAAGCAACTGACTGGGGAGTTACGTGTAATTCCAGGTAGGGGACGACCACGTATCGGAACAGAGGTAGTGGATGAAGTGGAAGTTGCAGTGGTCAGAATGCGAAACACTACCAGTCAGTAGTGCCTGCCAGAGGTGTCAAGAGACTTGAACCTGCCTTGGTCTACTGTACGTAAAGTGCTTCGCTGGTTCCAGTACAAGATTCAAGTAGTGCAAGAACTAAAGTCTCATGATCAGCAACAACAAATAGACTTTGCTCTATGATTTCTGGCTCATATGGAACTTGACAATACATGTGCTCGAATGATCTTGTGTTCTGATGAGGCACATTTCACTCTTCATGGGGCTGTAAATGCAAAAGACTGCTGATTATGGGGAATTTCTCATCTATTTGCTGTGCACGAAAGACCACTACAAAGTCCATACGTTAGAATATGGTGTGGATTCACAGCAGAGTTTATATTAGGACCACTTTTCTTTGAAAAAAAGAATGTTTGAAGTTATAAGCTTGTCAAGGTGCACTGTAGTAAGATGAATAGATGAAATTTCAGATCACTTACTTTCCCAATTAAAAAACAAGTGTGAACATTTTGAATATTTTTTGCTTGCTTTGGATGAGAGCTGTGATATTAAGGATACTGTTCAACTGTCAATTTTTGTTAGAGGAATAAATAATTTTGATATAGTTCAGGAATTAGCAGGATTGCAACCACTGAAAGGGACAACAATTGGTGAAGATCTATTAGTTGCTTTAAATGAGTTAGTGAGCCAGTTAAAGAGAAAATGGGGAAATATTATTAGCATTACTATAGATGGGAGTCCGAATTTTACTAGCAAAAACTTTGGAATGTTAAGCTGACAGATCAAGTTAAATTATTTCATTGTATTATTCATCAAGAAGTATTATGCAATAATGTTCTTAAGCTGGAACATATAATAAAACCTGTAAAAAATGTTGTTAATTTAGTTAGATCTAATGCTCTCAGCCATCATCAGTTCTCAAATTTTCTTGACGACATTGGCAATGACGATATTCCATACCAAACTTGACGATGTGTTTTTAATCAATACGATGATATTCCATACAACACAGAGATACAATGGCTAAGTTTGAGCCTAGTTTTAAAAAAAGTTTGGGACCTACGAGAGGAAATAATTTTTCTTAGAAATGAAAGAAAAGGGTGAATAAGTTGAAACATTTAAAAATAAAAATTGGCTGAATGACTTTTCATTTTCAGTAGATATAATGAACTACCTGAACAAACTTAAGACCTTGTAAGGGGAAAACATTTTATTTTTGAAATGTACAATGCAGTGAAATCTTTCATGACTAAATTGTTGTTATTTTCATCAAATTTGAAAAGCAAACAACTGTTTCACTTCCTAACTTTGAGAATTTGTGAGGGGAAGATATTTCAAGACAGTTTGGATAAACATAGTGAAACTAATAAATTTACATGGAGAATTTTCAAAGAGAATCGAAGATTTCAAAAAAAATTGGAAAATAGTGCACACTATCTTCACCTTTTTGTTTTCCAATTCAGGAATGTCCACCAGATGTTCAGTGGGAACTGATCGACTTACAGTCTGATGACAGAATAAAAGAATTTCCAGAGCTTACCTTTAATTGAATTTTATTCTTTACTTTATCAGAAGAAATTCAAAAATGTAAGCACATTGGCCCAGAAAATGATGGTAATTTTTGGCTTGACTTATATTTGTGAAAAAAACATTTTCCAACATGAATTTTAACAAAAAATATATTGATCACAAATGACAGACTCTAATCTTCAAGCACTTCTAAGAATTTCTTCAAATGGACTCAACTTTGACATAGATAAAATAGTAAAGGATAATGTTCTATATCACAGATCGCATTAGTATTTATATATTAAAGCTTATTTTTTCTGCAGATTGCCATAACATGTTAACAGTTTGATATTATCTTAAATGTGTTTGTTTTTTTTAATTTATTTATCAAAGTTCAATTCATTCAACATCGAATTATGTATTTTTTGTATGAAAAATAAATTCCATAAAAAATAAATTGTTTACTTAATGTATTTTTTCATTGAATTCACCCTTTTTCTATCGAATCTTTCTTTAAAATATTAAAATTGAATTTCTGCATAATTACATAGCTTAGCTACAATCACAGGTTGTTACTGCAAAGCAAAAAGTTTTAATTTTTCTGTTCAAAGAAAAATAAATCGGGACTGATACAGCTAAATAACTATGGTATATTTAATTATATAATGCTTTATGATAATGCTGCATTATTTTACCTACTGTATTTTATGTAGGCAAACATACTTAATAAAAAAATAAGACATTGGAATAGTTTTCGCATACACAGGCCTGCAGACAGATGTGCAGATAGGTGACCGGCCCGCGAGGAAAAATAATTGCCTTCCCTGATGTAGAGTTTGTGTGTTTCCCTAACAGGCCCCACATGGAAGACTGCTACACAAATTGGAGCAGTGTGACATTGGAGGCAAATTGCTGCTATGGATAAAGGGGTGGTTGAGGGGGAGAAGACAGAGAGTGGTAATCAATGGACACTGCTCATCGTGGACTAATGTTATTAGTGGAGTCCCTCAGGGCTCAGTGTTGGGTCCATTATTGTTTTCTGTATTTATAAATGATATTGATGATGGTATATCAAGCTTAATGTCCAAGTTTGCAGACGATACAAAGGTTGGCAGGGTTGTCAAGGACACTACTGACACTATGCTGCTGCAACAGGATCTGGAAAGGTTGAGCAGATGGGCTGAGGTGGCAAATGAAGTTTAACATTGACAAATGTAAAGTACTACACATGGGAAACAGCAACCCCAGAGCAACGTATCAACTCTGTGGTACTACACTGACAGTGGTAGAGAATGAAAGGGACTTGGGGGTGGTTGTGCAGGCAGATATGAAGTTCTCTGAGCAGTGCAGATGGGCTGCAAGAGTAGCTCATGGAGTATTGTCAATGATATATAGGAATTTTTCCAGCAGGGATAAGGAGGTGATTATTCCATTGTATAAGGCAATGGTCAGGCCACACCTAGAGTACTGTATACAGGTCTGGAGGCCTCATTTCAAGAAGGATGTAGAGCTGCTGGAACGAGTACAGAGAAGGGCAACAAGATTAGTGAATGGAACAAAGGGATGCTCTTACGAAGAAAGGCTTAAGTTTTGCAAATTACAGTGTCTGGAGACTAGGCACCAGCGAGGTGATCTGATAGAGGTGTATAAAGCCTTGAATGGTTTAAGCATGCTCAATGCTGATGGGATTCTTCCTCTAGCTCAGAAAAATCACCTGAGAGGGGATAAATTCAAATTGAGGAAAGACAGATGTAGGATAGATGTGCGGAAATTTGCCTTTAGCCAGCGGGTGGTTGGTTGGTGGAACAGACTTCCATCCCTTGTGGTGGAGGTTGATAGCCTAAATAAGTTTAAGGCTCAGCTGGACAGGTATTTTGAACGAACAGAGGGATGAAGTGGAAGTGGGTTTTTCTTTTTTTTTGGCTGATGCTGCGTAAGCTTGCTTTCTTGCATCAAATGCCTCTACTAATGCTAATGCTAATTAAACTGCAGTGGGGAAAACCTACCAGGGAACTCCCCTACAATGCAGATATTATCTCCCCTCTTCTGGGGCATGATGTGGGATTTGCTGACACTGGCCTGATTGGTGTGGGATTTCTAACAGACTTCTCTGTTAGAAAGCCCACATAGTGTCCCGACCCTATGACATTACTCCCATATGATCCCTGTGTCCCTTCCTCACGTCTCATCCTAACCTACTTGCCTGGAATCTGACACCCCCAATCTTATCCTGTCCCCCGCCTTGAAGAATGGGCACCTTTCTTAAGGGTGCCCCTCTATCCCTTTAACTTCCTATCATCCATCTTCTTTATCTTCAGCTGTTACTCTTTTTTTCTCCTCATCTGTCTCCCCACTACCTTTTTTTTTTTTTTTCACTTTCCAGAGTATTTTTTCCCTAGTGCCCTCCTCCCCCCTGGCAACTCAGTTGCCATTCAGAGTCGGAGACTTTTATATTCCCTACTCTACCTGGCCTATCTCCCAGAGCAATGGACAGGCAATGTGGGGTCCCACTGTGGCTAAATGACTGGAGGAACAACAGACCAACACTAAAATTCACACTATCTCTGACCTTTACATAGTTCATACTACAACACAGAGTATACAAATGCAGAGTTGGTGGGGGGGGAACATCTGGTGCCATTTGACAATCAATACTAAACACTATACCCCTCCATTGCCACAAGGAAGTAGTCTGGGGCAAACCCTAAATGTTGCCTGAGCTTGCCAGGAGGGCCTCTAAAAAAACAAAACTGGAAGTTTTTATTGAAAAGGAGTATGGGGTGATAGATTGAGTGTTGTAGAGAAGGTGAAGATAAAGAAGGTGGTAATAGGAAAACTTCCAACTGGAAAACAGGAGTTAAGGGAGACAGGTGTCACCCCTGTGGAAGGAGCCCATCCTCCACTTGGGGGGGGGGGACTGTTAAGAGCAGTGTATGAGAAGGAGTGGATCTGTCTCATATGCTGCTCTTAATAGTTCGGTGTGAATCCTTTTATATAAAATAAATGGATAAAAAATATATTTTCTTTTTTCTCAGTTTTTCATTCCTCCTTTCTAAGTTACTAAAGTATTTAATTTTGATCTGTGTGATACACTGAATTGTCCTTCACCAAATTGTTGTATGCAATGAATTGTTGCACACCACATCTTTGTGTACGACAAACTTTCATGCACTGAATTGTTGCATACAATGTCATTCACTGAATCGTTGCATACAACATTGTCGTATACTGAATTGCTGCATAAAATGAATTATGCTATGAATTTATGTGGACCCAATGAAATAAGCTATGTCTCTTCCCCCCCATATAAGCTGGGCACAAGTATTTTTCAATTCTGCCATAAGTGCAGGTGAGGGAAGGGGGTAAAATTGAACTCAGATAATGAATTACCAAGAAAAGTTACCATATTCGTCAAATTAATACATGACTAATGCCATAGTTAAAATATTCACAAATGAAATTGAATGACCCTATCTTAGCTAACAAACATAAAAAATCAAGCAAACATTGGAATTTAATGTATCAGAGGAAGTGCCAAATAATTCCTTCAAAGATTGTAGACAAAAAAAAAAAAAAATCATATAAAGTGTTGTTATCTCAAACTTTTTCAGCAACCCGAATTATTGGTAGTAATGTTATTCATATCTGTCTAGTGGACCAGTGCAGTTCAACCCTTTCTTCTAGTGTTACCATTAAGCAAAGAATTTTTTGTTACTTTTCTTCACATTCTTAGACGACTTATTTTAATCAACTTTAGTTTGCCTAACCTAAGATGGTTATCTTAGTGATTTTATTGCTGAATAATTTTGCACTTACTGTAAGTTTTTTTGTCTCCTTCTGTTTCTCTGATAATTTATAACTGTCGTGCATTTTTCTTTGCCATGATTCTTTTATCAGATCAATAATTTGATCTGAAATCCATTTATGTCTAAATCTTGAACAGCGTCTCTAGGGTCCAATACCGTTCCCCAGGGTTTGGTGTTGGGCCCATTGTTGTTTTGTATATTTATCAATGATATTGATGAAGGTATATCAGGTTTAATGTCCAAGTTTACAGATGATACAACAGTTGGCAGGGTTGTGAACAACAGTAAAGACAGTATGCTACACCAACTGGATCTAGATAAGTTGGGCAAATGGGCTGAGAATTACGCATTGTTCCTTGAGCGTTGTCGTCAATCAAGTAAACTCAGACTATTTTATACCACTAAGGGGAGTACCTCAAGGCTCTCCCCAGGGTCCTCTTCTTTTTATTGTTTTCATAAATGATCTTCCTTTCTTTCATATGCACCTCCAATGTTCAAGTTGCTCTCTATGCAGATGATCTTAATATTTACTCAGCAGTGAAGGAGATAACAGATTCTCAACAGTTTCAATGCACCCTCAATAAATTCTCTCTGTGGCTATCTCTGAATGGATTGTCTGCTAACCCCTCAAAGTGCAAATTAATCTCTTTCTCATCTTGCAGATCTCCACAACTAATAAATACGGAGTACACTGTTAACTGTGTGATCATTGAAATGTGTGACCAAGTTAACGACAAGGGGATTTTCTTCTCCAGCAGTGCTAAATTTGATGCCCATGTCCTTAAAATCACCAACAAAGCATTCAAAACACTGGGATTTATCAAACGGAATACCTACAAGTTCAAAAACTACAGATATGTTATCATCCTTTATAAAACTATAGTTCTCCCAATCCTGGAATTCAGCTCACCCATCTGGAATCCTCAGCGAAAACTAACAAAATTTAAGCAGTCCAAAAAAATTTTGTCCATTACCTTACATTCCGTAATCCTCTGTTATATCACACGGTGTACTATGAATCACTGTGTACTGTTTTCTGAGGCCTCTGTACACTAGAAGAGTTACTGCTGACATCGCCCTTCTAGCCAAAATAATCACTGGAGCTTATGAATCATCTGATATCCTCAA
This sequence comes from Mastigoproctus giganteus, assembly GCF_048544385.1. Taxonomy (NCBI): domain Eukaryota; kingdom Metazoa; phylum Arthropoda; class Arachnida; order Uropygi; family Thelyphonidae; genus Mastigoproctus; species Mastigoproctus giganteus. The sequence goes on from NC_143577.1 coordinate 259,216,565, forward strand.
TAAAATCAACTTCAATGCTCCTTGTAGACAAGTCAGGAACCTTACACCATTTCGCCTTGACTCTGCCACCACGGACATTATGAAATTCAGTCCACTGAACAGAATGTGCAAATCAGCAAATGACTCTCTCATTGACTTCTTTGACAACTCACAATCACTGATGAACTCAATCCACAAGTTTGCCTCGTCTCTTAAACTGCAAAGTGACTAACTCTCATCTAATTATTGTAGTTTATTATTATCTGTTTTATTATTTTTCTATTCTCTGACTAATTAATTTATTATTGTTTTACCGGTAACTTACTGGTAACATCTGAGCATGCAGTAGACTTCAAAATCAAGATATTGCTGATCACGACAAATGGTGTGATTCACAAAGAATTTATACCCCCGAAGGGAAGAGAATCAATGCTTGTTCTGCATACGGGTTAGATTGGGTTAGTCTTCAAAAAGTATTGAAGTGCATTTCCTGGGCAAGCATTAGCATTAGCATTAGTAGAGGCATTTGATGCAAGAAAGCAAGCTTATGCAGCATCAGCCAAAAAAAAAAAAAAAAAACCCACTTCCACTTCACTCCTCTGTTCGTTCAAAATACCTGTCCAGCTGAGCCTTAAACTTATTTAGGCTATCAACCTCCACCACAAGGGATGGCAGTCTGTTCCACCAACCAACCACCCGCTGGCTAAAGGCAAATTTCCGCACGTCTATCCTACATCTGTCTTTCCTCAATTTGAATTTATGCCCTCTCAGGTGATTTTTCTGAGCTAGAGGAAGAATCCCATCAGCATTGAGCATGCTTAAACCATTCAAGGCTTTATACACCTCTATCAGATCACCTCGCTGGTGCCTAGTCTCCAGACACTGTAATTTGCAAAACTTAAGCCTTTCTTCGTAAGAGCACCCCTTTGTTCCATTCACTAATCTTGTTGCCCTTCTCTGTACTCGTTCCAGCAGCTCTACATCCTTC